>NC_134688.1:454988029-455308504 GCF_050947455.1 Rhinoderma darwinii
TGTGAAAATCTCCCCCCACCACTTGGACAACAAGCCACATTCCCACCAAACATGATAGAAAGTACCTCTTTCCGTCTTACAACGCCAACAGGTGTCAGAATGACATGAGGCAAACAAACATGTCTGATCTGGCGTCCTGTACCAACGGGATAGTATTTTGTAACTATTTTCCTGTATCTTAATACATCTAGACATCTTATAGGGTGCAGCTCAGCATCCTAGAAATTTCAATATCAGAGAATTTCTTCCCCAGGTCCCGTTCCCATAACCCGATAAAATATGGAGGTCGAGACGAAAGAGGTATAGAGATTTTCTTATAAATCAAAGAAATAAGCTTTAAAGGTGTACAGCCTCGAGAGAACAGAGTTTCAAACCAAGTAACCTCCCTATGAAAAGAGGCAGACCTGCAACACGACAAAGTAACAGATTTCACATACGCAAGGAGCAGAAAGTGGCTATCGGTAACAGATAATGCAGACAGAAGAGCAGAGTGGGAGATCAATCCACCATCACCATCCAATAATTCAGTCAAAGGAGTCCTAGAACAACTGACATTCAATGGAGCACTATCCCGCACAGCCCTAGGGGCTGCTCCAATAATATCTCTAATTTCAACCAAGGGAGATGGCACCGAGTGCACGTCCGAGCTGGCCCAAAACCTCTTCCATACTGAAAGAGTTGCCCGCGTATAGGGATTAGATGGAGCACTACCAGAAACAAGGGAAGGGTCCAGTAGAATAAGAGTGTGAAGCGGGGTCGGTGACAAATCATTTTCCAAAACAACCCACAATTTATGTTTAGGGGCACGCAACCAATCCACCACCCTGGCTAAATGTATCGCCCTATAATACAGTTCTGGGTCAGGTAAACCAATACCTCCTGAAACTTTCTGCCGAGACAGAATAGACCTCGCAATACGAGCCCTCTTCCCTCTCCAGATAAACCTAGCAAATAATCTATTCATGCGTAAAAAATATGACCTAGGAATATGCACAGGTAAAGTCTGCATCAAATAAGTTTAGGGAGAACATAAGACATAACGATGTTCTTCTGACCAAACCACGACAGATAAGGCAAATCCAAACGATGCAACAAATCGGGAAAGGAAGACAAAAGTGGGAGAAGTTTAAAGAGAACAATTCATTGCAGTCTGCACAGATTTTAACCCCCAAGTATTTAATATGCGATGATGACCAGTCAAAGGCCGAATTAGCCATTAAACGTGATCTACTCTCCAAAGGTAGTGCTATTCCAAGGGCTTTAGATTTACTTGCATTAATTAAAAAATGTGAAATATAACCAAAGGAATCCAGTACTTCCCTCACTTTTGGAAGCGAAATGACAGGGTTTGTGATAATTAAAAGCAGGTCGTCCGCATAGGCCACTAACTTATGTTCCACCCCCCCCCCCCCCCAAACATAAACCTACGATATCAGGATTTAATCGTATAGACTGCATTAACGTCTCCATAACCATAACAAACAAAAGGGGGGGGGAGAGGACACCCCTGTCGAGTGTCATTACTAATTACAAAGGGGGAAGACAAAACACCATTCACAGCAATTGCTGCTGAAGGAGATGCATACATTGAAAAAACAGCGTTAATGAAGGGGGCAGGGAGATGAAAGGATAACATAGTTTGCTTCATAAAATCCCAACCCACCCTATCAAAGGCCTTCTCGGCGTCCGTACTGAGAAGGGCCGTTGGAATCTTGTGTTTTTGGGAATGATGTATTATGTGCAACACCCTAGTAGAGTTATCCCTACCCTCTCTTTGCATCACAAACCCAACCTGGTCAGGTGAAATAATATCTGGGAGAATCAATTTTAAACGAGATGCCAGCATCTTTGCTATCAACTTCAGATCCATGTTCAAAATCGAAAGGGGTCTGAAGTTGGCACAAACCGTTTGATCCTTCCCTTCTTTGGGAATAAGGGAAATGAAGGCCCGAGACATATCCTCAGATAAAGGTACACCGTCAATAGTGAGATTTGCAATATGTAGCAATCGGGGGAGAAGAACATCTCCAAAAGTATTATAGTAATCAGTGGAGAAGCCATCAGGACCCGGACATTTACCAGACGGAGATTGTTTAACAGCTAACTCCAGCTCCGAAATGGTAAACGGTTTAGCCAAATCCCCACTCTGCACCTCAGAAATGACCGGGAGAGAGAGGGAGTCAAGAAAGGAAGATATGAGCCCAGGTCTCTCCCCCAAGCATTCCGATGAAAGCGAAGATTCCAGATTATAAAGCTCGTGGTAGAAGTCCCTAAACAAATTAGCAATGTGAGGAGCCGAATAAGTAAACCCACCTTCAGGTGTTTTCAACATATGAACTTAATTGTTAGCCTGTCGTTGCTTGACCCTCTTGGACAAAAATTTAGAAGCCTTATTGCCATGGGCATAAAAGTTATGTTGGGAGCGTAAAAAATATTTGGCGGAGGCCTCATTAAATAAATTTTTAAGCTGGGCCCTAAAGTCATTGAGTTCCGTCAGATGTCGACTAGCCAGAGATTTTTTGTGAAGCCTTTCCAGTTTCTGAATCTGAGACAGAAGAGTATCAGAAAGTCTATCGCTTTCTTTCTTCTTATGGAAGCAAATGCTAATCAGCTGCCCTCTAACATAGGCTTTATGTGCATCCCAAACGACCTGAGGAGAAGTGTCCGGTATGACATTAAGTACAAAATACTCCTCAAGCTTCTCCCTAATAGAGGAAAGCCGGCTAAGCTCACAGAGTTTTTCCCCTCTTCCTCTTCTCAACAAGTGGTGGTGAACCGCCAAATATCCCTCCCTCCCTCCTCCCCTGCTCCATCTTCTAGGGATGCATCTGTAGAACGCGACATGCAGGATGACATGGAATCTTAGCCTGTTTCTGAGCATATGATAAAACGTCTTTTGAATTCATTGAGAGACTCAATTCAATCAGATTTACGGCAAGTTATTGGAGACTTAAGAGTAGATATACAGGCTATTGCCTCACTGACCGACCATGTGGAGCATAAATTGGAGGAATTTGTGAAATCTCATAACTCGCTCATAGATGCAAACTCCACTCTGGAGGAAGAAGTTATGCATCTGTCTACCAAGGTTTTGGATCTTGAGGACAGATCCAGAAGAAATAATGTCCGCATTAGAGGTATACCTGAATCGGTCACACCAGATCTATTAGCGAAATTCCTCACGGACCTCATGGGAATCGTTTTACCGCAAAAATCGGCTCTGGATCTCACCATAGATAGGATTCACAGAATCCCTAAACCTAAACACATTGCCGCTCACCTACCAAGAGATACAATCGCTCGAATCCACTTCTTTCATATAAAGGATGAATTTCTTAGAGGAATGAAGACCTCTCCTGACCTAACTGACCGCTTTAAAGACATTACTTTATTCCCGGGTTTGTCAGCGGCGACTATGCTACGTCGAAAGGAGTTTGCTGTGATGACAAAACTTGAGAGATAACGGCATATTGTACAAATGGGGATTCCCAGTAAAATTAATAATCACCAGGAATGGCACGCAACATGTCTGCCTCTCACCAACCTCGGCGAAAGACCTTTTGAATTCTTGGGGTCTCCTGTCGTCCCCGTCTTCAAATCCTCGTCTCAGGAATCCTTCTAAGCCGGAGATGATTTCGCCATTGTGGTCGGATGCAAGGAGTAAGCCGGAACGGAGGCCTCCTGACTGAAATTTGGGGCTTCAAGGGTACGAACGGCACATCAAGGCTTTCGGAGCTCTCAGTTGGATGGTTCTTTTTCTGTCTACAGTTCTTAGGCTGAACTTTTGCCTCCATTTTTCTTTTCCCTGCAAGAGGGAATCTCCTGGTTGAAGTGAATGTGCTATATAGCATATTCATATTGGATGTTTTTTCCAGTTTCTTTTTTTGAGATGTTCTATGTTGGTTCTCCATTGCTATGCCATAACCCTAATTACTTTTCTCTTATGTCTTAATGGGTCTTACAATACTTTCTGTTAATGCTCATGGCTTGAATTCTCCCTTCAAGAGATCTTTACTTTGGAAAGAAGCGTTCAAGTCCAAGGGAGATGTAATATGTGTGCAGGAGTCACATCTGTTCTCCAAAGACTGCCACCTATTTAAACATAAAAAATTTCCCCATGTGTACTATGCCTCTAACAGTGGAAAGAAGGCAGGGGTAATTATTGCTGTAAAAGAGTCACTTGCTTTTAAATGCATATCGGTTGTTTCTGATCCACAGGGTAGATTTATTATTTTAGTATGTGAAATTGATAACCTCTCATACACGTTGGTATCTGTATATGCCCCTAATGTCAGACAACTTCCCTTCCTTTAAAAGGTATTGTCAAGGGCTAAATCAGTGCAGAAAGGGGGATTAATACTATGCGGAGATTTTAATATAGTGGTAAACAAAGATATAGACCGCTCTGGGGGAAGTACTAGATTATCTCACGACTTCTGAAAGGGATTACACGTACTCTAGGATTGACTATTTTCTGGTGGATAGAGAAGTTTTAACAAATTCGGTGACCTCTTCCCTTGGCCTGATAACTTGGTCAGATCATGCACCAATTACGCTTCAACTTTCAGATCATTATATTACACCCCGGAACTCTTCATGGAGGTTAAACACATTCTTATTAAATTCCCCAGAACTCCAAGCCAAAATAGACTCAGCTTTGAAAGAATTTTTTGAGATTAATGGCCCATCGGCCTCATCGCCTGAACTCCTCTGGTGTACACATAAGGCGTTTGTAAGGGGCTTGTTTATTCAGGCTGCTGCTAAAGCAAAGAGGGCGAGAAATAAAGAATTTGAATTCCTTATTGACAACATACAGAAATTGGAGGCAAAAGTAAAAGTTTCTCCTTCTCCTACCTTACGAGACGATCTAAGACATTTTAGGGACAAACTGCGTAATCACCAACTTTTCATATATGAGAAAACTTTAAAAAAACTCAAATGGAACTTCTATATCCAAAGTGATAGACCCAGTAAAATTCTGGCAAAAAGAGTAAAACTATACGTTGCTAAATCCAAAATTTCATGGTTGAACACAACACAAGGGACAAAAGTATATGATCCTCGGGAGATTACTGATACATTTGCGTCTTATTATAGTACCCTATACAATCTCAAACAGGATAAACACCTTCCTGAAGTGTCCGAATCTGGGGTGAATGATTTTTTAGGACAAATTCAACTGCCAGCTCTATCGGAGGCACAAATTAGTCAATTAAATACCCCTTTTACGGTAGAAGAAATTAAATTAGCCATTCTTCGCTCCAAACATAATAAATCCCTGGGGCCAGATGGGCTGCCAAATGAGTATTACCGAACTTTCGCAGACTCGCTGATTCCATATATGCAAGCTACTTTCATGGGTATTGCGAATAAGCAGGCCCCTCCCCCTGAAATGTTACAGGCCACGATAGTTACACTTCCTAAGCCGGGCAAATCCCCTGATTCCCCTGCCAATTTTCGCCCAATATCCCTATTAAATTGCGACATAAAATTATATGCCAAAATATTGGCGAATAGATTGAATGAGTGCTTACCATCCCTAATAGCGCTAGAACAAGTAGGGTTTGTCAAGGGATGTCAAGCTTGCGACGGTACGCGCAGTATGTTAGACCTTATACAGATAGCCGGATAATCTAAAAGTGCCTCCCTCTTTATCTCCCTAGATGCTGAAAAGGCATTTGACCGAGTTAACTGGCAATACCTGGAAGGTACTTTGGACAAATTTGGTTTCCATTCCTTTATAAAATCAGCCATACTTTCTCTATATTCCTCGTCATCGGCTAGGGTTCTGTCTTCCGGTATTCTTTCTAGATCTTTTAACATCACTAATGGGACTAGGCAGGGGTGTCCTCTATCCCCATTAATTTTTACCCTATGTATGGAACCATTTGCGGAAATGATTCGAAATTCTGAAAATATCTCGGGTATACGGGTGGGTGGAAGAGAACACAAAATAGGATTATATGCGGATGATGTTATTGTGACTTGCACCTCTACCCTCCTATCTTTGACAGAACTACTCCGCATCATCTCTAAGTTTTCAGAAGTATTATATTATAAATTAAATGTCTCTAAGTCCATGATGTTACCAATACATGTAGAGCCTCAATTGAAACATACTTTGTCCAACTTTGATATGGCATGGGCAGACTCAGGGTTGGTATACTTGGGGATAAAACTTTACTCTTCGCTGTCTCTTGTTCTGCAAGAAAATTACTCAGGGCTCATAGCAGATTTGAGATTGGAGTGTGAAAGATTGAATAAGTTCCAGTTATCCTGGATTGCTAGAGTCAATTTGGTTAAAATGGTATTGCTTCCCAAATACTTGTATTTTTGTAGGACTATTCCACTGTTGATACCTACTAGTATCTCCTCTCAGATTCAGAACCTGTTTCTCCAGTTCATTTGGAATAATAAACGAGCGAGGGTAGCCAGAACTTTATTGTATCAGAAGGTTAAGGAAGGGGGTTTGGGAGTCCCAGATGTAACGGCATATAATGTAGCTGCCATCATGGATCAGTTAGGTTCGTTATGGAGCTCAACAGCTCTGTCACTTTGGGCCCAGTTGGAAAATGAGATGTTTCCCCGATCTTCCATACGTAATCTGATGGCCGCAACATATGTGGGGACAGATAGGTCTAAAGTGTTCTTGGTAACCACTTCTGATGCACTGAAATGCTGGAAATTAAAGGTGTGCGCAAATCGTTGGGTGTACCTATCTCATGAACATATACCATTGCAAGCATTTCAACCTTTAGTCCCACATGTATTTTTGCAGACATGGGAATTGTTAGGTGTAACAGCCCTTTCAGATTTATATGAGGGAAAACACTTGAAATCTTTTGAGCAGTTGGAAAGGGAATATGGCGTAACTAAATTCATGTTTTTCCAGTATCTCCAGATACGACATATGATACAAACAATTGCTATCCCGGCTCAACCTACAAATCTTTCCTCATATCACAAATTCCTGTTTAAATGGCATGGACACAGTAAGGGCTTAGCTTGTAGATATGATCTCCTTTTGAAAAAACAGTCCTCGGGGAAGACAGAGCATATATTACGATGGGAACGGGAGATGGGCTCTACGTTTTCTATGGCACAATGGTTGAAGGCCTCTAGTTGGACTACTCGTCATTCCAAATGTGTAACCATATTGAACTCACCTGTAAAATTCACATGAGATGGTACCTAACACCTTCCAGATGTGCACATATATTTCAAAGCAGTTCCAATAGCTGCTGGAGGGGGTGTGGTTCCTTGGGATCCACCTTGCATATGTGGTGGACCTGTCCCAAGGTGGGAGAAATGTGGAAGGAGGTCTTTCGCCTATTACTAGAAATCACAGGAGGATCTTTGCCTTTCTGCCCGGAATTGGCTATCCTAGACATTGGTTTAGAAGACATAACGGCAGAGCATCGGGTACTAGTGCACCATGTCTTCATTGCTGCTAGAATGGCAATTGCCAAGTCCTGGAAGTCGACTATTTCTCCTTCCCTGTCGGAAGTGATAGGCAGGGTAAATGTAACATGACACCATGAATCCATGCTATTACAATCTCCCTCTGGTTATACCAAGAATGCACGTTATTGGGAGCTTTGGGTAAAATCGAAATATTATACCTAAATGAAGAAATTTATCTGGTAACATGACATAATTTGTATTAACATTGGATTGAATATGGCATAGCAAAGTTGTCTGTTGTTTCTTGTTTATGTATATCCTTTCACTGACATATCACATGTATGTATTATTCTATGCAGGTCCATGTTCTAGGACCAAGGATGGTTTATACTGTTTGAAAAAAAAATGTTTAACATTTTTCAATACAAATTTATTGATTTAAAAAATGAGTCTCTTGTAGCATTACAACGTCACACTGTAACTTTTTCAGAGAAGAGAAAGTTTGACATCTCTTTGAAGGGGAACTAAGGCCCTTTACATCATAGGACACTATCTTCAAGGGAGCCATATTAAAATACATGTGAGAGAAACACCATCATATATCAGAAACATGCAGGCATTAGAGTGACAGTAAATCAAGCCAGTTCCCCAGTTTAACTCCAATCTAGCGACGATGCAATAGCACCTCCCAACATTATTCAAAAGCAGATTATGAGACCGTACCACATTACTTCCCATTGTAAAAAATAAAAAGACAAAGGACAAGGAGGCTTTACAGTACCGACAACAATAAGGAAAAGGGGAGAAGAAACATAAAAAACAGAGATGGGGAGCAATACCCCAAAATATAAAACAAAAACAATAGCGGTTCACACAGAACCTTCCAAGAGGGGGTATCTGGTAAGTTAACCATAAAGTATGACAATAAGCCCAAAGGCCATAACATTCCACTCAATGGTAAAAAAGGTTATATAGCAATATCAGAGACATAACAAACTAGACAATTCAAGGCAGATCATCACTCTATCCCACTAATTTGTGTGGGGTCAAGCGTCCCGATTTTTTCCTGTTGCGTTGTCGTTTCGGCACAGGAACATTTTCCCAAGGTGTCAGATGAGCCATAGTAGGAAGGGAGATCAAATCCAAAACTGGGCCCCAATCTGCTATATCCAAAGGTTCAATGTCCAGATGAGCGTAAACGGAATCCAAGTCTGTAACTGAAGAGACGAACAAGCGACGACCATCATGAAAGAAGGATAATCCAAACGGAAAAGTCCAGCGATACAAGATGTTTTTGTTTCTCAAATAATCGGTACGCGGCCTTAGATGACGCCGTTTCTGAAGGGTACTAGACGCCAAATCCTGGTAGATTGCAATAACAGAGCCGTAAGGTGAGAGCATCAGAATTTCTTGCCTTTGTCAGAACAGCATCCTTTTTCATATAATTCAGAAAACGGCAAATTACATCCCTTGGTGGGTCTGAGGCTTTAGGCTTAGGACGCAAAGCCCTATGAGCCGTCTCGAAAACCAAGTCCCCAGGTGTATTAGGGCCTAGAAGTGAGCGACAGAGACCCTTAATCGTATCCATCAAAGCTTCAGCAGGAACGGATTGGGGAACAACCCTAAAGCGCAGGTTATTCCTGCGGCTGCGGTTCTCTTGATCTTCTAAAGCCCGAAATACAGAGATCAGGTGCCCCTGGCTGGAGGAGAATCTCTGCATGACAGCAGTATTAAAATCTAACATGGCCGCCTGGGTCGATTCAAGCGTTTCTACACGCTGACGCACATGCCGCAGATCCTGTTTAATATCTGCCTGATCTTTAACGAAAGGTTGTAAAGCTTTATTCAATACCTTAGTGAAGAAAGCTCTGGTCAGCGGTAGTTCAGTGGATGTACCCCCTGCTTCGCTCCCTCCGTCCGATGCCTCAGATCGCCCGTCCTCACAAGAACGGGATGCAGCCGGCGCCATCTTGGCCTCATGTACTCCTGTACCCGTTGGCTTCCACTTCACAAATTTCTCCATATCTCCCTGCACCCCAGCAGATCTAGAGGAATCCTGGTCGTCTCGAGCCTTACTTCCACCGTTCTTAACCATGGTGAGTGGTGACAAGCTATCGTAACCATGGTGAGTGTAACAAGCTATCGTAAGCTTAAAATGAGCTGTCGTTGGTCACGGAGCTCAGCGGCACACGTCTATTCAGGTCTGGCGCTAGCTCCGCCCCCCAATAATATAGGTGTTTCTGACAGCTTTGGGGGCTTTTTTCTATGTGAAATAGGGTCAAGGGATTTACAAGCGTCAGATGATTTAGGATTTTTATATTATTAGGTATGTTGTTGTACCCAGATCCTGCTCTACTGGTGAGTAATGTGAGGAGAGTCTGTATGAAAATGGCGCTAGTCCACCTAACACATCATAAAGCAGTAATGGCGGGGGGTGGGAATTATTCACCACCACCAGCCCCCTGCTGTACTAATTTACACTATCCTTTCCTAATCATATTTCTGTTTCAATATGTCTTTATTAAACAGTTCAGACATCAGAAAATATATGTGAACAGTTCTACTCGCAGGTAGAAGTAAATAGTTAAAGTCTCAAATAATATTAAATAGTTAATTCCTATGAGTTTTAATATTTTGAGAAAATGGGATTCAAAATAATATAAATAATAAAAGAAAGATAAATAAAATAAATGTTGTAAAGAACATATAGAGGTCATCATAAAGAGAAAAAAACAATGTATACAACAGACAACATATGAGCCCCCACTAGAAAGGGAGAGGTACGGCATATACAGAGTTATTCCAGCACCTCCAATCTTTACAGAACCGGTCATGTCTTTGTGTAACCAATCTCAACCCCCATATTTCTACCTCACCTCTTGCCATACGCCTTTACTCTGCCAGTTTCTTACCCGACACTACAATGTTGTCTTTCTATGTACAGCTCAGCAAAATATATTAACTCTTGATAAGAAAAACAAGGGCAAAACAGTGAGTAGAAAAATAAATATTTAGTTATACATTTTTATTTCCGTAATTAAATTTGTATTTGAAATTATATATACAAATAATATAAGTCTGTCCAGCTGCTTTGGGACTGGAGCTCAGACAAAGGGTCCTAACACTGTAATACAGCCTAGTGCCCCATTTTCTCAGGGTCTGGCTCCTTTTCTTCATTGCTGGGTGATGTTTCCTCCAGGTCGTCCCTCAGGATTATCCAGTCCTCCTTTAGGCTCTTCCTCAATCTTATTGTTAGAACCTGAGAAGAGAAAGAACAGGACACGTTATATCCATTCCTATTCCCTGAGATTCCCTGATATATAACAGTCTCTGGAGGGGGGAGGACTGAGCGGACAACAGCAGCAGAGGGGGGAGGACAGCTGAGAGCGCCACAGTCCCCTCCTCCGCCTGGATTTACATTTCCGCATCATACACTTAGATCCGCATAGACTTTCATGTGGCCTAAATCTTTCTTTATAGATAAATGTGTAAGAAATAAGGAGAGAGCAGTGTGAATATGTAGAATAGATCTGATCCCATATACTGACCTGGAAATCCCGATACAGCAGGATGTTACCTACGCAGGAGCCGAATAACACCAGCCATTCCAGGATCATCAGTGCCGTTTTGGAAGACTGAAAAGAAGAGGAAAAAATACATTTGACTTTGTCTTTTCTGTTGTACTTATTCTTCCATGTAGTGAGAAATTATTACTGGGACTGGGGGAACCCGGGATTGTATATATTGTATATATAATTATATATAAGAAAAAGTGGTATAGAACTTTGTTCTGAATGGTAAAACACACATACCTGTATACAGTGATCACTGGTACAGACGGCATATATCACAGTTTTACATGCCAACCCTGCAAGGAGGATGTATATAGGAAAATAACCGCACACCTGTAAGATGGACTTTAAATAAAAAACAAAAACAAAACACAGAACTGAGCTCTTCCCTGTGGACAATGGACATCGACCCCTCTACTGTTCCAGATCAAGACTAGTGGGAGTGGCTATTATTATTTAAAGCACCTGCTCGCCCTTTCATCAGCATTTCTGGCCTGGCTGTGTCCATTTGTAAGTATGGCCTTTTTCGGTGTTTTTGTATATGTCCCTGTGTTTGTATCGGCTCTGTTTGTGCATCAGGAACGTTCTGTTCCAGTTTAGGATTTAGGGACTCGCAAGTCTGGGGATCCTTGTCGTGGATTGCGAGCTTGCGTCCTTTTGGCCAAAATGATTACCAATACCCCAGGTATTTTTCATTATTATGTATATTCGCTTCTCTTGGACACAGCCGGGTCTTTGATGCTGGGAGAGCATGGTGTGTTGTTGTTTGGCATAGCAAGCAGGGTAGCCCGCTCTATGAATTATCAAGGCGTCACAAATAGGCTTCTACCTGGCTATACACGTTGTGCCTCATGACGTACACACTATCCCTCCATGTTTAACTCACTTGCACCCCATTATCCATTTATTTCTATTGAGGCACTTCATTTATTACTGCCCCCTATATTTCACTTATAGTATTACACTTGCACACACACTATTCATTTATTATTTCTTACTACACATCCCATGCACCACACACCACTCCCCTCAAGACTAGTGGGAGTGGCTATTATTATTTAAAGCACCTGCTCGCCCTTTCATCAGCATTTCTGGCCTGCCTGTGTCCATTTGTAAGTATGGCCTTTTTCGGTGTTTTTGTATATGTCCCTGTGTTTTTATCGGTTCTGTTTGTGCATCAGGAACGTTCTCTTCCAGTTTAGGATTTAGGGACTCGCAAGTCTGGGGATCCTTGTCGTGGATTGCGAGCTTGCGTCCTTTTGGCCAAAATGATTACCAATACCCCAGGTATTTTTCATTATTATGTATATTCGCTTCTCTTGGACACAGCCGGGTCTTTGATGCTGGGAGAGCATGGTGTGTTGTTGTTTGGCATAGCAAGCAGGGTAGCCCGCTCTATGAATTATCAAGGCGTCACAAATAGGCTTCTACCTGGCTATACACGTTGTGCCTCATGACGTACACACTATCCCTCCATGTTTCACTCACTTGCACCCCATTATCCATTTATTTCTATTGAGGCACTTCATTTATTACTGCCCCCTATATTTCACTTATAGTATTACACTTGCACACACACTATTCATTTATTATTTCTTACTACACATCCCATGCACCACACACCACTCCCCTCAAGACCAGTGGGAGTGGCTATTATTATTTAAAGCACCTGCTCGCCCTTTCATCAGCATTTCTGGCCTGGCTGTGTCCATTTGTAAGTATGGCCTTTTTCGGTGTTTTTGTATATGTCCCTGTGTTTTTATCGGTTCTGTTCCAGATCTACAGCACGTTGGTTGCAGTGTGAAAATAATAAGTATATGCAACAGGAATTCCTGACACGACTGAGGCAGGGGCCACAAAGCCCCTCATTATGCCTCAGTGGTGTTAATAGTCCCTTCTATGATAGATAGGCTGATATATCACAATAACTATTTGTTCAGCCCACAACATGGCGGCTTTATTAGAAGTTAGCTGAAGAGGTGATGGTTAATATTACGTGACGTTTCTGCCAAGATAAGGAAAGACTCTGGCAGAGAGACCAAACTTCCCAAATGCCCAATTATCTGCCCAAATAATGAATAATCGACATGTCCCTTTAATTGCTTCAGCTCTGGGTACTGGTGGTCATGTCCCCAGGAGAAGCCCAGGGTATTAAGCGCTGGTGACGTCATCTCTACTCATCACCCACATTAGTGTTATCTGTAGTGATGATGATGGGGCACAGGAATAAGGAGATCTATCATTACAATAAAGATGCTTTTCTCTATAAATGATAACTTGGTGACTTGGAAAGGATACTGCTCATGAAGGCCAGAAACATCAGTATGGACAGGGCAGCTTTCGTACAGCGTACACAGCGGACGTTCCTGGATGCTGAGTACAGAGGTCCTGCCACGCAGATACTGTAGAGTCCGGTACAGATCAATGCCGCCAAGCCAATATAATCCCGCACGCAGGATTTCTAGAATGAAACACCCAGAGAATATATTACACATCATACATGTCCTATCATGGTATACATGTCATCATACAGCGCACATGTCCCCCATATTATTATATTATCCTGGACACCTTCCATTGTCAGGTTATACACAGTCCCTGCAGTGCTCCTTGGTCAGGGGTCATAGATGAGCAGCTGAGGGCCCGGCACCCTGGGGGGCCCTTACTCCACAGTATAGGATCCTGGTTAACACTATCAACACCAACCTGTAAATATATGGCTACCAAGTTCCCCACACAGGCCGCCCATCCGAGCGCCAGCAGTAGTTTCCGGAAGATGACGCCACAGATTTGTCTCTCAGCCGCTCTGATCTCTATTAGTCTGTACATTACGTACATGATGGCGACTTCTGAAATACAGAACAAGACATCAGCCCATAGATGTTACATGTACTACACACAATAATGATATGTTATATAAATGTGAAGATAATAACATGTGCAGGGGACGTATCACCCAATAACTAGGCAGATTAGCCATTCAGGGGTCTGGGAAAGACAGGTAACAACCTCTGCTGGAGCTGTCATAGCGGCCATGTTGGTTGTTACTCATCTTTCCCAGAGACAGATATAAGTAATGGTTGGATAGAATTACTAATAATTTGTCAGTAGAGGACGACTCAAGGTCTTATATTGAGCTCTATCCCAGATATAAATATAAGGCACTTACTTAGTAGGTTAGAGATGGTGTTCACTATCGTCAGCACTATGGACTCTGGGATCTTCGCTCCAGTGTCGCTGGGAAGAGATAAAATCCATATGTAACATTAGTAGAGCTCCGTGCAGGTGACTAGAGCTCTCAGTAACACAAGAGAAATCACTGCCGGAGTTATAGGAATTCCTGGATAAATGATAGATAACTCTGTTTATTCCATCATGAACAATTCCCTAATATCATGTTAATATCAGAATTGCCATTTATGAGCAGGAATGATTCTGATAATAAGGGATGTGCAGGAATCACATTGTACATCACTGTCCCCAGGCCACGGCAGTAGGATATAGGTGATGATTATGCCACACATTATGCCCGCTGTGTCAGGTGTGATAAGATGCCGCTTCTCTGCATGTTTTGTTTGTCTGCTAATTTCCTCCTTAGAAGGCAATGAAATCTGGACTTGTTGAGTGGCGGCAGCAGCAATTTCTATTGACTTCTATGAGAGGAACATTGTCAGCAGCAGTGGTTACATAGCGAGGTCGCACTTTACCTCCCATATAACACTGCTCTCTCTTATCTGGCTGCCAACCAACTCTATAAACTGGATAGACATCACCCACTATTATTCTGCTATAAAGACATCATTGGGATACACTTTTTTGACTAACCATGCCGGTCATCCCCGCAGAACAACGCACCCCCTTACATACACATATCGCCCTCCTTGTTTATATACACACATACAGTACACAATATATACCCCCTTCACCAGGACTGGGACTAGGAGTACAAGTTGGGCAGCAATGACCATCTTGGAATGAGCGCTTTTATCAGTCTGAGGCCTCATGCACACGACCATAAGTGTTTTTACTGTCTGCAGATATGGATACACACCTGTAGACGTTTGCAGTTGCGGAAGTGCCCATAGACTTCTGTGGGCGAGTCCGTGCCGAAATTGCGGACAAGAATAGGACATGTTCTATATCTTTTGCGGATAATTCCTACGGCACGGACACATATCTGTAAATATACGGAAGGATGTCCGTGGCTGATAGAAATGAAGACGTCCGCAATTTCATTGGTAATAACGGATCCATAATTTACCCGATGAAAACTACGGTTGTGTGCATGGGGCCTGAGTGAAGAGAGAAGCTCTCATTGGTGTACAGGAGGCCTGGGATCAGTGAGCATGGCGGGCATCATCACTTATTGCTCCTCGCTCCAGTGTCCCGGCATTGCCGTACTGGGTCTTGATGACATCCAGCACCAGAACACAGTGTGTGTCATGTACCAGTGCGGCGGTGGCACCCAGAGCTAAAGAGGACCGGGCAGCGAGGAGCAGTAAGTAAATGGAGGAAGGGTCTGGTGTGGGGTGTGAATATTTTTTTTTGCTCAATCCTTGGATTTTCTGGTGTTTAAAATATTAAAGGAACAAACAAATTAATGACCCTTGGCAGCTGGCGGGCACAATACACATGAACACGGAAAAAGGCCGCCCGCAACAGCCAAACCCAATTTCCCAGCCACCACTAATATATGAAATGAATCGTACTTTATTAGCTACGTATAGCTGGACAGACCACACTTAGAAATTAAAATTATCACCAGCCGAGATCGGACGCACAAATGTATTACCTGATTGATCAGGCATATGTTGTGTATAACGTAGGAATGAATCTTCCCTATCCAGTTAAATTGTTAAACAACTAGTGGGCAACAATAGGTCCGGTCTTCGGCAGTGTCTAAAATATTAACAGCCCCCCCGACATGTTTCGCTACTAAGTAGCGTCCTCAGGGGTACACGGGGCTAATGGCGGCGCGAAATAAAAATGATCCTAATATAGACACGTAAGATGACGCGTCCGAAGGTGTGTCCGGCCAGATGGCCTATGGCGATGGAGGAGACACAGAGGCCTCTCAGCTGTATTTGGCTGACGAATGAACAACAAGATAAGATAGCTCAATCAGAGACTAGAGATGACGCATGCGCATGGGGGTGAAAAAAGGACTTAGTACACTCAAACCAACTCAAATTGCGACTCACCGAGTGGGTCACTAGCGCCTGCGCAGATGCATGAAACAATGACTTGGTGCCAGAGAGGCTCACTATGCCTATCGGTGTTTAACACTATGTATAGTGGTACCCCTAAACGATATTCAACGAGCATATATCCACCAGTCAGACCGGTGTAAGGGTAACTGAATAGAGAGGAGCCCATAGTCTATTAAGACAGATATAAAGTGATTGAGTAAATAGCCCAAAGTGTATATTTGACACTCGGTTGCTATATTACAATTTAGGTCAGGACTAGGTTCATAAGTCCAAGTCAATGTATCCGATTAATATCAGAAATTAGGGCACATGTGTACCAATATAAGTCAGATTCAAGGAGTAACATCCCCATGCGTCAACACACATCAGATAGTGTGGTAATACCCCACAACTAAGGGGGGGGGGGGGAGGAAATGTCATTCACGACCAAAAAAGTACCTCAGAAATCTCCAATTAGAGATATGCCATACCTCTGAGGGTCGACACAGGATCAATAATTATGTATATGATATGTCAGTGACAAAAAGCCGCCTCCATCATGTGATCACAGCTATAATGAATGTAAATACGTTGATTAATCCAACCATTTGATTAGAAATAATTCACATATTATTTTGTTATTCTGTTATTTATATGATTTAGGAAGAGTTCTCCACATCTATGTAGAGAACGCAATGGCAAATGAGTAATGTTCAATTTATAAGTAGTTTTTATATGTACATATGTGATTCTACAGAGGTCCAATAATATGGACAAAAACTACAACGAGAAAAATTCTCGATGTCTGACTGTAGAACTAGAGAAACGCACTAAAGGTGAAACCCTCATTCAGACCTAAGGGAGACATGGTATTAAGTCGGTGGATCCACCTCGCTTCCTCCTGCAGGAGTTTACGGTCCAGATTACCCGCTCTAGGTCCCATTTTGATTTGGGCTATAGCCCAAAATTTAAGCAACTTGGGGTTACCTCCATGAAACTTTACAATGTGTCTGGAGAGAGAGGTATCCTCATTACAGGTCACCGCACTTATATGTCTAGACACACGTCTTCTCAATTCCTGAATGGTTTTACTCACATACAACTTGGGGCAGGGACACTTTGCAATATAGACCACCCCACTGCTCTGGCAGTTCAAAAATTGTTCGATTCGATATAACTTGCCGTCGACAGGATTAGAAAAGTTTTTAACTGTCGGCATTAGGGGGCAGAAAGAACATCTGCCGCATGGATGGAAACCCTTCAGGGGTGATCTAAGCCATGTCGAAGTAGTGTGGGATTGTTTGGAATAATGGCTATGTACCAAGAATTCCCGTAAATTCCTGCCCCTACGGTAGGAAACGCTCGGATTAGCCATCACTGCATCCCTGAGATCAGGGTCAGCCGTCAGGATAGCCCAGTGTCTTTTTAGAATCTGGACAACCTGAGGAGAATAGGCGTCAAAGGTGCCAATACACCGAATGATTCCAGATGACTTTGCTTTAGTGATTTTGCTTTCTCCACTCGACAGTAGTTCCCAACTCTCAGAGGCTCTTGCTCTAGCATATGCCCTGTGTAGCCACTTTTTAGGGTAGCCACGCGCTGTAAACTTTTTAAACAGACCGTCACATTCATTTTGAAAGGCTAACTCGCTCGAGCAATTACGTCTGGCCCTTAAATATTGGCCAATGGGTATACCCTTCTTGAGGGCAGAGGGGTGATGGCTCTGCCAATGCAGGAGGCTATTGGTCGCAGTAGCCTTACGGAAGACATCTGTTTGGACACCGCCATCAGGATCCAAAGATATCTTAAGATCAAGAAAATTTATGGTATGATCATGAATTTCATACGTGAATTTCATGCCAATATTGTTGGCGTTGAGCATAGACATGAAGTCACAAAAAGTGTTGACATCCCCATCCCAGAGGATGAGAATGTCATCAATATATCTCCCCCAAAAAGAAATGTGTGAAGTGAAGGAGGAGAAATTATCAGAAAAAACAATGGTGTCTTCCCACCACCCTAGAAAAAGGTTCGCATAAGTGGGTGCACAGACGGTGCCCATAGCCGTACCTTTTATTTGGTGATAATATTTATGATCAAAAATAAAATAATTGTGCGTAAGTAGGAAACGTAAAAGTGACAGAACAAAATCATTGTGACGTTGGAATTGAATGCCTTTAGTATTCAGAAAGTGTTTAATTGCAGTGAGTCCTAATTCGTGCCGAATATTGGTGTAAAGTGACTCCACGTCTATGCTCGCTATCATTGTGGTAGGAGTTACATTGATCTCATGGATCCTGGTGACGGTGTCCTTGGTGTCCTTAAGATAAGAGGACAAAGAGGACACAAACGGTATTAACATTTCATTGACATAGAGGCTGATGCCCTGTGTCAGGCTGTCATTACCCGACACAATGGGTCTACCAGGGAGAGGAGAGGTCGCCTTATGCACCTTTGGCAACGCATAAAAGGTCGCCAAAGTGGGGGTGGAGTTATAAAGGCACTTAAATTCATCACTAGTGATGAGATTCTCATCTCTAGCACCATTGAGGAGGGAATATAATTCGGCAAGATAGTTAGCCGTAGGATTCACATCCAGAGTGACATAGGTAGTATTATCATCAAGTAACCTATGAACCATGCGGACATAGTCAACATGGCTCATGATCACAATATTGCCCCCCTTGTCAGAGGGTTTGAAGACTAAATTGTCATCTCTGCATAGAGTGTCCAAAGCCTGTCTCTCGTCATCATTGAGGTTACCAAAGGTAGTAGAATTCTTGGTTTTAAGTTTTTTAAGGTCGTTGCACACGATCCTGACAAAGGTGTCGATATGACTATATTGTGAGAATGGGGGTGTGAGTTTGGGTGTGAGTATAGCCCAAATCAAAATGGGACCTAGAGCGGGTAATCTGGACCGTAAACTCCTGCAGGAGGAAGCGAGGTGGATCCACCGACTTAATACCATGTCTCCCTTAGGTCTGAATGAGGGTTTCACCTTTAGTGCGTTTCTCTAGTTCTACAGTCAGACATCGAGAATTTTTCTCGTTGTAGTTTTTGTCCATATTATTGGACCTCTGTAGAATCACATATGTACATATAAAAACTACTTATAAATTGAACATTACTCATTTGCCATTGCGTTCTCTACATAGATGTGGAGAACTCTTCCTAAATCATATAAATAACAGAATAACAAAATAATATGAGAATTATTTCTAATCAAATGGTTGGATTAATCAACGTATTTACATTCATTATAGCTGTGATCACATGATGGAGGCGGCTTTTTGTCACTGACATATCATATACATAATTATTGATCCTGTGTCGACCCTCAGAGGTATGGCATATCTCTAATTGGAGATTTCTGAGGTACTTTTTTGGTCGTGAATGACATTTCCTCCTCCCCCCCCCCCCTTAGCTGTGGGGTATTACCACACTATCTGATGTGTGTTGACGCATGGGGATGTTACTCCTTGAATCTGACTTATATTGGTACACATGTGCCCTAATTTCTGATATTAATCGGATACATTGACTTGGACTTATGAACCTAGTCCTGACCTAAATTGTAATATAGCAACCGAGTGTCAAATATACACTTTGGGCTATTTACTCAATCACTTTATATCTGTCTTAATAGACTATGGGCTCCTCTCTATTCAGTTACCCTTACACCGGTCTGACTGGTGGATATATGCTCGTTGAATATCGTTTAGGGGTACCACTATACATAGTGTTAAACACCGATAGGCATAGTGAGCCTCTCTGGCACCAAGTCATTGTTTCATGCATCTGCGCAGGCGCTAGTGACCCACTCGGTGAGTCGCAATTTGAGTTGGTTTGAGTGTACTAAGTCCTTTTTTCACCCCCATGCGCATGCGTCATCTCTAGTCTCTGATTGAGCTATCTTATCTTGTTGTTCATTCGTCAGCCAAATACAGCTGAGAGGCCTCTGTGTCTCCTCCATCGCCATAGGCCATCTGGCCCGACACACCTTCGGACGCGTCATCTTACGTGTCTATATTAGGATCATTTTTTTTTCGCGCCGCCATTAGCCCCGTGTACCCCTGAGGACGCTACTTAGTAGCGAAACATGTCGGGGGGGCTGTTAATATTTTAGACACTGCCGAAGACCGGACCTATTGTTGCCCACTAGTTGTTTAACAATTTAACTGGATAGGGAAGATTCATTCCTACGTTATACACAACATATGCCTGATCAATCAGGTAATACATTTGTGCGTCCGATCTCGGCTGGTGATAATTTTAATTTCTAAGTGTGGTCTGTCCAGCTATACGTAGCTAATAAAGTACGATTCATTTCATATATTAGTGGTGGCTGGGAAATTGGGTTTGGCTGTTGCGGGCGGCCTTTTTCCGTGTTCATTTAAAATATTAAAGGGGTACAATGTCTGAATTAATTGAGGGGACTGAATTTTGAGGTCTGGTCTGAGGCCTGTTTTCTTTTTTTTGGGTCTGAATCAATTGTGGCGTCTGGACTGGGGTTTGAATTACATCTGCGTTTTAATTTTAAATGCTTTTCCTGCCCCCATCCTGCATTTTCTTTTTATTATTAGAGTGTGTGTTATCATTGTTTGTGGAACTGCAACTCCCAGCCTGTTCTGATAGATCACTGTTCTGTGAAATGACAATTCCCATGGTAGACTGATGATGATGTATTGTCAGGTCATGCTGGGAGTCATATCTTTAAAGAAATTGGGCCTCATTTATCAATACTGTATAACAGCAAAATTACCCTTGTTGCCCATAGCAACCAATCAGTGCTCAGCTTTCATTTATCCACAGCAATTTAAGAAATGAAAGCTGAACTCTGATTGGTTGCTATGGGCAACAAGGACAGTTTTAGTATTGGACAGTTTTGATATTGGTATTAGACAGTTTTTTTTTTACCATGACTCGGCCACTGAGTTCCCCTTACACTGACGTTCATGTGGGACTTGTAATAGCTGTGGGAGGCAGATGGGTTTCATTTATGTTTACTATGGAGCCAGACATTTTCTAGTCATGTCCCTGCTTTCAGCTGTTTTTGCGTCTTCCGTCAATATAAATTTGCCAGTATAATATTTGGGGCACTTGTGCAGCACCGTATGTACAGTAATGGGGTCACATGGGGCAGCAGCAGGTCCAGTATAGGTGGCAGCAGCAGGATGGCAGTGTTAAAGGGGACAGCAGTATGGGGGGTTTGTGTTGCTATAGATGGTGGGGATGGCTGTAGAAGTGAGGGGCAAAACATGTCTGGTCAGCAAACTCTGCAGTCATTAGGAGAAGTCGTCATGGTGGTCTGGGCCGCATGGAGAAGAAAATGAAAGAGAACGACTCCAATCAGGAAGACGTCATAATAGTTGTATGATCTGCCTGTGTCTGATCAGTGCTGTATACTGTATACTCCTGTATTTTGCAGTGTGGTAATACTCTGCAGCTGCCTGTGTAGAACTGGCATCTGAACACTATATGTACGGCGGTATTATTAGTTATATTACCCTTTGTATACTGGTAGCATACACTTGTCCTGGAGTAAAAGAGTAAGTAAATGCCTGTATCTACCACATCAACTTGCGAATAACTAACAGGTTTTTTTAAATTAAACAATAAAATTGTTAAATAAATATATAATTATTATTAATAATAATGAAATAATTTTAACAATAATAATAATAAGAATAAAAATTTTTAGACTTAACTTGTTGTTTTTTTTAAAATCTTCTTTATTAGCAAGTTAGGGAGCTCTGAATTTATTCTACATGGCGGGGGTGAAACTTTCCTAATCTATCTAGGGCACCAAAATATCTTGTCCCGGCCCCGCTATTCCCACGTATTCCCAGTTATTATTTAACATACAATAAATTGTAATAAATAAAGCTTTATCTCCTGTTTTCTCTAATTTAAACCCATTTCCATCAATTCCTTACAGTAATACACAAGAAGAATACGTTTTCTAATCTAGAACCTGATGGCCCAGAATTCTTGTTTCTATTAACATTTCTTGTTTAGGCCTTAAGTGTCTTTACATTGTCTCTAAAGAGTCTCTTACCTGATGCTCATCAATGGTGTCTTATAATGACCTTCAAACATAGTTATGGTGTAACTGGTAATAATACCGATGAAGGTCCATGCTGCCCAGAGACATGGCAGAACAGCCAGCCCTGGGTTCTTCATATTGGTGGTATATATGTCGTTCAGTTAAGCAGTATATAAGTTGCTTAGAAAAGCAGTATATAAGTTGCTCAGAAAAGCAGTAGCCTTCTCCTTCTATCAAAAGTCAGAGAAAGTGATGTTTGCCCCCTACCTGCCTTTTTATAGGCTGATGATGTCACAATAACACAACCCAGCTGATGATGTCACAATAAGATAACCCAGTTTATGATGTCACAATAACATAACCCAGCTGATGATGTCACAATGACACAAATGAGGTCACAATGACACAACCCAGCTGATGATGTCACAATGAGCCTTGACCAGAGCTGAAAAAGTGTTTGATCCAAAATACACTTGTCATGTAGAAGCCATTTATGAAAATCATGTAAACTGTTATTGATGCATATTGACCAACCATGTTTTCCCCCATTTACCTATTCCAGACACCCCTGTGGATTACAGTTACAGATCATAATCATAGTATATTATAAAATAATGTATTCACTTTTACTGCTTATTATTATCATCGTTGGGCTGGATTCACACGAACGTGGCGTTTTTGCGCGCGTGAAAAACGCACCGTTTCGGTTGCGTTTGGCATCCGTTTGGGCAGCGTGATAGCGTATTTAACGCGCGTATGGCATGCGTTTTTTACGCGCGTCAAAACAACGGAGGGTGGAGTAATAGAGAGGACAGCCTACAAAAAGACACCTTCTCCAACACCTGCTTGCTGTGAGCACATGTTCGCATCCAGATTTCACGTTCCCTCACACTTTGGTCCGTGTTTGTTGTATTTGGGTGGTTTTACAGGTAAAAAAACGTCAATATGCCCTTGACTACGCTGGGCCGTGTGCTGCTCGCATGGATGGTTTCTAGGAGATTTGGTGAACGCCGACCCATGCTTGAGGAGGGAACCCGTAGAAGAGGGAGGATTTGGGTTCATCCACTTGTGGCCCAGCGCAGCTCCAAAGGCCATTTTCATACTCTATGAGGACCTTCGCAGCCACCCTGAGAAATTTTGTTCGTTTTGCCGCATGTCTGTGTTGACTTTTGCTCTTCTACTGGAGCAGATTCGCGCAGGCATAACCTACACGGACACCAATATGCGGCGCTGCATTTCCCCCGAGGAGCGACTCCTAGTGACGTTAAGGTATGTGTGTTTAAAACTCTTGCTGCTTACAGGCTGGTGTGTGGTTCTCATGTCCTCAAGCACGCTTATTTGTGTTGTGTGTTTTTGCATCTCGCCCATGTAGATTTCTAGCTACCGGAAACAGCTATCATTCGTTATATTTCGAATTCCTTCTTGGAGTGAGCACAATTTCGGCCATTGTCACAGGCACCTGTGTTGTGTTGTGGCTGCGATTGAAGGCCACAGTGATGCCGCAGCCGACGACAGACCACTGGCTTTCCATTGCATCAGACTTTCTCAACACCACCCAATTTCCGAATTGTATTGGTGCCCTAGACGGGAAGCATATTCGGGTCAAGAAGCCCCCCCACTCCGGATCCCGATTCTATAACTACAAACAGTATTTTTCAATCGTCTTGATGGCCCTGTCCGACAGCAATTATTGTTTTACAATTGTACATATAGGGTCCTATGGAAGCTCCGCTGATGCCCGCATCTTTCGTACATCCCGGATGGGCGAGCGTCTGATGTGCAATCTGCTGTCGGTGCCGGTGCCGACCCACCTGCCTGGCTCGCGAGGACCACCAGTCCCTTATGTGATCGTGGCAGATGAGGGTTTCGGACTCACAAGTCAAGTCATGCGCCCATTTGCTCGAAGAGGCTTGGACGACCGCCGGCGCATATTCAATTACCGGCTTAGCAGAGCACGCCGATGTGTGGAATGTGCATTTGGCATAATGTCCTCCAAATGGCGTGTTTTCCTCACCACCATGCAACTGAAGCCGCAAAATGTCACCCGGGTCATACAAGCGTGTGTCGTGCTTCATAATTTTTGTCGCATACATGATGGTGGTTGTGATGCAGAATATATTCAGCAAAATGTTTCGTCAACAACCATTCCACTGCCAATTCCACTTGGAAGGGTGCAAACATCGGGAATACGAGTACGCGACATATTTGCACAATATTTTGACAGCCCGGATGGAGCCATGGCAGGAGGATGTTCTGTGAGGGCTGTCCTAGTTGAGATTAGTGGGCCTCAGTAGCGTTTTTGTGTGACTTTTGTTGTTCTTTGGGGAGGAGATATTTTGATTCTGCACTCGCAAGACATGAGGACCCTTGACGTGGGTTGCGAGCTTACATCTTTGGTGGTTTTCCTTTTTACGTTAAATCTCCTCTAGACGAATTAGCTTGGGAGGCCGCTTGCCTTAGCCATTGGACACTAATTCCATGTCAAAAATCATTTGGTCCCCATTTCTCACACGACTGCAATGCAGGCGAGGGCAATATGCGGAATGGAGGTAAACCACCAAAGACAAACTAATACCTCTATCATGGCATGCTACAAACTTGCTCCACCGTCCTAATGTGGGGACATTACCTAAAATAATGTTTGGGGGAACCTGGGTACCAACACATAAAGGGAGGCAAACACAAATAATGAAACGTCGTCACAACATAACCATTTAATCTGGTATTTCAAACGTAAACACTGAGCAGCATCCAGCTGTCAGAAAAACATACCCAACGCACCAACATGATGCTACAGAACTAAACTGTGACTTCCATGTTGACAGTCCCACATAGAAACACGCGGCATCGGCCTCCACAATTCTATAAGTCCTGATACATGTGTGAGGGAGACTGGTGGCTCTGTATCTCAGCACCACTATACTGTCCCTGGGACTGCTGAGGATGTTCCACACCAGCATAGTGGTGCTGATACTGAGGGTTTAGCCCTGCAGGGGGCCCTTGACAAAGGGAGGCTGGGGTCTGACGTAGGGGGGGAAAGTGCGGTCGCGAGGCACCACATGACCTGGTGACATTACCCTCACCATCGGCCGTTGGTACTGTGGCCTTTGAAAGGTGTGAGCAGGCTGGGAAGGGAGAGGAGCAGAAGAGGTCAGACAATCTTCAGGCAATCCACGCCATTGCTCTACTACCTGGAAGCATTGGTGTGGATTGTTAGGAGGAGTGGCAGAATCAATAATAGCGAGGATGGCCCCTTGGACGCGTGCCATCCGGTAGTCCGTTACTCGCCGAAGTAGTGGCGCTATGGTACGCCCAAAAGCGTCACATCCATCCTCCTCCGAACAGCGCCTAAGGTACTCCAGGACTCTCGCGTCCACGTTGGCACCTGCTGGGGCAACCTGGGTGCGCGGGCGTCTGGCTGGTGGCGCCCGTGGATTGTCCAGGTCCACTGGCAGCTGGGGTTGGCTGCTTAACTGTGTGGCAGCTTGGGTTTGGGTACGGTCGGGGGTCAAGGGCAGCACGGGATCTTGTTTGGTGACCTGGTGCGCCTCCACATGGCCAGCCTCCTCCTCCGTGTTATTCAGATTATCACTGCATCTGCCAGAAACATTTATCGTTACTCATTTTCCCATGGCCACAAGGGCCATACAGATTTTTATACAGGCTATGCAGTGAACACACACATGTCATCAATGTAATGTCAGTACTTACGGTCGCATCTCCATAATGTCCTTGAGAAACATCAGCTGTTTCATATATATATAGGTCCTTTTTTTGGACGCCCCATCCCCACTTCGCCCTTTGTTGCCATATTCCCTCCTAAACTGATCCCGACAGCTCCTCCATCATCAACTGGACAAAGGAACAGGAGACAGACACCAAAATGAGACCATCTGACCGTACAGACAACTTCACTTGTAACAAACGTTGCTATACGTAATACACAACGAAACAATAAACACTGGCCTATACATTATGCAGTGCCACACGCGCGACCAAGCACTGTACAGAACATATGAAACACAAGGCTATACACGATAGCATGGGCGATTGCATCAGCATTCATTTAGATCAGCACTTACCTATGGTTTTGCGGTCTCTTGTGGTACTTTTTTCCCACTCCTGCCAAAATAGGCTATGCGCCACCTCATCCCAGGCTACCTGCTTGCCCGTGCGGTCGTGGTAGGCCTCATCATTCGTGTTCCACAACTGGGGTCTGTCATGACCAAGCAAATAAGTTTCTCCACATCACACGCACGTGGCATTGCTGCAGATGTGTGTTGAAACTGTGCGCATGTGCTCAGAATGTGAAAAGGCACTTCCTGGTGGGTAGTTGTTTTGTCTAGTCTGCTCCACTCATTTACATAGACTTAACAAGTGCTGCGTGAAAAACGCTGTGCGTATGGAGGTGCTTGCGTGTGCCCTGCGTTGTTTTCACGCACCCATTGACTTCAATGGGTACGTGATGCGTTGAAAACGCAGAATCAACGGACATGTCGTGAGTTTTTTGCAACGGAGCAACGCTGCGCAAAAAACGCTTCCATGTCTGCACGGCCCCATTGACTAATATAGCTACGGGCAACGCACGTGAAAATCACGCGCGTTACACGCGCGTATTTTACGTTCGTCTGAATAAGCCCTTGGAGTGATGTGTTTACTCTACATAATAATGCAGATATATATCCCAGGACTATTAACATCTTACACATTTATGGCATATCCACAGAATATGCCATAAGTAACTGATTGGTGGGGGTCCAACCTCTGGGACTCTCACTTTTAGGAGAATAGGGGTTCCCTCACCTCCATTCGCCGATTAACATTGACTGCTTTCCCATTTAAATTTAATTGCCCTCTTTATTGAAAACTATTGGAGTTACGGAAAGAGCTGAGCAGTTCTTGCTGCTTTGGATACCCGTAAGGCCCCCTGCACACCACTGTTCTCGTAATCACGGTCCGTGAATATGGGCACGGCTGGTGGCGGACAGCCACCCGCATTTGCGGGCCGTGCTACCATTCTAAAGTATGAGAGCACAGTCCGTACAATCAAAAAATATGACATGTCCTGTCTTTTGTGGAGGCTTTTTGTTTTAAGGGGATCTGAACCTGTCCTTGGCACAAAATATATGGCTTCCATTCACCGTCTGAAACTGGTCATTCACTTATAAGAATTGCATGCTAAGTGATCTAAGATTGTGATGGTGAATTATGAGAGTTCTGTACCTCGTAGATACCAACTTAACTTAAATGGCCAGCGTTCCAATTGAAATAATGCTCAATTTTACCCAGTATTGATGCTGCTCCCGCATCTTTGGGGAATGGAAAGGCCAACTCAGGAGGCAGACCTGGGAAGGGAGACAGATTTGAAGATGCCAGTTCCATACTTACCAAAATTCCCCATTTTTGCAGGACTGTCCTTCAAACCGTACTACAAGAGGGGAGAGGTTCATGTAAATTTTACAATAATATAGGTGTTTCTGATAGCTTTGGGGGCTTTTCTATGTGAAATAGGGGCAAGGGATTTACAAGCGTCAGATGATTTAGGATTTTTATATTATTAAGTATGTTGTACACAGATCCTGCTCTACTGGTGAGTAATGTGAGGAGAGTCTGTATGAAAATGACACTAGTCCACCTAACACATCATAAAGCAGTAATGGCGGGGGGTGGGAATTATTCACCACCACCAGCCCCCTGCTGTACTAATTTAGCCCATCCTTTCCTAATCATATTTCTGTTTCAATATGTCTTTATTAACCCCTTCCCTCTTTAGCCACTTTTGACCTTCCTGACAGAGCCTCATTTTTCAAATCTGACATGTGTCACTTTATGTGGTAATAACTCCGGAATGCTTTCACCTATCCAAGCGATTCTGAGACTGTTTTCTCATGACACATTGCACTTTAAGTTACTGGCAAAATTTGCTCGATATGTTCAGTATTTAATTGTGAAAAACACCAAAAATTAGCGAAAAATTGCAAAAATTAGCATTTTCCTCAATTTAAATGTATCTGCTTGTAAGACAGGCAGTTATACCACACAAAATTGTTGCTAATTAACATAACCCATATGTCTACTTTAGTTTGGCATCATTTTTTGAACATCCTTTTATTTTTCTATGACCTCACAAGGCTTAGAACTTTAGCAGCAATTTCTCACATTTTCAAGAAAATTTCAAAAGCCTATTTTTACAGGGGCCAGTTCAGTTGTGAAGTGGTTTTGAGGGCCTTATATATTAGAAACCCACAAAAAGTCACCCCATTTTAAAAACTTCACCCCTCAAAGTATTCAAAACAGCATTTAGAAAATGTCTTAACCCTTTACACATTTCACAGGAATTAAAGCAAAGTAGAGGTGAAATTTAAACATTTCATATTTTTTTGCAGAAATAAATTTTTAATACAATTTTTTTTATAACACAGAAGGTTTTACCAGAGAAATGCAACTCAATATTTGTTGCCCAGTTTCTGCAGTTTTAGGAAATATCCCACATGTGGCCGTAGCGTGCTACTGGAATGAAGCACCGGCCTCAGAAGTAAAGGAACACCTAGGGGATTTTGGGGCCTTATTTTTGTTAGAATATATTTTAGGCACCATGTCAGGTTTGAAGGGCTCTTACAGTGCCAAAACAGTAAAAATCCCCCAAAAGTGACCCCATCTGGGAAACTAGACACCTCAAGGAAATTATCTAGGGGTGTAGTGAGCATTTTGACCGCACAGGTTTTTTACAGAAATTATTGGAAGTAGGACGTGAAAATTAAAATCGACATTTCTTCAAAGAAAATGTAGGTTTAGCGATTTTTTTCTCATTTCCACAAGGACTAAATGAGAAAAAGCACTGCAAAATTTGTAAAGCAATTTCTCCCGAGTAAAACAATACACCACGTGTGGTAATAAATGGATATTTGGACACACGGCAGGACTTAGAAGGGAAAGAGCGCCATTTGGCTTTTGGAGCTCAAATTTAGCAGGAATGGTTTGAGAGGCCATGACAAAATAGTGGAAACCCCCCACAAGTGACCCCATTTCGGAAACTACACCCATTGAGGAAATTATCTAGGGGTATAGTGAGCGTTTTGACCCCACAGGTTTTTTGCATAAATTATTGGAAGTAGGCTGTGAAAATGATAATCTAATTTTTTTCAAAGAAAATGTAGGTTTAGCTAATTTTTTCTCATTTCCACAAGGACTGAAGGAGAAAAAGCACCGTAAAATTTGTAAAGCAATTTCTCCAGAGTAAAACAATACCCCACATGTGGTAATAAACGGATGTTTGGACACACGGCAGGGCTTAGAGGGGATGGAGTGCTATTTGGCTTTTGGAGTCCACATTTAGCAGGAATGGTTTGCGGACGCCATGTCACATTTACGAAGCCCCTGAGGGGACAAAACAGTGGAAACCCCCCCACAAGTGACCCCATTTTGGAGACTACACCCATTGAGGAAATTATCTAGGGGTATAGTGAGCGATTTGACCCCACAGTTTTTTTTGCAGAAATTATTGGAAGTAGGCCCTGAAAATAAAAATTTAAATTTTTTTTCAAAGAAAATGTAGGTTTAGCAAATTTTTTCTCATTTCCAGAAGGACTGAAGGAGAAAAAGCACCACAAAATTTGTAAAGCAATTTCTCCCGAGTAAAACAATACCCCACATGTGGTAATAAACGGCTGTTTGGACACACGGCAGGGCTTAGAAGGGAAAGAGCACTATTTGGTTTTTTGAGATCACATTTAGCAGGAATGGTTTGCGGAGGCCAGGTCACATTTGCAAAGCCCCTGAGGGGACAAAACAATGAAAACGCCCAAAAAGGGACTCCATTTAGGAAACTACACCTCTTGAGGAATTCATCTAGGGGTGTAGTAAGCATTTTGACCCCACAGATGTTTCATAGAATTTATTAGAATTAGGCAGTGAAAATAAAAACAGTCCTTTTTCTTCAATAAGACGTAGCTTTAGTGCAAATTTTTTCATTTTCTCAACAAATAAAGGAAAAAAAGAACCCAACATTTGTAAAGCAATTTCTCCCGAGTACGGCAATACCCCATATGTGGTCATAAACTGCTGTTTGGGGAAACAGCAGGGCTCAGAAGGGAAGGACCGACATTTGGAGTGCAGATGTTGCTGGATTGGTTTCTGGGTGCCTGTGGGCCCAAAACAGTGGAAACCCCCCCAGAAGTGACCGAATTTTGGAAACTACACCCCTCAATGCATTTTCCTAGTGGTGTAGTAAGCATTTTAACCCTGCAGGTGTTTTGTAGAAATTAGTGTGAACTCGATGTTGCAGAGTGAAAATGGGATTTTTTTTCCATAGATATGCCAATATGTGGTGCCCAGCTTGTGCCACCATAACAAGACAGCTCTCTAATTATTATGCTGGGTTTCCTGGTTTTAGAAACACCCTACATGGGGCACTAATCTTTTGCCTGGTCATTCGACCAGGCTCAGGAGTGAAAGAGCACCATGTAAAATTGAGGCCTAATTTGGCGATTTACAAAGTATTGGTTCACAACTGCAAAGGCTCAGATGTGAAATAATAAAAAGAAACCCCTGAGAAGCTACACCCCTCAAGGCATTTGTTAAGGGGTGTAGTGAGTATTTCACACCACAGGTCTTTTCCATAAATGAATGCACTGCGGATGGTGCAAATTAAAAATTTATATTTTTCCCTAGATATGCCATTTCAGTGGAAAATATGTCATGCCCAGCTTATGACGCTGAAGACACACATCACAAAAATTGGTAAAAGGGTTCTCCCGGGTATGGCGGTGCCATATATGTGGAAGGAAACTGCTGTTTGGGCACGCTGTAGGGTTCAGATTGGATGGAGCGCCATTTGGCTTTTGGAGGGCGGATTTTGCTTGGTAATAGATTTGTATGAGTATTGCTGGTGTTTCCGTTTATAATGTGGGGGCACATGTAAGCTGGGCAGAGTACCTGAGGGGCATAGTCAGGTGGGATGATAATGGGGTAAAAAAACAATAAAATGATCCATAGATGTGTGTTACGCTGTGAAGCAATCCTTTCTGCACAGGCAGGTGTTGCACTGATAAATGGCGTCCTTTCTTATCCCCCTTTTGGTCCACACTCCGCACCTTTGCAGTTTGGGGAATTTTGCTGGGAAAGTGTTGTCCTGGTATAATACGGGCACCGTCGCTTCCAGCGGATATGTTTGGGCCCTCCCTTTCCTGGTTCCCTAATTTTAGGTCCTTGATAAATCGCCTCTTGAAACAGAAGAAATGTTCCCCTCGGGTAGCACCACTGCATATTTTTTATTTTCTGACTTATTGGAGCCATAACTAGTTTTATTTTTTCATAGACGTAGTGGTATGAGGGCTTTTTTTTGCGGGAGGAGCTGTAGTTATTATTGATACCGTTTTGGGGTGCATGCGACTTTATGATCACCTTTTATCCTATTTTTTGGGAGGCCAGGTAGACAAAAAAACGCAATTCTGGCATAGTTTTATTTAGGTTTTTTTATACAGCGTTCACCACGCGTTATAAATTACATGCTACCTTTATTCTGCGGGTCAGTACGATTCCGGCGATACCTATTTTATAGGACTTTTTTATGTTTTACAACTTTTTGCACAATAAAACTACTTTTGTAAAAATAATGTATTTTTTCTGTTGCCATGTTGTGAGAACCATAACTTTTTCATTTTTTTGTCGACTGAGCTATATGAGGGCTTGTTTTTTGCGAGACAAGCTAGTTTTTATAGGTACCATTTTTGGAATACGTGCGACTTTTTGATCACTTTTTATTCCTATATTCATAGGGCAAAGTGACCAAAAATCAAACTCCGGTATAGTTTTTTACGCTTTTTTTTTACGCTGTTCACCGTGTGCAATAAATAATATAATATTTTGATACCTCAGGTCGTTACGGTCGCGGCGATACCAAATACGTATGGTTTATTATTTTTTTTCAATAATAAAGGACTTGATAAGAGTAAAAGGGGGATTGTGTTTTATTTTATTACTTGAAACTTTTATTGTTTTCAAACTTTTATTGTTTTCACTTTTTTTTACACTTTTTTATACTTTTTTTACACTTTTTCTTGAAGGTCCAGCTGTCAGATTTATTTTTTTCTAATACATTGCACTACCTACGTAGTGCAATGTATTAGATCTGTCAGTTATTCACTGACAGCAAGACGATTAGGCTTCGCCTCCCGGCGGGGGCCTAATCGGCTTCCGTAATGGCAGAGCTGGAGACCATTGTGTCTCATGTTGCCATAGTAGCAGTCGCCAGTCCTGATTGCCTGTCAGGGCTGGCGATCTGCTAGTAACCGCTACGATGCAGCAATCGCTTTCGATTGCTGCATCGAAGGGGTTAATGGCAGGGATCGGAGCTAGCTCCGGTTCCTGCCGTTACAGGTGGATGTCAGCTGTAACATACAGCTGACTTCCACCGCTGATGACGCCAGATCAGCTCCTGACCCGGCACCATCTTGCCGGCAGCTACGGAAGCCGATCAGGCTCCGCCGCCGGGCGGATCTTGACCGGTTTCCGTGCTAGGCAGACCGGGAGGCCAGTATTAGGCCTCCGGTTGCCATTGCAGCCACCGGAACCCCGGCAATTTCATTGCTGGGGTTCCGATGAGCTGCAAACACCTTAAGTGCAGAACTCGCGTTTGAGCGCTGCACTTAAGGGGTTAACGGCGGGGATCGAAGCTAATTTCGGTCCCCGCTGTTACAGTCGGATGTCAGCTGTAAGATACAGCTGAGATCCGACGATGATGGCACCGGCTCAGCTTCTGAACCGGTGCCAAACATTTGGCGTATGGGTACGGCAAAATGCGGGAAGTTATGGCTTTCCATGACGTACCCATACGGCAAATGTCGGGAAGGGGTTAAACAGTTGAGACATCAGAAAATATATGTTCTACTCGCAGGTGGAAGTAAATAGTTAAAGAGGCTCTGTCACCAGATTTTGCAACCCCTATCTGCTATTGCAGCAGATAGGCGCTGCAATGTAGATTACAATAACGTTTTTATTTTTAAAAAACGAGCATTTTTGGCCAAGTTATGACCATTTTCGTATTTATGCAAATGAGGCTTGCAAAAGTACAAGTGGGCGTGTTGAAAAGTAAAAGTACAACTGGGCGTGTATTATGTGCGTACATCGGGGCGTGTTTACTACTTTTACTAGCTGGGCGTTGTGTATAGAAGTATCATCCACTTCTCTTCAGAACGCCCAGCTTCTGGCAGTGCAGACACAGCCGTGTTCTCCAGAGATCACGCTGTGTCGTCACTCACAGGTCCTGCATCGTGTCAGACGAGCGAGGACACCGGCACCAGAGGCTACAGATGATTCTGCAGCAGCATCGACGTTTGCAGGTAAGTCGATGTAGCTACTTACTTGCAAATGCTGATGCTGCTGCAGAATCAACTGTAGCCTCTGGTGCCGATGTGGCCGACACGATGCAGGACCTGTGAGTGACGTCACAGATCTGCACTGCCAGAAGCTGGGCGTTGTGAAGAGAAGTGGATGATACTTCTCATCAGAAAGCCCAGCTAGTAAAAGTAGTAAACACGCCCCGATGTACGCACATAATACACGCCCAGTTGTACTTTTACTTTTCAACACACCCAGTTGTACTTTTGCAAGCCTCATTTGCATAAATACGAAAATGGTCATAACTTGGCCAAAAATGCTCGTTTTTTAAAAATAAAAACGCTACTGTAATCTACATTGCAGCGCCGATCTGCTGCAATAGCAGATAGGGGTTGCAAAATCTGTTGACAGAGCCTCTTTAAAGTCTCAAATGATAATTAAATAGTTAATTCCTATGAGTTTTAACATTTTGAGAAAATGGGATTCAAAATAATATGGATAATAAAAGAAAGATAAATGCAATAAATGTTATGAAGAACATATAAAGGTCATCATGAAGAAAAAAAAATTGTATACAACAGACAACATATGAGCTCCCACTAGAAAGGGAGTGGTACGGCATATACAGAGTTATTCCAGCACCTCCATAACTTGACCAGTGGATGGGATAACTTGCTCCTTTATTAATAACCTTAAAGAAACACTCCGAGACATATGTTGGATAAACTTTGGCCAAGGCGATTTATTAAATACAACCTTTCTCTGTACATCCGTACAGATGCCCTCAAAAACGTTAGCCAGCCATATCCCATAACTGTTATCCAAATCAATCAAAATTGAACATAAATTAACATAAAATTAACATTTCACCAGAAAGGGGATGGTCTTCATACCCCACCTAGTTTACAACTGAGTGAGCATGCGCTGAGACTCCCCTTTTTTCAGCCTACCACACCCCCCATGCTGACTAACCGCCGCCTTGACAAAAAAAAACACATACCCCACAATCCGCACACCATGTACCCATCACAAAGCAATATCACCATCCAGGCAAAAAAAGAACAACATTTTTTTTATTTTTTATTTTATTTGTCGTCAACCCTTATACACCACGTTCCAAATTATTATGCAAATGTTATTTTTCGCTGATTTTCCTAAATAGTCAATGTAAATGACAGTCAGTATAATCTTTCGGTATGTACACACGATAGCAGGCATTTACGTGTGAAAAGACAGACTATTTTCAAGAGTAAACAGCTGCCTCGTTTCACACGTAAATACTCCTCCTCGTAATATACGAGGCGTCTGTGACGCTCGTAAATCTTGAGCTGCTCTTCATTGAGTTCAATGAAGAACGGCTCAAATTACGTTGCAAAGAAGTGCCCTGCACTTCTTTGCCGAGGCAGTCAATTTACGCGTCGTCGTTTGACAGCTATCAAACGACGACGCGTAAATTACAGGTCGTCTGCACAATTCGTCGGCAAACCCATACAAATGAATGGGCAGATGTTTGCCGACGTATTGTAGCCCTATTTTCAGGCGTAAATCGAGGCATAATACGCCTCGTTTACGCCTGAAAATAGGTCGTGTGAACCCAGCCTCAAGCCATCAACCGTTGGAGTATAATGCAAATTTTATTGACCAAATCTCCTAATGATAACAGATTTTTTTTTAGAAGTAAAAAACTCAAAATGCACTGTTTCAAATTATTATGCACAACAGAGATCAAAACTTTGTAAATGTTGTAAAGAGAACTAAAATGGTAATTTGTTGAATTTGCAGCATCAGGAGGTCATATTTACAGAAATCAAAAGCTCTTTCAATCAAAAAAAACTTAACAGGCCAAGTTACATGTTAACATAGGACCCCTTCTTTGATATCACCTTCACAATTCTTGCATCCATTGAATTTGTGAGTATTTGGACAGTTTCTGCTTGAATATCTTTGCAGGATGTCAGAATAACCTCCCAGAGCTTCTGTTTTGATGTGAACTGCCTCCCACCCTCATAGATATTTTGCTTGAGGATGCTCCAAAGGTTCTCAATAGGGTTGAGGTCAGGGGAACATGGAGGCCACAACATGAGTTTCTCTCCTTTTATGCCCATAGCAGCCAATGACACAGAGGTATTCTTTGCAGCATGAGATGGTGTATTGTCATGCATGAAGATAATTTTGCCACGGAAGGCACGGTTCTTCTTTTTGTACCACGGAAGAAAGTGGTCAGTCATAAACTCTACGTACTTTGCAGAGGTAATTTTCACACCGTCAGGGACCCTAAAGGGGCCTACTAGCTCTCTCCCCATGATTCCAGCACAAAACATGACTCCGCTACCTCCTTGCTGATGTCGCAGCCTTGTTGGGACATGGTGGCCCTTCACCAACCATCCACTACTCCATCCATCTGGACCATCCAGGGTTGCACGGCACTTATCAGTGAACAACACGGTTTGAAAATTAGTCTTCATGTATTTGTGAGCTCACTGCAACTGTTTCTGCTTGTGAGCATTGTTTAGGGGTGGCCGAATAATAGCTTTATGAACACTTGCAAACCTCTGGAGGATCCTACACCTTGAGGTTTGCAGGACTCCAGAGGCACCAGCGGCTTCAAATACCTGTTTGCTTTGCAATGGCATTTTAGCAGCTGCTCTCCTAATCCTATTAGTTTGTCTGGCAGAAACCTTCCTCATTATGCCTTTATCTGAACTAACCCGTCTGTGCTCTGAATCAGCCACAAATCTTTTCACAGTACGATGATCACACTTAAGTTTTCATGAAATACCCGATGTTTTCATACCTTGTCCAAGGTATTGCACTATTTCACGCTTTTCGGCAGCAGAGAGATACTTTTTCTTTCCCATATTGCTTGAAACCTGTGGCCTGCTTAATAATGTGGAACGTCCTTCTTAAGTAGTTTTCCTTTGATTGGGCACACCTGGCAAACTAATTACCACAGGTGTCTGAGATTGATTAGAATGATCCAAAGAGCCCTAAGACACAATACCATCCATGAGTTTAATTGAAAAACGAATAATTAAATGTTTATGACAGTTAAATCCAATGTGCAAAATAATTTGGAACGCGGTGTATATGTATATTTTTTTTATTTTTAATTTTTAAGTAATTACTACTCAATTCTTCTTATTATTATTATTTTTTTTAAATAAACATGTATACCATGATAGGACGTGTATGACGTGTAATATATTCTCTGTGTGTTTCATTCTAGAAATCCTGCGTGCGGGATTATATTGGCTTGGCGGCATTGATCTGTACAGGACTCTACAGTATCTGCGTGGCAGGACCTCTGTACTCAGCATCCAGAAACGTCCGCTGTGTACGCTGTACGAAAGCTGCCCTGTCCATACTGATGTTTCTGGCCTTCATGAGCAGTATCCTTTCCAAGTCAGAATGAATACCCATAACTGTACGTGTGGACAAATCACACATCCAAACAGGAATAAATACAACAAGTACACATTTGTACCTTGTAATAATGACAATACTTTATTCAAATGCACGTAAAAACATATTGGCCATCAAGACCTAAAATAAGACACACAATTTAAAATGCATAAATGTGGAGCACATAGAGGCTATTGTGAGTAGAATATACTCAGTAGATAACAACATCAAAATATATAGAGGGTAACTCGGGAAGGCATATACAAATGAAAGGATTCATTCAAATACCACAAGTGTGTTACTTACACCCAAGCCTTCACAAGAAATCAATTAAGCCAGGATAAGTATAGACAGGGGAAGGCACACCACATGCTGGTATACGTGTGAGTGTAAAGATATCAACAAAGAGTAGCCATAATGAAGCCTAATCCCAAAAAACTATACCAACCAGTATATGACATGTTGAGCCTAGATATGAACACCACACTGCAAGCCCCGACGCACGTTTCGCGGTAGCTTTATCAAGGGGCTTGCAGTATCATGAGCAGTATCCTTTCCAAGTCACCAAGTTATAATTTATAGAGAAAAGCATCTTTATTGTAATGATAGATCTCCTTATTCCTGTGCCCCATCATCATCACTACAGATAACACTAATGTGGGGGATGAGTAGAGATGACGTCACCAGCGCTTAATACCCTGGGCTTCTCCTGGGGACATGACCACCAGTACCAAGAGCTGAAGCAATTAAAGGGACATATCGATTATTCATTATTTGGGCAGATAAGTGGGCATTGGGGAAGTTTGGTCTCTATGCCAGAGTCTTTGCTTATCTTGGCAGAAATATCACGTAATATTAATCATCACCTCTTCAGCTAACTTCTAATAAAGCCGCCATGTTGTGGGCTGAACAAATAGTTATTGTGATATATCAGCCTATCTATCATAGAAGGGACTATTAACACCACTGAGGCATAATGAGGAGCATTGTGGCCCTTGCCTCAGTCGTGTCAGTAATTCCTGTTGGATATACTTATTATTTTCACACTGAAACCGTGCTGCAGATCTGGAAGACAGTAGAGGGGTCGACGTCCATTGTCCACAGGGAAGAGCTCAATTCCGTGTTTTGTTTTTGTTTTTTATTTAAAGTCCATCTTACAGGTGTGCGGTTATTTTCCTATATACATCCTCCTTGCAGGGTTGGCATGTAAAACTGCGATATATGCCATCTGTACCAGCGATCACTGTATACAGGTATGTGTGTTTTACCATTCAGTACAAAGTTCTATACCACTTTTTCTTATATATAATTATATATACAATATATACAATCCCGGGTTCCCCCAGTCCCAGTAATAATTTCTCACTACATGGAAGGAGAAGAACAACAGAAAAGACAAAGTCAAATGTATTTTCCCCTCTTCTTTTCAGTCTTCCAAAACGGCACTGATGATCCTGGAATGGCTGGTGTTATTCGGCTCCTGCGTAGGTAACATCCTGCTGTATCGGGATTTCCAGGTCAGTATATGAGATCAGATCTATTCTACATATTCTCAGCCAGACCCTGAGAAAATGGGGCCCTAGGCTGTATTACAGTGTTAGGACCCTTTGTCTGAGCTCCAGTCCTAAAGCAGCTGGACAGACTTATATTATTTGTATATATTATTTCAAGTACAAATTTATTTACGGAAATAAGAATTTATAAATAAATATTTATCTTTCTATTCACTGTTTTGCATTTGTTTTCTTATCAAGAGTTAATATATTTTGCTGAGCTGTACATAGAAAGACAACATTGTAGTGTCGGGTAAGAAACTGGCAGAGTAAGGCCTCATGCACACGACCGTGTTTTTGCGTCCGCAATTCAACCGCAAATCCACGGGTAAATTGCGGACCCATTCATTTCTATGGGCCCATACACACTATCCGTGTTTTCACGGCTCTCCGCATGTCCGCACATCCGTGCCGCAGAAACTACGGACATGTCCTATTATGGGCCGCAAATGCGGTGCGGACATGCCAATAGAAGTCAATGGGCCCGTGGAAATTGCGGATACACCGCCGTGTGTCATCCGCAGTTTGCGGATTGTCCGGAAGTGTTGCTAGGCGTCGACCGGGAATGACTTCTGTCGTCGTGAAGTCTGGAGAGAGTGCATGAGAGCAGCAGAGAGCAGCAGAGAGCAGCAGAGAGCAGCATGGCTTCAATAAACGTAGAGAAACTAATCATCCTGGTCCAGCACAAGCCCTGTCTGTGGAATAAGCGGGTGGAAGATTATGCAGACAGGAATATGAAAGATCTTGCCTGGCAGGAGGTCTGCAGTGAGGTGCATCCTGAGTGGGAGAAGGCAACTAAAGTGCAAAAGAAGCGCATGGGTAAGTTTCACAACTTGATGCTGTTTCTGAGTACTCCTGTCATGTCATAATGACATGCCTGACGTTTTGATTGTTGGCAGTTGGATCACCCACCAATCGCTGAAATGAAGCTGCAGAAGTGCACGTGAGATTGTGGGGGTCTCATGGCTCTGAACAGCACCGATCAAAACGTGACATGTCACTATGAGGGTATGTTCCCACACACTAATTACGTACGTAATTCTGTGGTGTTTGAGCTCTATTACGCACGCTAAATACGCCGCAATAGCGTTGACAATACGCAATAGCGTTGACAATGCCTTTACGGCTGAAATTACGGGTGATGTTTTCTCCTGAAACCAGCAACGTCATTTCAGCCGTTACGGACGCTGTCGTGTGTGCACATGGAAAACGTGGCAAGTCTGCTGTAGTTTCTGCAACGTTGGAATTACCTGTCAAATATGCAAATGTAGGTGCAGATTTGTTGCGTAAACAACAAAAATTTGCAGCATCATTTTCAGATAATAAACAACATTTCATAATCTCTAGTAATGTACTCTTCTAAAATGTTGATCTGTGATTGGTTTATTTTATATCATAGTCGAAAACGTCAAAACACGCTGGAACACGTGCCGAGACCAATTCAAGCGTGAGATTAATGACAAGGGGAAGAGCGGAGACGGACGTCTGAAAAAAAAGCCGTACATGTACACCAAACAGCTTTCGTTTCTTCTTGATGTAATGCAGGTTGGCCCGTAAGTATTGCTTATATACTTTGATCATTGTAGTCTGGCCATGTAGCCAGTCGTGTCAGTACCGCTGTAGCAGCCGTAGCGACTGCTACGGGGACCGCGGCATGAGGGGACTCCACCATGTCCCGAGGCTCCGCTAGCAGCCGCTATGACGGCTACAGCGGGACGCAACTGAACACTACGGCTGAGCAGGGAGGTATCTCCCCGCTCTGACATTAAACAACAGACATGTATCCCCTAACCACTGAATAGGGGATACATGTGTGATCGCTGGCATTGACAGGGAGAACGGGGGACAGAAAGTACCCTGAACTTCTCCATCCCAAACCTCGTACTTTCGCCACCTCCGTCAAAATGAATGGAGCCAAAGTCGTGCTTGTGCGCATACATAACCAGCGCTCCTTTCAATTTTTGGCAGATGTGCAGACGGCAGAACTTAAGCGAACTTTCAGTCCCCCCTTCACCCTATCGCTGCCAGCGATAAGGCATGTATTTGTAGGACACACTATAGGTGGCATTTGTCCGTGGGGCGGGGAGGTGGGCCTGTATGGCGTTAGCGGCATACAGCCCCCTCACTAGATAACGCCGTACAGTCCCCCTATAGATAACGCCATATAGTACCCCGGTAGATAATGCCATACAGTGTACAGTGTGGGGCTGTATGGCGTTATCTACAGGGGTGGGGGCAGGAAAAAAGGCACTATCTACAAGGGGGGGTGACACCCAGTGGAGGGATGGCCCCAGTTAAAACTTTGCTATGCGGCCCTGTCTTTCCTAGTTAGGGCTCTGCATGTAGTGATGCATACATAGTTTATTTGCCCAGCTGTAGACATGACGTTAAATTACTACAAAAATTCCCTAACATTATGTTTTCATTTTCAAACAGAACCAAGGATAATCTGGAGGAAGAAGAAGACTCTGATGTGACTCAAATTGAAGAGCCTGACGTAGCTTTGGGGGCTGGTAGGTCCACTTCCACTCCTGTGACAGCAGAACCAACAACAGAGGATAATCCAGTGTGTGCCGCGGACGAAGAAATTCTACCCCGAGGTAAACGTCGACGTTCTGCAAAAGGTCCAACACGTACAGAGCCAAGGCAGGAAGTCGACTTGCGCGTATTAGAGCACTTGGAGAGAAGAGCTACAGAAACGGAAGAGGGCACCTTCTGTCGCGCTCTATCTAATATTCTTAAAAGAGTGCCAATTGCCAGACAGATAAGGTGCCAAACAGCACTAATGGAAGTCGTGGAAATATTTGCGACACATCCGGACCCACGTGCAATGCATCAGGCCATCGAGTTTCATCGACGGGGTTGTGATGCAAGCACCTACAACTCTGTCCCTCCAGCACCTGCAGCAACCGCGCAAGGCATCCAGCATCCGTCATATGTAGACTCAATGCCGCTATTCAGTCACGATCGTTCAGTTTATGGCATGCCAGGACCTTCTCAGCAACAGTATGGGCAAATGCAGCAGGGGGAGGCAGTTCCACGACCACATCATGAACCTGCACCTTCGCAATCATTTTACAATTTATAATTTAGTTATATAACATAGTTTTGGTAATGTTTGTTGACACTATTTTATGCAAGAAATAAAATACGTTTCTAGTTAAATTATGTGTTTGTCTTTATTATTATTGAAAAACATAATGAGGTATTGGTCTGCATTTCTGCCAAATGAAAATAATCGTTTTTTTTTTTTTTAATCAAGAATTAAAAAAAAAAAAACAGAAATACATTAGCTCGCAACCCGCGTCAAGGGTCCTCATTCTCTTGCGAGTCCCTACTCTACCTACTACTGCAACTTTAACTACTAACATTTGTAACATAAACCGGAAATACAACAGTCCCTCTCACATTTTAATTTGGCAGACAAAGCACATCCCTTTGCCAAGGAACGGCTCCCTCAGGTGATACAAAATAGTCTGTATACAAATTACGGGCTGCCAGTCCAGACACTCCAGGTCTTCTATGTGGTGTGTAGTCCAAAGGGATGTAATTCGTAGAGAAATGGTTCAGCTCTGCGTCCACTGCCGACTCATGAATCCTCAGAAAATTGTGGAGGACAACACAGGCTTGGATAACCTTTGTCACATTTTCAGGATTCAACTGAATGGAGCTCTGGAACACACGCCACTTGCTGCTTAGAATTCCGAAGGCGCACTCCACATACCGTCTTGCACGTGTAAGGCGGTAGTTAAAAATGCGCCTCTGTTCATCTAAGCCACGCCTAGGGAATGGACGCATCAGGTGAGGGGACAGTCCGAAACCTTCATCACCCACAATGACAAAGGGTGCTGGTGGTCCTGTAGATCCTGGAAGCTGTCTAGGTTCCGGAAGGTCGAGCTGGTTAGATGCTAGCCGTTCACCCATTCTGGAAGCCCTGAAGATGCCAGCATCCGCAGAGCTTCCATAGGCCCCAATATCGACAATTATAAACCGATAGTCACTGTCAGCCAAGGCCAACAGCACCACCGAGAAAAACTGCTTATAATTAAAATATTGAGACCCTGAGTGAGCAGGCTTTTTTACGCGGATGTGCTTACCATCCAGCGCACCAACACAGTTGGGAAACTGTGCTGATTGGAAGAAGCCATCGGCAATCCGAATCCAGTCCTCTGGCTTGGGCTTTGGCATAACTGCTGCTCGAAGTTGCTGACAGATGACTTCGCAGGTAAGCTTGACAATCTTGGAAATAGTGGAGCACCCCAGCAGAAACTGGAAATGTAGGGAGGCAAAGGAGTTGCCGGTAGCAAGAAATCTGTAAAAAAAAACAAAAACATATATATCAAAATATGCACAGACAGGAAAAATATCTGCAGCACGGTGGCAAGGCGTCAATATGACCAGGGGACAACTATACTAATATTGTTTGCAGGGTAGAGACATGTCGTAGAAGGGGATTTAGGTTTTCTTACCTCAGAGTGACGATCAGGCGTTCCTCTGGAGAAATGCAACGTCTCATGGTGGTGTCCTGGAAGATCAGTCCAGGACGAAGGTCCGCCAGCAGACGATCAAAACTTTGAACGGACATACGGCAGTAGCTGAGGAACTTGTCCGGGTGCTGCCGCAGGTCAGAGTACAGCATGTTGAAATGCCCCTTCCTAAGCCGTTGTGAGATAATGGGGTGAACCCAATATCTCCTCCTCCTCCTCGGTTCTTCGTCCAGCATTGGTGGTTGCTGTCCAAATCGCCTGGAGAGGAGCCAGTGCAGGAGTACATCATCCACATCATCAGAAGACATGTTCGCAGTGAGTAAAACTGTCAAAAACCACAGCTATATCAGCAGCGCAATCTCACTGAACTCGCACAAAGCAAAGATCAGGGAAAATGCAGCAGGAAATGGCTCCAGAGCGATCATGTGACCTTAAAGGGGGTTTGACCAAGCTTTTGGCATCCTCTTTCAAAGTCCCTTTTTTTTTTTTTTTTTTTTTTTTTTTTTTTCATCCGCATTTTTGCGGATTACATACGGATGAACTGCGGACTACATACGGATGAACTGCGGATGACATTCCACGGAACACGGTCCTGGAATTTGCGGACCAGAAAAACACCACGGTCGTGTGCATGAGGCCTAAAGGGGTATGGCAAGAGGTGAGTCAGAATTATGGGCGTTGAGATTGGTTACACAAAGATATGACCAGTTCTGTAATAAGAGCGACGGAGCCGCGGCACGTCGGAGGAGGAGCGGCTTGACCGGGTGGGGAGACACTGCGCATGGGCCAGGAGGCGGAGTTCGGCAGAATAGCTGGACGAGGGAAGAAGAAGGAGCGTTTGAGGATGTCTTTGGACGAGCTGATGGAGCGTGTTCGGGAGATGGCGGAGGATCGCGGTCAGGACTGGCTGGCGCGGCAGGTGTCCGAGATGAGGTCGGCTGCAGCAAAGTCTGGGAGGCTGGTGAGGATTCCCCGGCCGCCGGTGCGGCTGAGCCCCAGTACCATGAGGCCTACCAGGCGACACAGGCGCGGGAGTCCAGAGCGGCGGGCGAATGGGCGGAGAGGGAAGACGGCTGGGAGACAGGGTGGAGGTGAAGACCGGATCGGCAAGGCATTCGATGACCAGGGACAAGTACCGGAGATCAAGAACGAAGACGGTCAGCAGGGAGAGGAGTCGAGTGGATTGTGACAGCCGTTTCCCGGGTGGTGCGGACGGGCACAGTGGAGGTTTGACTGTTCGGTGTTGGAGTGGACTCGAGGAGGAGGTCTGCAGTGTATGGTTGGGAGGCTTTGTCGCCGGCACAGCAGGGTGGACGATCGGCTTGGATGAATGTCGCTGGTGGGAGTCGTGGTGATCCGGGTAGAAGGACTATGGAGCGGCAGTCAGAGCTGCAGGTATCTGAATACACCGGTGGACCAGGTGGTCGGGCTTCAGGAGGTGGAGATGAGTGCTGTGGGGCGTCTGGTGAACTGGTTAAGGTGTTGGGTGAGGTTAGGGATCTACTAGCTACCCGGGGTGTTAGTGCTGAGGAGGGGTTTGACCCTGGTGTGGTAGGGGCTTGGCGGTCGGTTTCGGTGGTTTTTTTCTCAGGTGGGTAGTGGGGCGGAGCGGGAGGAATGCTTGTTGCAGGTCGGGGAAGCGTCGGTGGGGGGAGCCGGGGATGCGGCGGGAGTGGGGATGGGTCCCGTGGCGGATGTGGCGCAGAGGGGCTCTTATTTGGCATTTTCAGGTCCTTTGGGGGCTCATCTGAAGACCGAGATCCGGGAAAAGATTGAAAAAGGGGAGTACGTGGAGCTTTTCTCTCTATTGCCGTTGGACGAGTTCCCGGATACGAAGGAAACGGACAGGGCGGAAAAACAGAAGAAGCGGGAGGAAGAGGAAAGAATACGTTGATACCGGTAAATTCCGAAAACATTTGGTAAGTGGCTGAGGACTTTTTGCGTTTTTGCGAGTGTATGGGGGGCGAAGTATCCTGATAGGTGCGCGTCTTTTTTTTGCTAAATGGAGTGTATCTGGAATGCATGTAAGACTTATGGGGGGTTAGCGTGGTGGCGATATGACGAGCAGTTTCGTCAATGCTTGGCATCTTGCCCGTCTATGAGGTGGGACCAGTTGGACCTGCCTTTGTGGATGCGGTTAATGATAGCTCAGCGCCTGTCCCTCTTTCAGTCTGGGTCCGGAGGACAATCATCCAGCCAAGCGGCGGGTACCAAAAAATGAGTTTGTTGGCCGTTTAATGACGCACAATGTAAAGCCGTGGTGTTGTGTAAATATCGACACGAATGTTCTGGGTGCGGGTGTTCGCACCCCTTCCCCAGATGATTTAAATGCGGCAGGGGGAGTTTGGCAAAGGGGAAGACTCCTGTGAACCTCGGCGCGATGCTGCCGTGGCTAGGACTGTACGGTAATAGGCAACATGCGAAGCTATTGTAGGAGGGGTTTTCCGTGGGTTTCAGATTCCTGGTAGTGGGGGACGGGTAGATTCGGGGGGTTCCGGTAATCTCCATTCGGCGGTGCAATTATCGGAGGTTGTCAGAACCAAATTGGGTGCGGAGGTGGCTCTGGGTAGGATAGCGGGCCCCTTTTCATGCCCTCCTTTGGTGGATTTGAGGGTGTCCCCGTTGGGGGTGGTTCCAAAGTAGGAACCGGGGAAGTTTCGGATGATTCATCATCTGTCTTTTTCCTAAGAGGGCTTCAGTCAATGACGACATAGATAAGGAGTTATGTTCAGTGTCGTATGCGTCCTTTGATCGGGCCGTTGATTTGGTTCGGGAGGCTGGCCCAGGGGCTTTTTTGGCAAAGGCCGACGTGGCGTCCGCATTCCGTCTTCTCCCGATTCATCCTGAGAGTCACCATCTTTTAGGATGTTGTTTTGAAGGGGCTTATTTTGTGGATTTATGCCTGCCAATGGGATGTTCGCTGTAATGCTCCTATTTCAAGGCATTTAGCACATTTGTGGAGTGGGTGGTGAAGGAGTCAGGTTGTGATAGCATCACATTCATTACCATGATGATTTCTTGTGCGTGGGGACGGCGGGGTCTGCAATGTGTCGTCACATTCTGAACACGCTGATGGCGGTGGCTCGGAAGTTTGGCATTCCGATGGCAGAAGACAAAACGTCGGGGCCAGTTTCCTGTCTGACCTTTCTGGGATTGAAATTGGATTCGGTGGCCGGTGTTTGTCGGTTGCCGGATGATAAGCTGTCTGATCTCAGATCTGAGGTAGCGAAGCTTAATGGTCTCAAGAAGGTGAAGCGGCAGTCCCTTCAGTCGGTCCTAGGTAAGTTGAATTTTGCTTGCCGAATCATTCCTATGAGTAGGATTTTTAGCCGGCGGTTGTGGCGACTTTGGGAGTGGTGGCTCCCCATCATTATGTGTGAATCACCAAGGCTCACCGGGAGGATCTCCAAGAGTTGGACGCATTTTTGGTGTCTTTCAACAGTGTTTTGGTTTTTCAAACGAGTTTGGTGGATTCGGTGGAGTTGGGCCTTCAGACTGATGCATCCGGTAGTGTGGGTTTTGGTGCCCTGCTAGGTGATAGGTGGTGGGCGGGGAAATGGCTCTTGTCTTGGTCTGGTTCTTCGTTGCTGAGGAATTTGACCTTCTTGGAGCTGTTTCCAATTCTGGTGGTAATGCATGTTTGGGAAGAGGAATTCAGGAATAGGTGTGTGGTGTTTCTGTCTGACAACATGGGGTTGTGCATGCGATTAATAATCTGTTTTCTTGTTCTGATCCGGTGGTTTGCTTGTTGAGGGTGTTGGTGTTGCAATGTTTATGCTTGAATTTGCTTTTCCGGGCTAATCATGTCCCCGGGGTTGTGAACTTTGCTGCTGATGCCCTTTCCCGCTTTCAGTGGGCACGCTTTCGTGAGGTGGCGCCAGAAGCCGAGGAGGTCGGGTGCTCATTCCCTCCCTGCCTGTGGTCCGTTATCGTGCCATGATGGACAAACTGGTGCGGAATTCATTTGCACCGTCTACGTGGAAATATTATGGCAAGGTCTGGAGTGCTTTTCTGGAGTGGCGGAAGGAGTTTGGGGATTCGGAAATACAGCCGGAGGCCCTCGAGGACGCTCTTGAGGCTTTTGTGGTACACTTAATGGAATTGGGGGTGTCGGCGTCTGGTGTGGAACGGAATCTGTCTGCCCTGGCCTTCATTGGTGGGATGGTAGGATGGGACGACGTGACCAAAGGATTTAGAATACGGCAGGCCCTGAAGGGGTTGAAGCGGCAGAAGAAGTCGGTGAACACCAGACGGCCGATTACGGCTGTCTATTGGGAAGTTTGATTGGGGGCTTGAATGGGATTTGTCTGTCGAGCTATGAGGTGGGGTTGTTTCCGTTTTTTCTAGGGCCTTTTTTGGGGCATTTAGGGTAGGGGAGTTGGTTAGTAGCCGTATGACCCGACCTGGGGGGGTTAAGGCTGGAGGACGTGTCAAGGGGTGAGGGGGCAGTTAGAATATGGCTACGGGGGTCAAAAACTGATCAACTTCAAAAAGGTGTGGCGGTGGTCCTGTCGGCAATCTCTGATTCACGTATCTGCCCGGTGGCCAATTTTGAGGTTTTTCTGCAGGCCCGGGGAGTTGCTTGCCCGGGTCCACTGTTCATTCATGAGTATGGTGTCTCGCTGTCGCGTTACCAGTTTTTAGCGGTGCTCAGGAAGGGTATTGGTAGTTTGGGGGCAAGGCAGCCAAATTTGGAACGCATTCTTTTCGGGTAGGGGTGGCTACGGAGGCTGCTCGCCTTGGCTTGGGGGTACAGGGGGTAAAGCGAGTGGGCAGATGGAAGTCCGGGGCGTACAGGAGGTATGTTCGGCCTGGAAGGATGTGGATGCCTTTGGTTTAGGGGGATAGGCCATGAAGAGGGATGTGGTCCGCCTGCTGGGACTGTTGCCTGGAGTTCGGTTGGTCTGGTCGGAAATGGTACCAAGGAAGGTGTGGAGAAACGCCAGGACTTTGGGGCATTATGCCGGTCCCGTGGGAAGGCTAACAACGAGATGGCTTCTTTTGTGCGTCTCCTTGGGGGTGTTGTGGTGCGTCACTGTCTGTTGGAAGGCGGGACGTCTGGATTGTTCCTTCCGGATGGGGTGCATGTGATGGACGTTGGCCTGGACATATTCAACAGTATAAAAGAGTATCCGGCACACCAAATTTGAAACAAAGGTACGTTTATATTGTTTTTAATGCCAGTGGCAGAGTGCGACGTTTCGGTCTAAGCGACCTTCATCAGGCACTGAGCCGTGCTGGAAAATTGAATAGACGAGTGCTTGTGGTGCTGATAGTGGCTGGCTGCTGTGTCATGGTGCTCGTGGACATATTCAACGTCGGGCTGCAGGACGGCTTGGAAGAGGCCTTGGCGTTGGTTGGGGGAGCGCAGCCGGCATGAGGTGTCATTCGGCTGGCTCTAGGAGGGGGTTAGTCAGAATAGGGGGTGTGGTAGGCTGAAAAAAGGGGAGTCTGAGCGCATGCTCAATCAGTTGTAAACTGTGTGGGGCATGAAGACCATCCCCTTTCTGGTGAAATGTTAAATTTATGTTAATTTATGTTCAATTTTTATTGATTTGGATAACAGTTATCGGGTATGGCTGGCTAATGTTTTTGAGGGTATCTGTACGGATGTCCAGAGAAAGGTTGTTTTTAATAAATCGCCTTGGCAAAAAGCTTTTCCAACATATGTCTCGGAGTGTTTCTTTAAGGTTATTAATAAAGGAGCAAGTTATCCCATCCACCGATCAAGTTATGGAGGTGCTGGAATAACTCTGTATATGCCGTATTTTGAATGCCATTTTCTCAAACTGTTTAAACTCATAGGAATTAACGATTTCATTATTATTTGAGACTTTAACTATTTACTTCTACCTGCGAGTAGAACTGTTCACATATATTTTCTGATGTCTCAACTGTTTAATAAAGACATATTGAAACAGAAATATGATTAGAAATGGATGGGGTAAATTAGTACAGCAGGGGGCTGGTGGTGGTAAATAATTCCCACCCCCCACCATTACTGCTTTATGATGTGTTAGGTGGACTAGCGCCATTTTCATACAGACTCTCCTCACATTACTCTCCAGTAGAGCAGGATCTGGGTACAACAACATACCTAATAATATAAAAATCCTAAATCATCTGACGCTTGTAAATCCCTTGCCCCTATTTCACATAGAAAAGCCCCCAAAGCTGTCAGAAACACCAATATTATTGTAAAATTTGCATGAACCTCTCCCCTCTTGTAGTACGGTTTGAAGGACAGTCCTGCAAAAATGGGGAATTTTGATAAGTATGGAACTGGCATCTTCAAATCTGTCTCCCTTCCCAGGTCTGTCTCCTGAGTTGGCCTTTCCATTCCCCAAAGATGCGGGAGCAGCATCAATACTGAGTAAAATTGAGCATAATTTCAATTGGAACGCTGGCCCTTTAAGTTAAGTTGGTGTCTACGAGTTACAGAACCCTCATCATTCACCATCACAATCTTAGAGCACTTAGAATGCACTTCTCATAAGTGAATGGCCAGTTTCAGACGGTGAATGGAAGCCATATATTTTGTGCCAAGGACGGGATCAGATCCCCTTAAAACAAAAAGCCTCCACAAAAGACAGGACATGTCCTATTTCTTGCTTGTACGGACTGTGCTCTCATACTGTAGAATGGTAGTGGAGAGGGGGATGCCATGTTGAAGGAGAGAGAAGGAGCATGAGATATGAGCTCAGGGTACCAGATAGCAGTCTGCTGGATATGACTCCTATGTTCTTCTCTTCCTCACACCAGTCTGGAGTCCCTTTCCTGCTGCTCTCTCTTTCTTGCTGTTTATTTTAACTTTCCATATCTCTTCCCTGGGCTCATATCTCATGCTCCTTCTCTCTCTCCTTCAACATGGCTGCCTCCTCTCCACTTGCTCATCCCCACCCCTGTTCCGTTTTTAGCTCCTCCCCCTTTAACCCCACGTTTTCATGTCCAGTGTAATCTGTCCAGCAACTCACTGCAACTGCTCTACCACCATCTAGTGGTCACTAACAATATAACAGGCATTATACAATAATAAGTAACAAACAACGCTTCAACCTCCTACACAAATAGGAGGAAGGGGGGGGGTAGACAGACACCCAAGGGCTGACAAAAGGGGGGAAACAGAAGGGGGCTGGGACCCCTGTGACCGACGTTGGGAAGGGGGCTATTACCCCTATCGTACAAGGGGGCTGGGACCCCTACGATATTGTGGGTACGGAGGGGGCTGATACCGATATCACCCAAGGGGGCTGAAACCCCCATAACTGGTCTGGGATATGTGAGGAGTGGGACCCTTTCCACAGCATGGGGGCTGGAATCCCTCCTACATGTCCGCCACCAGACTTGCCCATATTCACGGACCGTGATTACGAGAACAGTGGTGTGCAGGGGGCCTTATGGGTATCCAAAGCAGCAAGCAGTGCTCAGATATTTCCGTAGCTCCCACAGTCTTCAATTAAGAGGGAAATTAAATTTAAATGGGAAGCAGTCGCTGTTAATCGGCGAATGGAGGTGAGGGAACCCCTATTCTCCTAAAAGTGAGAGTCCCAGAGGTTGGACCCCCACCAATCAGTTACTTATGGCATAATCTGTGGATATGCCATAAATGTGTAAGATGTTAATACTCCTGGGATATATATCTGCATTATTATGTAGAGTAAACACATCACTCCAAGGATAATAATAATAAGTAGTAAAGTGAATACATTATTTTATAATATACTATGATTATGATCTGTAACTGTAATCCACAGGGGTGTCTGGAATAGGTAAATGGGGGAAAACATGGTTGGCCAATATGCATCAATAACAGTTTACATGATTTTCATAAATGGCTTCTAGATGACAAGTGTATTTTAGATTAAACACTTTTTTCAGCTCTGGTCAAGGCCAAGTACCCACTGATTCATTGTGACATCGTCAGCTGGGTTGTGTCATTGTGACCTCATCAGCTGGGTTATGTTATTGTGACATCATAAGCTGGGTTATCTTATTGTGACCTCATCAGCTGGGTTGTGCCATTGTGACCTCATCAGCTGGGTTGTGTCATTGTGACATCATCAGTTCGGTTATGTTATTGTGACATCATCAGCTGGGTTATCTTATTGTGAAATCATCAGTTGGGTTATGTTATTGTGACATCATCAGCTGGGTTGTGTCATTGTGATATCATCAGCCTATAAAAGGGCAGGTAGGGGGCAAACATCACTTTCTCTGACTTTTGATAGAAGGAGAAGGCTACTGCTTTTCTGAGCAACTTATATACTGCTTAACTGAGCGACATATATACTGCTTAACTGAGCGACATATATACCACCAATATGAAGAGCCCAGGGCTGGCTGTTCTGCCATGTCTCTGGGCAGCATGGACCTTCATCGGTATTATTACCAGTTACACCATAACTATGTTTGAAGGTCATTATAAGACACCATTGATGAGCATCAGGTAAGAGACTCTTTAGAGACAATGTAAAGACACTTAAGGCCTAAACAGGAAATGTTAATAGTAACAAGAATTCTGGACCATGAGGATCTAGATTAGAAAACGTATATTCTTCTTGTGTATTACTGTAAGGAATTGATGGAAATGGGTTTAAATGAGAGAAATCAGGAGATAAAGCATTATTTATTACAATTTATTGTATGTTAAGTAATAACTGGGAATAGCACGGCCAGGACAAGATATTTTGGTGCCCTAGCTAGATTAGGCAATTTTTACCCCCGCCATGTAAAATCATTTCAGTGTTCCCTAACTTGCTAATAAAAGAGATTTTTAATAAAAAAATACACATTTTTAGAGGCAAGTTTAGCCTAAAATTGTTATTCTTATTTTTATTATTATTATATTATTATTATTATCATTATTAATAATATATTCATTTAACTATTTTATTGTTTAATATAAAAACTGTTATTTAATTGAAAATTGATGTGGTAGATACAGGCATTTACTTACTCTTTTACTCCAGGACAAGTGTATGCTACCAGTATACAAAGGCCAATATAACTAATAATACAGCCGTACATATAGTGTTCAGATGCCAGTTCTACACAGGCAGCTGCAGAGTATTACCACACTGCAAAATACAGGAGTATACAGTATACAGCACTGATCAGACACAGGCAGATCATACAACTATTATGACGTCTTCCTGATTGGAGTCGTTCTCTTTCATTTTCTTCTCCATGCGGCCCAGACCACCATGACGACTTCTCCTAATGACTGCAGAGTTTGCTGACCAGACATGTTTTGCCCCTCACTTCTACAGCCATCCCCACCATCTATAGCAACACAAACCCCCCATACTGCTGTCCCCTTTAACACTGCCATCCTGCTGCTGCCACCTATACTGGACCTGCTGCTGCCCCATGTGACCCCATTACTGTACATACGGTGCTGCACAAGTGGCCCAAATACTATACTGCCAATTTATACTGTCTGAAGACGCAGATACAGCTAAAAGCAGGGACATGACTAGAAAATGTCTGGCTCCATAGTAACCTTATAAATGAAACCCATCTGCCTCCCACAGTTATTACAAGTCCCACATGAAAGTCAGTGTAAGGGGAACTCAGTGGCCAAGTCATGGTAAAAAAACAGTCTGATACCAATATCAAAACTGTCCACTAATAAAACTGTCCTTGTTGCCCATAGCAACCAATCAGAGCTCAGCTTTCATTTCTTAAACTGCTTTGGAAAAACAAAAGCTGAGCACTGATTGGTTGCTATGGGCAACAAGGGAAATTTTACTATTATACAGTATTGATAAATAAGGCCCAATTTCTTTAAAGATATGACTCGCAGCATGACCTGACAATACATCATCATCAGTCTACCATGGGAATTGTCATTTCACAGAACAGTGATCTATCAGAACAGGCTGGGAGTTGTAGTTCCACAAACAATGATAACAAACACTCTAATAATAAAAAGAAAATGCAGGATGGGGGCAGGAAAAGCATTTAAAATTAAAACGCAAATGTAATTCAAACCCCAGTCCAGACGCCACAATTGATTCAGACCCCAAAAAAGAAAGAAGGCCTCAGACCAGACCCCAAAATTCAGTCCCCTCAATTAATTCAGACATTGTACCCCTTTAATATTTTAAACACCAGACCCCAAAATTAATCTAGACCTTAGATCAGATCACAAAATCCAAGGAAAGAGCAAAAAAAAAATATTCACACCCCAGACCAGACCCTTCCTCCATTTACTTACTGCTCCTCGCTCCCCGGTCCTGTTTAGCTCTGGGTACCACCGCCGCACTGGTACCTGACGCTCACTGTGTTCTGGTGCTGGACGGCATCAAGACCCAGTACGGCAATGCCGGGACACTGGAGCGAGGAGCATTAAGTGATGATGTCCGCCATGCTCACTGATCCCAGGCCTCCGCTACACCAATGAGAGCTTCTCTCTTCACTCAGGCCACATGCACACAACCGCAGTTTTCATCGGGTAAATTATGGATCCGTAATTACGGATAAAATTGCTGACCTATTAATTTCTATCAGCCACACCCTTCCGTATATTTACAGATATGTGTCCGTGCCGTAGAAATTATCCGCAAAAGATATAGAACATGTCCTATTCTTGTCCGCAATTTCGGCACGGACTCGCCCATCGAAGTCTATGGGCACTTCCGCAATTGCGAACGGCTACAGGTGTGTATCCATATTTGTAGACAGTAAAAACACTTACGGTCGTGTGCATGAGGCCTCAGACTGATAAAAGCGCTCATTCCAAGATGGTCTTTGCTGCCCATCTTGTACTCCTAGTCCCAGTCCTGGTGAAGGGGGTATATATTGTGTACTGTATGTGTGTATATAAACAAGTAGGGTGATATGTGTATGTAAGGGGGTGCGTTGTTCTGCAGGGATGAGCGGCATGGTTAGTCAAAAAAGTGTATCCCAATTATGTCTTTATAGCAGAATAATAGTGGGTGACGTCTATCCAGTTTATAGAGTTGGTTGGCAGCCAGATAAGAGAGAGCAGTGTTATATGGGAGGTAAAGTGCGACCTCGCTATGTAACCACTGCTGCTGACAATGTTCCTCTCATAGAAGTCAATAGAGATTGCTGCCGCCACTCAACAGGTCCAGATTTCATTGCCTTCTAAGGAGGAGATTAGCAGACAAACAAAACATGCAGAGAAGCGGCATCTTATCACACCTGACACAGCGGGCACAATGTGTGGCATAATCATCACCTATATCCTACTGCCGTGGCCTGGGGACAGTGATGTACAATGTGATTCCTGCACATGCCTTATTATCAGAATCATTCCTGCTCATAAATGGCAATTCTGATATTAACATGATATTAGGGAATTGTTCATGATGGAATAAACAGAGTTATCTATAATTTATCCAGGAATTCCTATAACTCCGGCAGTGATTTCTCTTGTGTTACTGAGAGCTCTAGTCACCTGCACGGAGCTCTACTAATGTTACATATGGATTCTATCTCTTCCCAGCGACACTGGAGCGAAGATCCCAGAGTCCATAGTGCTGACGATAGTGAACACCATCTCTAACCTACTAAGTAAGTGCCTTATATTTATATCTGGGGTAAAGCTCAATATAAGACCTTGAGTCGTCCTCTACTGACAAATTATTAGTAATTCTATCCAACCATTACTTATATCTGTCTCTGGGAAAGATGAGTAACGACCAACATGGCCGCTATGACAGTTCCAGCAGAGGTTGTTACCTGTCTTTCCCAGACCCCTCAATGGCTAATCTGCCTAGTTATTGAGTGATACGTCCCCTGCACATGTTATTATCTTCACATTTATATCATATATCATTATTGTGTGTAGTACATGTAACATCTATGGGCTGATGTCTTGTTCTGTATTTCAGAAGTCGCCATCATGTACGTAATGTACAGACTAATAGAGATCAGAGCGGCTGAGAGACAAATCTGTGGCGTCATCTTCCGGAAACTACTGCTGGCGCTCGGATGGACGGCCTGTGTGGGGAACTTGGTAGCCATATATTTACAGGTTGGTGTTGATAGTGTTAACCAGGATCCTACTACACTGTGGAGTAAGGGCCCCTCAGGGTGCCGGGCCCTCAGCTGCTCATCTATGACCCCTGACCAAGGAGCACTGCAGGGACTGTGTATAACCTGACAATGGAAGGTGTCCAGGATAATATCATAATATGGGGGACATGTGCGTTGTATGATGACATGTATACCATGATAGGACGTGTATGACGTGTAATACATTCTGTGTGTGTTTCAATCTAGAAATCCTGCGTGCGGGATTATATTGGCTTGGCGGCATTGATCTGTACCGGACTCTACAGTATCTGCGTGGCAGGACCTCTGTACTCATCATCCAGGAACGTCCGCTGTGTACGCTGTACGAAAGCTGCCCTGTCCATACTGATGTTTCTGGCCTTCATGAGCAGTATCCTTTCCAAGTCACCAAGTTATCATTTATAGAGAAAAGCATCTTTATTGTAATGATAGATCTCCTTATTCCTGTGCCCCATCATCATCACTACAGATAACACTAATGTGGGGGATGAGTAGAGATGACGTCACCAGCGCTTAATACCCTGGGCTTCTCCTGGGGACTTGACCACCAGTACCCGCAGCTGAAGCAATTAAAGGGACATGTCGATTATTCATTATTTGGGCAGATAATTGGGCATTTGGGAAGTTTGGTCTCTCCGCCAGAGTCTTTCCTTATCTTGGCAGAAACGTCACGTAATATTAACCATCACCTCTTCAGCTAACTTCTAATAAAGCCGCCATGTTGTGGGCTGAACAAATAGTTATTGTGATATATCAGCCTATCTATCATAGAAGGGACTATTAACACCACTGAGGCATAATGAGGGTCATTGTGGCCCCTGCCTCAGTCGTATCAGGAATTCCTATTGGATTTACTTATTATTTTCACACTGAAACCAACGTGCTGCAGATCTGGAACAGTAGAGGGGTCGACATCCATTGTCCACAGGGAAGAGCTCAGTTCTGTGTTTTGTTTTTTATTTAACCCGTTAGTGACCGGCCCATCGTGTTTCTACGTCGGTCACTAACGGGCCTTATTTCGATGCCATAGACTTTTTACGTCGCGGCATCGGAATAAGTAAACAGAGCAGGGAGCTGTCAAATCTCCCTGCTCTCAGCTGCCAGGGGTAGCTGAGGGCTGGGAGTGTCCCTGCTCTGCCGGGTGAGATCGATATTAGTATCGATCTCACCCGTTTAACCCCTCAGATGCGGTGCACAATAGCGTGCACCGCATCTGAGTGGTTTTGGAGAGAGGGAGGGAGCTCCCTCTCTCTCCCACCGACACCCGGCGATACGATCGCCGAGTGTCTGTGTCTCCAATGGCAGCCGGGGGCCTAATAAAGGCCCCCAGGTCTGCCTGGAGCGAATGCCTGCTAGATCATGCCGCATGACCTAGCAGATGCCTGTCCGTGTTAAACGGACAGGCAGTAATAAACTGCAATACAAAAGTATTGCAGTGTATTATAAATGCGATCGCAGAATCGCATATTATAGTCCCCTAGTTGGACTAGTAAAAAAGTGAAAAAAAGTTTAATAAAGTTAATTTAAAAAAAAATGTGAAAAAAAAAAGAAAAACCCAGCTTTTCCCCTTACAAAATGCTTTACTATTAAAAAAACAAAATAAAGTTAAAAAGTTACACATATTTGGTATCGCCGCGTTCGTAACGACCCCGACTATAAATCTATTACATTATTTAACCCGCACGGTGAACGGCGTAAAAAATTTCATAAAAAACTATGGAAAAATTGCTGTTTTCTGTGAATCCTGACTTTAAAAAAATGTGATAAAAAGTGATCAAAAAGTCGCATCTACTCCAAAATGGTACTAATAAAAACTACAAGTCTTCCCGCAAAAAAAAAGGCCTCATACGACCGAAAAAAATAAAAACGTTACAGCTCTTCAAATATGGAGACACAAAAACAAATAATTTTGAAAAAAAAGTGTTTTTACTGTGTAAAAGTAGTAAAACATACAAAAATTATACAAATTTGGTATCGTTGCAATCGTAACAACCCGCTGAATAAAGTTATTGTGTTATTTATATCACACGGTAAACGGCGTAGATTTAAGACGCGAAAAAGAGTGGCGAAATTTCATGTTTTTTTCTATTTCCCCCCAAATAAAAGTTAATAAAAGTTAATCAATAAATAATATGTACCTAAAAATGGTGCTATTAAAAAATACCACTTGTCCCGCAAAAAACAAGACCTTATACAGCTATGTCGATGCAAAAAAAAAAAGGTTATAGCTCTTGGAATGCGACGATGGAAAAACTTAAAAAATGGCTTGGTCATTAAGGTTTAAAATAGGCTGGTCATTAAGGGGTTAAAGTCCATCTTACAGGTGTGCGGTTATTTTCCTATATACATCCTCTTTGCAGGGTTGGCATGTAAAACTGCGATATATGCCATCTGTACCAGTGATCACTGTATACAGGTATGTGTGTTTTACCATTCATAACAAAGTTCTATACCACTTTTTCTTATATATAATTATATATACAATATATACAATCCCGGGTTCCCCCAGTCCCAGTAATAATTTCTCACTACATGGAAGGATAAGAACAACAGAAAAGACAAAGTCAAATGTATTTTTCCCTCTTCTTTTCAGTCTTCCAAAACGGCACTGATGATCCTGGAATGGCTGGTGTTATTCGGCTCCTGCGTAGGTAACATCCTGCTGTATCGGGATTTCCAGGTCAGTATATGAGATCAGATCTATTCTACATATTCACACTGCTCTCTCCTTATTTCTTACACATTTATCTATAAAGAAAGATTTAGGCCACATGAAAGTCTATGCGGATCTAAGTGCATGATGCGGAAGTGTAAATCCAGGCGGAGGAGGGGACTGTGGCTCTCTCAGCTGTCTGACCCCCTCTGCTGCTGTTGTCTGCTCAGTCCTCCCCCCTCCAGAGACTGTTATATGTCAGGGAATCTCAGCGAATAGGAATGGATATAACGTGTCCTGTTCTTTCTCTTCTCAGGTTCTAACAATAAGATTCAGGAAGAGCCTAAAGGAGGAATGGATAATCCTGAGGGACGACCTGGAGGAAACATCACCCAGCAAGGAAGAAAAGGAGCCAGACCCTGAGAAAATGGGGCCCTAGGCTGTATTACAGTGTTAGGACCCTTTGTCTGAGCTCCAGTCCCAAAGCAGCTGTACAGACTTATATTATTTGTATATATTATTTCAAATACAAATTTATTTACGGAGATTCTGAATAAATATTTATTTTTCTATTCACTGTTTTGCCTTTGTTTTTCTTATCAAGAGTTAATATATTTTGCTGAGCTGTACATAGAAAGACAACATTGTAGTGTCGGGTAAGAAACTGGCAGAGTAAAGGGGCATGACAAGAGGTGAGGTAGAAATATGGGGGTTGAGATTGGTTACACAAAGACATGACCAGTTCTGTAATGAGAGCGACGGAGCCGCGACACGTCGGAGCAGTAGCGGCTTGACCGGGTGGAAAGACACTGCGCATGCGCCAGGAGACGGAGTTCGGCAGAAGAGCCGGACGAGGGAAGAAGGAGCATTTGAGTATGTCTGTGGACGAGCTGATGGAGCGTGTTCGGGAGATGGCGGAGGATCGCGGTCAGGACTGGCTGGTGCGGAAGGGTGTCCGAGATGAGGTCGGCTGCAGCAGAGTCTGGGAGGCCGGTGCGGCTGAGTCCCAGTCCCGTGAGGCTTACCAGGCGACGTAGGAGCGGGAGCCCAGAGTGGTGGGCAGATAGGTGGAGAAGGAAGACGGCTGGAAGCGAGGTGCAGCAGGAGTCGAGGTCTGCGGCCAGACGGGGTTCGGTGCGGAGTGGCACGTCGCATATCAGAGACAGGGTGGAGGTGAAAATTGGATCGGCAAGGCATTCGATGACCGGGGACAGGTACCGGACATCAAGAACAAGGACGGTCAGCAGGGAGAGGAGTCGAGTGGATCGTGACAGTCGTTTCCTGGGTGGTACGGACGGGCACAGTGGAGGTTTGACAGTTCGGCGACGACCGGAGCATGGCGTTGGAGTGGATTAGAGGAGGAGGTGTTCGATGGTCGGGAGGCTTTGTTGCCGGCACCGGAGGGTGGACGATCGGCTTGGATGGATGCCGCTGGTGGGAGTCGTGGTGATCCGGATAGAAGGACTGTGGAGCGGCAGTCGGAGCTGCAGGTATCAGAGTACCTCGGTAGACCAGGTGGTCAGGCTTCAGGAGGTGGAGGTGAGTGCTGTTGGGCGTCTGGTGAATTAGATAAGTGAGGTGAGGTTACGGACCTACTAGCTACCCGGGGTGTTAGTGCTGAGGCGGGGGTTTAGCCTGGGGTGGTGGGGGCTTGGCGTTCGGTTTCGTTGTTTTTTTCTCAGGTGGGTATTGGGACGGAGCGGGAGGAATGCTTGTCGCAGGTCGAGGAAGCATCGGTGGGGGGAGCCGGGGATGTGGCGGGAGTGGGGGCGGGTCCTGCGGTGGATGTGACCGAGGGGCTCTTATTTAGCATTTTCAGGTCCTTTGGGGGCTCATCTGAAGACCGAGGTCTGGGAGAAGATTGAAAAAGGGGAGTAAGTGGAACTTTTCTCTCTATTGCCGTTGGACGAGTTCCCGGAGACGAAGGAAACGGACGGGGCGGAAAAACAGAAGAAGCGGGAAGAAGAGGAAGAGGAGAGAAAACGGCGGTGCCGGAAAATTCTGAAAAAGTTTGGTAATTGGCTGAGGGATTTTTGCGTTTTTGCTAGTGTATGGGGGCGAAGTATCCTGTTTGTTTTGCTACATGGAGGGTATCTGGGATGCGTGCAAGACTTATGGGGGGTTAGCATGATGGCGGTATGATGAGCAGTTTCGTCAACGCTTGGCATCTTGCCCGTCTATGAGGTGGGACCAGTTGGACCTGCTTTGGTGGATGCGGTTAATGATGGCTCAGCACCTGTCCCCCTTTCAGTCCTGGGCCGGAGGACAATCATCCGGCCAAGCAGCCGGTACCAAAAAAGGAGTTTGTTGGCCGTTTAATGATGGACAATGTTAACCTGGGGTTTCATGTAAATTTCGACACGAATGTTCTGGGTGCGGGGGTACGCACCCCTTCTCCAGTTGCTTTAAATGCGCCGGCAAGCGGTCGGGGGAGTTTGGCAAAGGGGAACCTCGGCGCGATGCTGCCGTGGCTAGGACTGTACAGTAATAAGCGACATGCGAAGCTATTGTAGGAGTTTTCGGTGCGTTTTCAGATTCCTGGTAGTGGGGGACAGGTAAATTCGGCGGGTTCGGGTAATCTCAAATCGGCGGTGCAATTACCGGAGGTTGTCAGAGCCAAATTGGGTGCGGAGGTGGTTCTGAGTTGGATGGCCGGCCCCTTTTCATGCCCTCCTTTGGTGGATTTGAGGTTGTCCCCGTTGGCGGTGGTTCCAAAGAAGGAACCGGGGAAATTTTGGATGATTGATCATCTGTCTTTTCCTAAGAGGGCTTCAGTCAATGACGCCATAGATAAGGAGTTATGTTCAGTGTCGTATGCGTCCTTTGACCGGGCCGCTGATTTGGTTCGGGAGGCTGGCCCGAGGGCTTTGTTGGCAAAGGTCGACGTGGCGTCCGCATTCCGTCTTCTCCCGATTCATACTGAGAGTCACCATCTTTTAGGATGTTGTTTTGAAGGAGCTTATTTTGTGGATTTATGCCTGCCAATGGGATGTTCGTTTTCATGATCCAACTTCGAGGCGTTTAGAACATTTGTGGAGTGGGTGGTGAAGGAGTCGTCAGGTTGTGATAGCATCATTCAATACCTTGATGATTTCTTGTGCGTGGGGCCGGCGGGGTCTGCAATGTGTCTTCACGTTCCGGACATGCTGATGGCGGTGGCTCGGAAGTTTGGCATCCGATGGCAGAGGACAAAACGGTGGGGCCAGTTTCCTGTCTGACCTTTCTGGGATTGGAATTGGATTCGGTGGCCGGTGTTTTTCGGTTGCCGGATGATAAGATGTCTGATCTCAGACCCGAGGTAGCGAAGCTTCAGGGTCTCAAGAAGGTGAAGCTGTAGTCCCTTCAGTCGGTCCTGGGTAAGTTGAATTTTGCTTTCTGAGTCATTCCTATGGGTAGGATTTTTAGCCGGCGGTTGTGTACGGCGACTTCGGGAGTGGTGGCTCCCCATCATTATGTGCGGATCACCAAGGCTCACCGGGAGGATTTCCAAGTGTTGGACGCATTTTCGGTGTCTTTCAACTGTGTTTTCGCTTTTCAAACGAGTTTGGTGGATTCGGTGGAGTTGGGCCTTCAGACTCATGCATCCGGTAGTGTGGGTTTTGGTGCCCTGCTAGGTGGTAGGTGGTGCGGGGTGAAATGGCCCTTGTCTTGGTCTGGTTCTTCATTGCTGAGGAATTTGGCCTTCTTGGAGCTGTTTCCAATTCTGGTGGCAGTGCATGATTGGGAAGAGGAATTCAGGAAAAGGCGTGTGGTGTTTCTGTCTGACAACATGGGGTTTGTGCATGTGATTAATAATCTGTCTTCTGGTTCTGATCCGGGTGTTTGCTTGTGAAGGGTGTTGGTGTTACAATGTTTATGCTTGAATTTGCTTTTCTAGGCTAATCATGTACCCGGGGTTTTAACGTATCAGCAGCTGATGCCCTTTCCCGTTTTCAGTGGGCGCGCTTCCGAGATGTGGCGCCAGAAGCCGATGAGGTCGGGTGCTCATTCCCTCCCTGCCTGTGGTCTGTGGTCGTGCCGTGATGGATGAACTGGTGCGGAATTCATTGGCGCCTGTCTACGTGGAAATATTATGGAAACCAAATATACCCAAGGAGGGATTTAACTCAAACAGTAGTGATGCAGTGTGTAACATCAGAGTATGAGTAGGTTATATCAATCCATATTTGTAACACTATGAGAAATTCGTAGAAATAACCAAGTGTAACTTAGTACGTTGATCAAATAAACAACTAGGAGAACACTACAACGTGGAAAAATTATCAACTTCGGCACAAAATGATAAAGTATAAAAATTTATAATTTTTATTACAAATAGAGTCACACAATGAGAAGGCGTCAGCCTATGCAAGACCAAAAAGAATGAATACAATGGGCATGTTTATGCATATTAACAAGATACAAACACATATGTGTATTGAAGTCCAGAAGGGACAACCATTTTCTGTCTCTCACAGGGTCTTACACACTGTACCATTATTATTTATTTTCATTTCTTTATTTTCTTACATTTTCCACCTTTTTTCCAAGCCATTATATGCATACACATATAAATGTTTCTAATACAATTAGACATCATAATACGTATTGTCCACACAGGTCTTTTTCCCTGGTTACGAAATACATCCTTTTTATGATTCCATTTGATGTCCTTTAACTATTCTATATGCGGCTTCCATTGTCCCTGGTCTAACTCGCCGGATCACAGCGGTGGGCGGGTGCGCTGACATGGGGGGAGTGCCCTACGCACCTTTCGTCCACTGTCTCTGTACAGGGTTGTATGCGGGAGGCGCTGTCAGACATCGCTGTCCCACATCCTCCCTGATGACGCGGTTCCGGAAGTGGGGCGCCGGCCATCTTTGTACCCCCTGTCTGACGCTGTCTTTCTCCTTCAGCTTGGTCCGGTGATTCCTGATCTGGAACATATGGGCCAGGCAGTATATATGAGGGGGTCCTGCTAGGATGATGCCACCCCCAGATGAAGGCATTTGCCGAAACGCGCTTTGAGTGTTGTCGTCCTTCCTATGCGAGAGCATGACCTCGGGTATATTGTCTACTTCTAATACTTGTTGGTGGTCTGATGTCATCATGCTGGTGGTCTGATGTCATTTTGTTCTCTAGATCCTGCAGTATATAACTCACAGCCTTACCATTGATGTGTATACAGAATATTAACATGTGGCCATAGGCTTCATTACCTGTACTTTCTAGCACTTTATATTTGACCACCGTTCTATATATAGCAACTACCTGATACATTCCTCATGCGGTTTGGTTGTCCATTCTGGACTCCAATACACATATGTGTTTGTATCTTATTAATATGCATAAACATGCCCATTGTATTCACTCTTTTTAGTCTTGCATAGGCTGACGCCTTCTTATTGTGTGACTCATCTTTTTATTCTGTCATGTGTATTTGTAATAAAAATTATACATTTTTATACTTTATCATTTTGTGCCGAAGTTTTCCACGTTGTAGTGTTCTCCTAGTGGAAATATTATGGCAAAGTCTGGGGTGCTTTTCTGGAGTGTCGGAAGGAGTTCGGGGATTCGGAAATACAGCCGGAAGCCCTCAAGGAGGCTCTTGAGGTACACTTAGTGAAATTGGGGATGTCGGCGTCTGGTGTGGAACGGAATCTGTCTGCCCTGGCCTTCCACATTAAATTGGTGGGATGGGACGACGTGACCAAAGGATTTCGAATACGGCAGGCCCTGAAGGTGTTGAAGCGCCAGAAGAAGTCGGTGGACACCAGACAGCCGATTACGGCTGGTCTATTGGGAAGCTTGATTGGGGGCTTGAATGGGATTTGTCTGTCGGGCTTTGAGGTGGGGTTGTTTTCGTTAGTTTTTTATTGGGCCTTTTTTGGGGCGTTTAGGGTAGGGGAGTTGGTTAGTAGCAGTATGACCCGACCTGCGGGGGTTAAGGCTGGAGGACGTGTCAAGGGGTGAGGGGGCAGTTAGAATATGGCTACGGGGGTCAAAAACTGATCAACTTCAAAAAGGGGTGGCGGTGGTCCTGTCGGCAATCTCTGATTCCCGGATCTGCCCGGTGGCCAATTTTGAGGTTTTTCTGCGGGGCCCGGGGAGTTGCTTGCCCGGGTCCACTGTTCTTTCATGAGGATGGTGTCCCGCTGTCGCGTTACCAGTTTTTAGCAGTGCTCAGGAAGGGTATTGGTAGTTTGGGGGGCAAGGCAGCCAAATTTGGAACGCATTCTTTTCGGGTAGGGGTGGCTACGGAGGCTGCTCGCCTTGTCTTGGGAGTGCAGGGGGTAAAGCGAGTGGGCAGATGGAAGTCCGGAGCCTACAGGAGAAATATCCGGCCTGGAAGGGTGTGGATGCCTGTGGTTTAGGGGGATAGGCATAGAAGAGGGATGTGGTCCGCCTGCTGGGATTTTTGCCTGGAGTTCGGTTGGTCTGGTCGGAAATGGTGCCAAGGAAGGTGTGGAGAAATGACAGGGACTTTGGGGCATTATGCCGGTCCGTGGGAAGGTTAACAAGGAGATGGCTTCTTTTGTGCGTCTCCTTGGGGGTGTTGTGGTGCGTCACTGTCTGTTGGAAGGCGGGACGTCCGGATCGGGTGCATCCGATGGACGTTGGCCTGGACATATTCAACAGTATAAAAGAGTATCTGGCATACCAATTTTTTAATGCCAGTGGCAGAGTGCGAAGTTTCGGTCTAAGCGACCTTCATCAGGCACTGAGCCGTGCTGGAAAACTGCATAGACGAGCGCTAGTGGTGCTGATAGCGGCTGGCTGCTGTGTCATGGCGCTCATGGACATATTCAACGTCAGGCTGCAGGACGGCTTGGAAGAGGCCTTGCCGTTGGTTGGGGGAGTGCAGCCGGCATGAGGTGTAATTCGGCTGGCTCTAGGAGTGGGTTAGTCAGCATGGGGGGGGGGGTGTGGTAGGCTGAAAAAAGGGGAGTCTGAGTGCATGCTCACTCCGTTGTAAACTATGTGGGGCATGAAGAACATCCCATTTCAGGTGAAATGTTAAATTTATGTTAATTTATGTTACAATTTGATTTATTTGGATAACAGTTATGGGATATGGCTGGCTAACGTTTTTGAGGGTATCTGTACGTATGTACAGAGAAAGGTTGTATTTAATAAATCGCCTTGGCCAAAGTTTATCCAACATATGTCTCGGAGTGTTTCTTTAAGGTTATTAATAAAGGAGCAAGTTATCCCATCCACCGGTCAAGGTATGGAGGTGCTGGAATAACTCTGTATATGCCGTACCACTCCCTTTCTAGTGGGAGCTCATATGTTGTCTGTTGTATACATTGTTTTTTTCTTCATGATGACCTTTATATGTTCTTCACAACATTTATTTTATTTATCTTTTCTTTTATTATTTATATTATTTTGAATCCCATTTTCTCAAAATGTTTAAACTCATAGGAATTAACTATTTAATTATCATTTGAGACTTTAACTATTTACTTCTACCTGCGAGTAGAACGGTTTACATATATTTTCTGATGTCTCAACTGTTTAATATTGAAACAGGAATATGATTAGGAAAGGATGGGGTAAATTAGTACAGCAGGGGGCTGGTGGTGGTAAATAATTCCCACCCCCCGCCATTACTGCTTTATGATGTGCTAGGTGGACTAGCGCCATTTTCATACAGACTCTCCTCACATTACTCTCCAGTAGAGCAGGATCTGGGTACAACAACATACCTAATAATATAAAAATCCTAAATCATCTAACGCTTGTAAATCCCTTGCCCCTATTTCACATAGAAAAGCCCCCAAAGCTGTCAGAAACACCAATATTATTGTAAAATTTGCATGAACCTCTCCCCTCTTGTAGTACGGTTTGAAGGACAGTCCTGCAAAAATGGGGAATTTTGGTAAGTATGGAACTGGCATCTTCAAATCTGTCTCCCTTCCCAGGTCTGCCTCCTGAGTTGACCTTTCCATTCCCCAAAGATGCGGGAGCAGCATCAATACTGGGTAAAATTGAGCATAATTTCAATTGGAACGCTGGCCCTTTAAGTTAAGTTGGTGTCTACGAGTTACAGAACCCTCATCATTCACCATCACAATCTTAGAGCACTTAGAATGCACTTCTCATAAGTGAATGGCCAGTTTCAGACGGTGAATGGAAGCCATATATTTTGTGCCAAGGACGGGATCAGATCCCCTTAAAACAAAAAGCCTCCACAAAAGACAGGACATGTCCTATTTCTTGCTTGTACGGACTGTGCTCTCATACTGTAGAATGGTAGTGGAGAGGGGGCTGGCATGTTGAAGGAGAGAGAGAAGGAGCATGAGATATGAGCTCAGGGTACCAGATAGCAGTCTGCTGGATATGACTCCTATGTTCTTCTCTTCCTCACACCAGTCTGGAGTCCCTTTCCTGCTGCTCTCTCTTTCTTGCTGTTTACTTTAACTTTCAATATCTCTTCCCTGAGCTCATATCTCATGCTCCTTCTCTCTCTCCTTCAACATGGCTGCCTCCTCTCCACTTGCTCATCCCCACCCCAGTTCCGTTTTTAGCTCCTCCCCCTTTAACCCCACCGTTTTCATGTCCAGTGTAATCTGTCCAGCAACTCACTGCAACTGCTCTACCACCATCTAGTGGTCACTAACAATATAACAGGCATTATACAATAACAAGTAACAAACAACACTTCAACCTCCTACACAAATAGGAGGAAGGGGGGGGGGGGGTAGACAGACACCCAAGGGCTGACAAAAGGGGGGAAACAGAATGGGGCTGGGACCCCTGTGACCGACGTTGGGAAGGGGGCTATTACCCCTATTGTACAAGGGGGCTGGGACCCCTACGATATTGTGGGTACGGAGGGGGCTGATACCGCTATCACCCAAGGGGGCTGAAACCCCCATAACTGGTCTGGGATATGTGCGGAGTGGCACCCCTTCCATAGCATGGAGGCTGGTACCCCTCCTACATGTCCGCCACCAGCCTTGCCCTTATTCACGGACCGTGATTACGGGCACAGTGGTGTGCAGGGGGCCTTATGGGTATCCAAAGCAGCAAGCAGTGCTCAGATATTTCCGTGACTCCCACAGTCTTCAATTAAGAGGGCAATTAAATTTAAATGGGAAGAAGTCGCTGTTAATCGGCGAATGGAGGTGAGGGAACCCCTATTCTCCTAAAAGTGGGAATCTCAGAGGTTGGACCCCCACCTATCAGTTACTTATGGCATAATCTGTGGCTATGCCGTAAATGTGTAAGATGTTAATACTCCTGGGATATATATCTGCATTATTATGTAGAGTAAACACATCACTCCAAGGATAATAATAATAAGTAGTAAAGTAAATACATTATTTTATAATATACTATGATTATGATCTGTAACTGTAATCCACAGGAGTGTCTGGAATAGGTAAATGGGGGAAAACATGGTTGGCCAATATGCATCAATAACAGTTTACAGGATTTTCATAAATGGCTTCTACATGACAAGTGTATTTTAGATCAAACACTTTTTTCAGCTCTGGTCAAGGCCAAGTACCCACTGATTCATTGTGACATCGTCAGCTGGGTTGTGTCATTGTGGCCTCATCAGCTGGGTTGTGTCATTGTGACATCATCAGTTCGGTTATGTTATTGTGACATCATCAGCTGGGTTATCTTATTGTGACATCATCAGTTGGGTTATGTTATTGTGACATCATCAGCTGGGTTGTGTCATTGTGACATCATCAGCCTATAAAAGGGCAGGTAGGGGGCAAACATCACTTTCTCTGACTTTTGATAGAAGGAGAAAGCTACTGCTTTTCTGAGCAAATTATATACTGCTTAACTGAGCGACATATATACTGCTTAACTGAGCGACATATATACCACCAATATGAAGAGCCCAGGGCTGGCTGTTCTGCCATGTCTCTGGGCAGCATGGACCTTCATCGGTATTATTACCAGTTACTCCATAACTATGTTTGAAGGTCATTATAAGACACCATTGATGAGCATCAGGTAAGAGACTCTTTAGAGACAATGTAAAGACACTTAAGGCCTAAACAGGAAATGTTAATAGTAACAAGAATTCTGGGCCATCAGGTTCTAGATTAGAAAACGTATATTCTTCTTGTGTATTACTGTAAGGAATTGATGGAAATGGGTTTAAATTAGAGAAATCAGGAGATAAAGCTTTATTTATTACAATTTATTGTATGTTAAGTAATAACTGGGAATAAGTGGGAATAGCAGGGCCGGGACAAGATATTTTGGTGCCCTAGATAGATTAGGAAAGTTTCACCCCCACCATGTAAAATCATTTCAGTGTTCCCTAACTTGCAAAGAAAAGAGAGACTTCTCCTAATGACTGCAGAGTTTGCTGACCAGACATGTTTTGCCCCTCACTTCTACAGCCATCCCCACCATCTATAGCAACACAAACCCCCCATACTGCTGTCCCCTTTAACACTGCCATCCTGCTGCTGCCACCAATACTGGGCCTGCTGCTGCCCCATGTGACCCCATTACTGTAAATACGATGCTGCACATGTGCCCCAAATACTATACTGCCAAAATTATATTGTCTGAAGACGCAGATACAGCTAAAAGCAGGGACATGACTAGAAAATGTCTGGCTCCATAGGAAACTTATAAATGAAACCCATCTGCCTCCCACAGTTATTACAAGTCCCACATGAACGTCAGTGTAATCGGAACTCAGTGGCCGACTCATGGTAAAAAAAAAACAGTCTGGTACCAATATCACAACTCTCCAATACTAAAACTGCCCTTGTTGCCCATAGCAACCAATCAGAGCTCAGCTTTCATTTCTTAAACTGCTTTGGAAAAACAAAAGCTGAGCACTGATTGGTTGCTATGGGCAACAAGGGCAATTTTACTATTATACAGTATTGATAAATGAGGCCCAATTTCTTTCAAGACATGACTCACAGCATGACCTGACAATACATCATCATCATCAGTCTACCATGGGCATTGTAATTTCACAGAACAGGGATCACAATTTTTGTGAAACTACATGACCTGCCAATCTATCAGAAGAAGCTGGGAGTTGTAGTTCCACAAACAATGATAACACACACTCTAATAAAAAGAAAATGCAGGATGGGGGCAGGAAAAGCATTTAAAATTAAAACGCAAATGTAATTCAAACCCCAGTCCAGACGCCACAATTGATTCAGACCCAAAAAAAAGAAACCAGGCCTCAGACCAGACCCCAAAATTCAGTCCCCTTAATTAATTCAGACATTGTACCCCTTTAATATTTTAAACACCAGACCCCAAAATTAATCTAGACCTTAGATCAGATCCCAAAATCCAAAGAAAGAGCAAAAAAAAAATATTCACACCCCAGACCAGACCCTTCCTCCATTTACTTACTGCTCCTCGCTGCCCGGTCCTCTTTAGCTCTGGGTGCCACCGCCGCACTGGTACCTGACGCTCACTGTGTTCTGGTGCTGGACGGCATCAAGACCCAGTACGGCAATGTCGGGACACTGGAGCGAGGAGCATTAAGTGATGATGCCCGCCATGCTCACTGATCCCAGGCCTCCTGTACACCAATGAGAGCTTCTCTCTTCACTCAGGCCCCATGCACACAACCATAGTTTTCATCGGGTAAATTATGGATCCGTAATTACGGATAAAATTGCTGACCTATTAATTTCTATCAGCCACGGACATCCTTCCGTATATTTACAGATATGTGTCCGTGCTGTAGAAATTATCCGCAAAAGATATAGAACATGTCCTATTCTTGTCCGCAATTTCGGCACGGACTCGCCCATCGAAGTCTATGGGCACTTCCGCAATTGCAAACGGCTACAGGTGAGTATCCATATTTTCAGACAGTGAAAACACTTATGGTTGTGTGCATGAGGCCTCAGACTGATAAAAGTGCTTATTGGAAGATGGTCATTGCTTCCCATCTTGTACTCCTAGTCCCAGTCCTGGTGAAGGGGGTATATATTGTGTACAGTATGTGTGTATATAAACAAGTAGGGTGATATGTGTATGTAAGGGGGTGCGTTGTTCTGCGGGGATGACCGGCATGGTTAGTCATAAAAGTGTATCCCAATGATGTCTTTATAGCAGAATAATAGTGGGTGATGTCTATCCAGTTTATAGAGAGTTGGTTGGCAGCCAGATAAGAGAGAGCAGTGTTATATGGGAGGTAAAGTGCGACCTCGCTATGTAACCACTGCTGCTGACAATGTTCCTCTCATAGAAGTCAATAGAGATTGCTGCCGCCACTCAACAGGTCCAGATTTCATTGCCTTCTAAGGAGGAGATTAGCAGACAAACAAAACATGCAGAGAAGCGGCATCTTATCACACCTGACATAGCGGGCATAATGTGTGGCATAATCATCACCTATATCCTACTGGCGTGGCCTGGGGACAGTGATGTACAATGTGATTCCTGCACATCCCTTATTATCAGAATCATTCCTGCTCATAAATGGCAATTCTGATATTAACATGATATTAGGGAATTGTGATGGAATAAACAGAGTTATCTATAATTTATCCAGGAATTCCTATAACTCCGGCAGTGATTTCTCTTGTGTTACTGAGAGCTCTAGTCACCTGCACGGAGCTCTACTAATGATACATATGGATTTTATCTCTTCCCAGCGACACTGGAGCGAAGATCCCAGAGTCCATAGTGCTGACGATAGTGAACACCATCTCTAACCTACTAAGTAAGTGCCTTATATTTATATCTGGGATAGAGCTCAATATAAGACCTTGAGTCGTCCTCTACTGACAAATTATTAGTAATTCTATCCAACCATTACTTATATCCTTCTCTGGGAAAGATGAGTAACAACCAACATGGCCGCTATGACAGCTCCAGCAGAGGTTGTTACCTGTCTTTCCCAGACCCCTGAATGGCTAATCTGCCTAGTTATTGGGTGATACGTCCCCTGCACATGTTATTATCTTCACATTTATATAACATATCAGTATTGTGTGCAGTACATGTAACATCTATGGGCTGATGTCTTGTTCTGTATTTCAGAAGTCGCCATCATGTACGTAATGTACAGACTAATAGAGATCAGAGCGGCTGAGAGACAAATCTGTGGCGTCATCTTCCGGAAACTGCTACTGGCGCTCGGATGGACGGCCTGTGTGGGGAACTTGGTATCCATATATTTACAGGTTGGTGTATATAGTGTTAACCAGGATCCTATACTGTGGAGTAAGGGCCCCCCAGGGTGCCGGGCCCTCAGCTGCACATCTATGACCCCTGACCAAGGAGCACTGCAGAGACTGTGTATAACCTGACAATGGAAGGTGTCCAGGATAATATAATAATATGGGGGACATGTGCGCTGTATGATGACATGTATACCATGATAGGACGTGTATGACGTGTAATATATTCTGTGTGTTTCATTCTAGAAATCCTGCGTGCGGGATTATATTGGCTTGGCGGCATTGATCTGTACCGGACTCTACAGTATCTGCGTGGCAGGACCTCTGTACTCAGCATCCAGGAACGTCCGCTGTGTACGCTGTACGAAAGCTGCCCTGTCCATACTGATGTTTCTGGCCTTCATGAGCAGTATCCTTTCCAAGTCACCAAGTTATCATTTATAGAGAAAAGCATCTTTATTGTAATGATAGATCTCCTTATTCCTGTGCCCCATCATCATCACTACAGATAACACTAATGTGGGTGATAAGTAGAGATGACGTCACCAGCGCTTAATACCCTGGGCTTCTCCTGGGGACATGACCACCAGTACCCAGAGCTGAAGCAATTAAAGGGACATGTCGATTATTCATTATTTGGGCAGATAATTGGGCATTGGGGAAGTTTGGTCTCTCCGCCAGAGTCTTTCCTTATCTTGGCAGAAACGTCACGTAATATTAACCATCACCTCTTCAGCTAACTTCTAATAAAGCCGCCATGTTGTGGGCTGAACAAATAGTTATTGTGATATATCAGCCTATCTATCATAGAAGGGACTATTAACACCACTGAGGCATAATGAGGGGCTTTGTGGCCCCTGCCTCAGTCGGGTCAGGAATTCATATTAGATTTACTTATTTTCACACTGCAACCAACGTGCTGCAGATCTGGAACAGTAGAGGGGTCGACATCCATTGTCCACAGGGAAGAGCTCAGTTCTGTGTTTTGTTTTTTATTTAAAGTCCATCTTACAGTTGTGCGGTTATTTTCCTATATACATCCTCCTTGCAGGGTTGGCATGTAAAACTGCGATATATGCCATCTGTACCAGCGATCACTGTATACAGGTATGTGTGTTTTACCATTCAGAACAAAGTTCTATACCACTTTTTCTTATATATAATTATATATACAATATATACAATCCCGGGTTCCCCCAGTCCCAGTAATAATTTCTCACTACATGGAAGAATAAGAACAACAGAAAAGACAAAGTCAAATGTATTTTTCCCTCTTCTTTTCAGTCTTCCAAAACGGCACTGATGATCCTGGAATGGCTGGTGTTATTAGGCTCCTGCGTAGGTAACATCCTGCTGTATCGGGATTTCCAGGTCAGTATATGAGATCAGATCTATTCTACATATTCACACTGCTCTCTCTTTATTTCTTACACATTTATCTATAAAGAAAGATTTAGGCCACATGAAAGTCTATGCAGATCTAAGTGCATGATGCGGAAATGTAAATCCAGGCGGAGGAGGGGACTGTGGCGCTCTCAGCTGTCTGACCCCCTCTACTGCTGTTGTCTGCTCAGTCCTCCCCCCTCCAGAGACTGTTATATGTCAGGGAATCTCAGGGAATAGGAATGGATATAACGTGTCCTGTTCTTTCTCTTCTCAGGTTCTAACAATAAGATTCAGGAAGAGCCTAAAGGAGGAATGGATAATCCTGAGGGACGACCTGGAGGAAATATCACCCAGCAAGGAAGAAAAGGAGCAAGACCCTGAGAAAATGGGGCCCTAGGCTGTATTACAGTGTTAGGACCCTTTGTCTGAGCTCCAGTCCCAAAGCAGCTGGACAGACTTATATTATTTGTATATATTTGTTAGGGATCTGCCAGGTACTTCATCTAGCTATACTCCTGGGATTAATCAATCCACACCTGAGGCCAGACCTGTTCGACTGACACCATCTCCCACCAACCAGGGTGGCAGGCTCAGGAGTGGGAGAGCCTATCGCGGCCTGGTCTCTCGGAGTTAGCTCCGCCCCCTGCCCTTTATTACCTGCCCTGTGCTCTCCCTCCGTGCTTGTAATTCTTTTGGATTCCTGGCCCCACTGCTGCTTGCTCCAGCCTGCTTCTGCCGTGCTTCTGCCTTGCTGCAGTTCTGCTTGACCTGCTTTGCTTTGCCCCTGGCTTGCTTCTGTCTCCGTGCCCGCTCGGGTGTACTCACTTCGTCCTGGTCCTGACTGTTCGTTCGCCGCCCCGTTTCCTCGTGGCGTTCCGTGGCTACTGCCCCTTCCCTTGCGTGTTCCCTGTTTGTCTTCCTGTGCACTTAGCCAGCGTAGGGACCGCCGCCCAGTTGTACCTCGTCGCCTAGGGCGGGTCGTTGCAAGTAGGCAGGGACAGGGCGGTGGGTAGATTAGGGCTCACTTTCCCTTCACCTCCTTCCTGCCATTACATAATTACAAGCCCTTACCTAGTCTACCTTTTCTCCTACGCTGACGCTGTCATGGACCCCCTTGAGACCCTGACCCAGCAGATGCAGGGCCTCTCCCTACAGGTCCAGGCCCTGGCCCAAAGGGTCAATCAGGGTGACGCTGCTTTAGTAGTACCCCTCACCTCACCTCTAGAACCCGACCTCAAGTTACCTGACCGGTTTTCAGGGGACCGTAAGACGTTTCTCTCCTTCCGGGAGAGTTGCAGACTGTATTTCCGCCTAAAGCCCCACTCCTCAGGTTCCGAGAACCAGCGGGTGGGTATCATCATATCCCGACTCCAGGAAGGGCCCCAAGAGTGGGCCTTCTCCTTGGCTCCTGACGCCCCTGAACTTTCCTCTGTTGATCGTTTTTTCTCTGCCCTCGGACTCATTTACGACGAGACTGACAGGACTGCTTTAGCCGAGAGTCAGCTGGTGACCTTACGTCAGGGTAGGAGACCGGTTGAGGAATACTGTTCTGATTTTAGGAAGTGGTGCGTAGCTTCTCAGTGGAACGATCCGGCCCTAAGGTGCCAGTTTAGGTTAGGATTATCTGACGCCCTGAAGGATCTGCTGGTTAGCTACCCCTTCGCCTGACTCCCTTGACCAGGTTATGGCCCTAGCAGTACGACTTGACCGACGTCTCAGGGAACGTCAGCTAGAACGCTTCAGTGTGCTCCCCTCTGACTTTTCTGCGATCCCCCCCGAGGTCCCGTCTCCTCGCCCCTCCACGGAGGACTCGGAGGTACCTATGCAACTCGGGGCCTCCATGTCCCCTCGACAACGTAGGGAGTTTCGCAGAATGAATGGTCTCTGCTTCTACTGTGGGGACGACAAGCATCTACTGAACACCTGTCCCAGGCGCAAGAATAAGAAGCCGGAAAACTTCCGCGCCTAAGTGATCATCGGGGAGGTCACTTGGGCGCACAGGTATTTCCCGTTAATGTGAAACGCAATAAAATTTTGCTTCCCTTTCAGGTCTCGTTTGCTGGCCGGTCTGCCACGGGCAGTGCTTTCGTGGATTCTGGCTCATCTGCTAATATCATGTCTGTGGAATTTGCTATGTCTCTAAAGATGCCTTGTATTGATTTACCTTATCCTATCCCTGTAGTAGGAATCGACTCAACCCCCCTTGCTAATGGTTATTTTACTCAGCATACTCCTGTTTTTGAACTCCTGGTTGGCTCCATGCATTTGGAGCAGTGCTCTGTACTGGTGATGCAGGGATTATCGTCTGATCTGGTTTTAGGCCTTCCCTGGTTGCAATTGCATAATCCCACATTTGATTGGAATACTGGGGATCTCACCAAATGGGGTAATGAATGTCTTATGTCATGTCTTTCCGTTAACTCTATTTCTCCCCGGGAGGAGGTAAACACGCTTCCTGAGTTTGTTCAGGACTTCGCCGATGTGTTTTCTAAGGAGGCCTCCGAGGTGTTGCCCCCCCATAGAGATTACGATTGCGCTATCAATTTGGTGCCTGGTGCCAAGCTTCCAAAGGGTAGGATATTTAATCTTTCATGTCCTGAACGTGAAGCGATGAGGGTGTATATCCAAGAATGCCTGGCCAAGGGTTTCATTCGCCCCTCGACTTCTCCTGTAGGTGCTGGCTTCTTCTTCGTGGGGAAGAAGGATGGTGGTCTTAGGCCGTGCATTGATTATCGTAACCTGAATAAGGTCACCGTAAGGAACCAGTACCCACTTCCTTTGATTCCGGATCTTTTTAATCAGGTTCAGGGAGCCCAATGGTTTTCTAAGTTCGATCTACGGGGGGCATATAACCTTATCCGCATCAAAGAGGGGGATGAGTGGAAAACTGCGTTCAACACACCCGAGGGTCATTTCGAATACCTGGTCATGCCCTTTGGGTTGTGTAATGCCCCTGCTGTCTTCCAGAATTTTATTAATGAAATCCTGAGAGAGTACCTGGGTAATTTTCTTGTTGTGTACCTTGATGACATACTGGTGTTTTCCAAGGACTGGTCCTCCCACGTGGAGCATGTCAGGAAGGTGCTCCAGGTCCTTCGGGAGAATAATCTGTTTGCTAAGACTGAAAAATGTGTCTTTGGGGTACAGGAGATACCATTTTTAGGGCAAATCCTCACTCCTCATGAATTCCGCATGGACCCTGCCAAGGTTCAAGCTGTGGCGGAATGGGTCCAACCTGCCTCCCTTAAGGCGTTACAGTGTTTTTTAGGGTTCGCCAACTATTACAGGAGATTTATTGCCAACTTCTCGGTCGTCGCTAAGCCTCTTACGGACCTTACCCGCAAGGGTGCCGATGTCCTCCATTGGCCCCCTGAGGCCGTCCAGGCCTTTGAGACTCTCAAGAAGTGCTTTATCTCGGCCCCCGTGCTGATTCAGCCCAACCAAGAGGAGCCATTTATTGTGGAGGTTGACGCTTCCGAGGTGGGAGTGGGGGCCGTCTTGTCCCAGGGTACCAGCTCCCTCACCCATCTCCGCCCCTGTGCTTACTTCTCTAGGAAGTTTTCGCCCACGGAGAGTAACTATGATATTGGCAACCGCGAACTTCTAGCCATTAAATGGGCTTTTGAGGAGTGGCGGCACTTCCTGGAGGGGGCCAGACACCAGGTAACGGTCCTTACGGATCACAAGAATCTGGTTTTCCTAGAATCGGCCCGGAGGCTTAATCCTAGACAAGCTCGGTGGGCACTATTCTTTACCAGATTTAATTTCTTGGTTACCTATAGGGCTGGGTCCAAGAATATTAAGGCTGACGCTCTGTCACGTAGTTTCATGGCCAATCCTCCTTCCGAGAAGGATCCTGCTTGTATTTTACCCCCTGGTATAATCGTCTCTGCCACGGATTCTGATTTAGCTTCTGATATCGCGGCTGATCAGGGTGCAGCTCCCGGGAACGTCCCTGGGGACAAACTGTTTGTTCCCCTGCAATACCGGCTGAGGGTACTCAGGGAAAACCATGACTCCGCTCTATCTGGTCATTCTGGCATCTTGGGCACCAAACACCTCATTACCAGAAACTATTGGTGGCCTGGGTTGCCTAAAGATGTTAGGGCTTACGTCGCCGCTTGTGAGGTTTGCGCTAGGTCCAAAACCCCTAGGTCCCGACCTGCGGGCCTACTACGTTCCTTGCCCATTCCCCAGAGACCTTGGACCCATATCTCCATGGATTTTATCACCGATTTGCCTCCATCTCAGGGCAAGTCGGTGGTGTGGGTGGTAGTCGACTGCTTCAGCAAGATGTGCCACTTTGTGCCCCTTAAGAAGCTACCTAACGCCAAGACGTTAGCTTCTTTGTTTGTGAAACACATCCTGCGTCTCCATGGGGCCCCAGTCAATATCGTTTCTGACAGAGGGGTACAATTTGTTTCCTTATTTTGGAGAGCTTTTTGTAAAAAGTTGGAGATTGATCTGTCCTTCTCCTCCGCCTTCCATCCCGAAACTAATGGCCAAACGGAAAGGACCAACCAATCCCTGGAACAATATTTAAGGTGCTTCATCTCTGACTGTCAATTCGATTGGGTCTCATTCCTTCCCCTTGCTGAATTTTCCCTGAATAACCGGGTCAGTAACTCGTCAGGGGTCTCCCCGTTTTTCTGTAATTTCGGGTTTAACCCAAGGTTCTCCTCCGTCTCCCCTGGTTGTTCCAATAATCCTGAGGTAGAGGAGGTTCATCGGGAACTGTGCACTGTCTGGGCCCAGGTTCAGAAGAACCTAGAGGCGTCCCAGAGCGCACAAAAGATTCAGGCGGATAGTAGACGTTCTGCTAACCCCCGGTTTGTCGTCGGGGATTTGGTCTGGTTGTCGTCCAGGAACTTGCGCCTTAAGGTCCCGTCCAGGAAGTTTGCTCCCCGACTTATTGGACCTTATAAGATCATTGAAGTCCTCAACCCTGTATCCTTCCGTCTGGAGCTCCCCCCATCCTTTCGCATACATGACGTCTTCCATGCCTCCCTCCTTAAACGCTGCTCCCCGTCCTGGTCCCCCTCGAGGATACCTCCTGTTCCCGTTCTCACCCCTGAGGGGGTGGAATTCGAGGTGGCCAAGATTATGGACAGTAGGATGGTCCAGGGCTCCCTCCAGTACCTGGTCCATTGGAGAGGATACGGGCCGGAGGAGAGGACTTGGGTACCTGCCCGTGATGTTCACGCTGGGGTATTGATCAGGAGGTTCCACCTCCTCTTCCCCACTAAACCGGGTCCCCTTAGTAAGGGTCCGGTGGCCCCTCATAAAAGGGGGAGTACTGTTAGGGATCTGCCAGGTACTTCATCTAGCTATACTCCTGGGATTAATCAATCCACACCTGAGGCCAGACCTGTTCGACTGACACCATCTCCCACCAACCAGGGTGGCAGGCTCAGGAGTGGGAGAGCCTATCGCGGCCTGGTCTCTCGGAGTTAGCTCCGCCCCCTGCCCTTTATTACCTGCCCTGTGCTCTCCCTCCGTGCTTGTAATTCTTTTGGATTCCTGGCCCCACTGCTGCTTGCTCCAGCCTGCTTCTGCCGTGCTTCTGCCTTGCTGCAGTTCTGCTTGACCTGCTTTGCTTTGCCCCTGGCTTGCTTCTGTCTCCGTGCCCGCTCGGGTGTACTCACTTCGTCCTGGTCCTGACTGTTCGTTCGCCGCCCCGTTTCCTCGTGGCGTTCCGTGGCTACTGCCCCTTCCCTTGCGTGTTCCCTGTTTGTCTTCCTGTGCACTTAGCCAGCGTAGGGACCGCCGCCCAGTTGTACCTCGTCGCCTAGGGCGGGTCGTTGCAAGTAGGCAGGGACAGGGCGGTGGGTAGATTAGGGCTCACTTTCCCTTCACCTCCTTCCTGCCATTACAATATTATTTCAAATACAAATTTATTTACGGAAACAAAAAATTCTGAATAAATATTTATTTTTCTATTCACTGTTTTGCCTTTGTTTTTCTTATCAAGAGTTAATATATTTTGCTGAGCTGTACATAGAAAGACAACATTGTAGTGTTGAGTAAGAAACTGGCAGAGTAAAGGGGCATGACAAGAGGTGAGGTAGAAATATGGGGGTTGAGATTGGTTACACAAAGACATGACCAGTTCTGTAATGAGAGCGACGGAGCCGCGACACGTCGGAGGAGTAGCGGCTTGACCGGGTGGGGAGACACTGCGCATGCGCCAGGAGACGGAGTTCGGCAGAAGAGCCGGACGAGGGAAGAAGGAGCATTTGAGTATGTCTGTGGACGAGAGCTGATGGAGCGTGTTCGGGAGATGGCGGAGGATCGCGGTCAGGACTGGCTGGTGCGGGAGGGTGTCCGAGATGAGGTCGGCTGCAGCAGAGTCTGGAAGGCCGGTGCGGATTCCCTGGCCGCCGGTGCGGCTGAGTCCCAGTCCCGTGAGGCTTACCAGGCGACGTAGGAGCGGGAGCCCAGAGCGGTGGGCAGATGGGTGGAGAAGGAAGATGGCTGGAAGCGAGGTGCAGCAGGAGTCGAGGTCTGCGGCCAGACGGGGTCCGGTGCGGAGTGGCATGTCGCATATCAGAGACAGGGTGGAGGTGAAAATTGGACAGGCAAGGCATTCGATGACCGGGGACAGGTACCGGAGATCAAGAACGAGGACGGTCAGCAGGGAGAGGAGTCGAGTGGATCGTGACAGTCGTTTCCCGGGTGGTGCGGACGGGCACAGTGGAGGTTTGACAGTTCGGCGACGACCGGAGCATGGCGTTGGAGTGGATTCGAGGAGGAGGTGTTCGTTGTATGGTCGGGAGGCTTTGTTGCCGGCACCGGAGGGTGGACGATCGGCTTGGATGGATGCCGCTGGTGGGAGTCGTGGTGATCAGGATAGAAGGACTGTGGAGCGGCAGTCGGAGCTGCAGGTATCAGAGTACCTCGATAGACCAGGTGGTCGGGCTTCAGGAGGTGGAGGTGAGTGCTGTTGGGCGTCTGGTTAATTGGATAAGGTGTTGGGTGAGGTTACGGATCTACTAGCTACCCAGGGTGTTAGTACTGAGGCGGGGGTTGACCCTGGGGTGGTGGGGGCTTGGCGTTCAGTTTCGAGTTCGTTGTTTTTTTCTCAGGTGGGTATTGGGGCGGAGCGGGAGGAATGCTTGTCGCAGGTCGAGGAAGCGTCGGTGGGGGAGCCGGGGATGTGGCGGGAGTGGGGATGGGTCCTGCGGTGGATGTGACCCAGAGGGGCTCTTATTTGGCATTTTCAGGTCCTTTGGGGGCTCATCTGAAGACCGAGGTCTGGGAGAAGATTGAAAAAGGGGAGTATGTGGAGCTTTTCTCTCTATTGCCGTTGGACGAGTTCCCGGAGACGAAGGAAACGGACGGGGCGGAAAAACAGAAGAAGCGGGAGGAAGAGGAGAGAAAACGTCGGTATCGGAAAATTCCGAAAATGTTTGGTAATTGGCTGAGGGATTTTTGCGTTTTTCTAGTGTATGGGGGGCGAAGTATCCTGTTTGTTTTGCTATGTGGAGGGTATCTGGGATGCGTGTAAGACTTATGGGGGGTTAGCGTGGTGGCGGTATGACGAGCAGTTTCGTCAACGCTTGGCATCTTGCCCGTCTATGAGGTGGGACCAGTTGGACCTGCTTTTGTGGATGCGGTTAATGATGGCTCAGCAACTGTCCCCCTTTCAGTCCTGGGCTGGAGGACAATCATCCGGCCAAGCAGCGGGTACCAAAAAAGGAGTTTGTTGGCCGTTTAATGACGGACAATGTTAACCTGGGGTTTCGTGTAAATTTCGACATGAATGTTCTGGGTGCGGGGGTTCGCATTCCTTCTCCAGTTGCTTTAAATGCGCCGGCAAGCGGTCGGGGGAGTTTGGCAAAGGGGAACCTCGGCGCGATGCTGCCGTGGCTAGGACTGTACGGTAATAAGCGACATGCAAAGCTATTGTTGGAGGAGTTTTCGGTGGGTTTTCAGATTCCTGGTAGTGGGGGACAGGTAAATTCGGCGGGTTCGGGTAATCTCAAATCGGCGGTGCAATTACCGGAGGTTGTCAGACCCAAATTGGGTGCAGAGGTGGCTCGGAGTAGGATGGCGGGCCCTTTTTCATGCCCTCCTTTGGTGGATTTGAGGGTGTCCCCGTTGGCAGTGGTTCCAAAGAAGGAACCGGGGAAATTTTGGATGATTGATCATCTGTCTTTTCCTAAGAGGGCTTCAGTCAATGATGCCATAGATAAGGAGTTATGTTCAGTGTCGTATGCGTCCTTTGACCGGGCTGCTGATTTGGTTCGGGAGGCTGGCCCGAGGGCTTTGTTGGCAAAGGTCGACGTGGCGTCCGCATTCCGTCTTCTCCCGATTCATACTGAGAGTCACCATCTTTTAGGATGTTGTTTTGAAGGAGCTTATTTTGTGGATTTATGCCTGCCAATGGGATGTTCATTTTCATGCTCCAACTTCGAGGCGTTTAGAACATTTGTGGAGTGGGTGGTGAAGGAGTCGTCAGGTTGTGATAGCATCATTCATTACCTTGATGATTTCTTGTGCGTGGGGCCGGCGGGGTCTGCAATCTGTCTTAACGTTCCAGACACACTGATGGCGGTGGCTCGGAAGTTTGGCATCCGATGGCAGAGGACAAAACGGTGGGGCCAGTTTCCTGTCTGACCTTTCTGGGATTGGAATTGGATTCGGTGGACGGCGTTTTTCGGTTGCTGGATGATAAGATGTCTGATCTCAGACCCGAGGTAGCGAAGCTTCAGGGTCTCAAGAAGGTGAAGCTGTAGTCCCTTCAGTCGGTCCTGGGTAAGTTGAATTTTGCTTGCTGAGTCATTCCTATGGGTAGGATTTTTAGCCGGCGGTTGTGTACGGCGACTTCGGGAGTGGTGGCTCCCAATCATTATGTGCGGATCACCAAGGCTCACCGGGAGGATTTCCAAGTGTTGGACGCATTTTCGGTGTCTTTCAACTGTGTTTTCGCTTTTCAAACGAGTTTGGTGGATTCGGTGGAGTTGGGCCTTCAGACTCATGCATCCGGTAGTGTGGGTTTTGGTGCCCTGCTAGGTGGTAGGTGGTGCGGGGTGAAATGGCCCTTGTCTTGGTCTGGTTCTTCATTGCTGAGGAATTTGACCTTCTTGGAGCTGTTTCCAATTCTGGTGGCAGTGCATGATTGGGAAGAGGAATTCAGGAAAAGGCGTGTGGTGTTTCTGTCTGACAACATGGGGTTTGTGCATGCGATTAATAATCTGTCTTCTGGTTCTGATCCGGTTGTTTGCTTGTTGAGGGTGTTGGTGTTGCAATGTTTACGCTTGAATTTGCTTTTCTAGGCTAATCATGTACCCGGGGTTTTAACGTATCAGCAGCTGATGCCCTTTCCCGTTTTCAGTGGGCCCGCTTCCGAGATGTGGCGCCAGAAGCCGAGGAGGTCGGGTGCTCATTCCCTCCCTGCCTGTGGTCTGTGGTCGTGCCGTGATGGATGAACTGGTGCGGAATTCATTTGCGCCTGTCTACGTGGAAATATTATGGAAACCAAATATACCCAAGGAGGGATTTAACTCAAACAGTAGTGATGCAGTGTGTAACATCAGAGTATGAGTAGGTTATATCAATCCATATTTGTAACACTATGAGAAATCCGTAGAAATAACCAAGAGTAACTTAGTGCATTGATCAAATAAACAACTAGGAGAACACTACAACGTGGAGAAATGATCAACTTCGGCACAAAATGATAAAGTATAAAAATGTATAATTTTTATTACAAATAGAGTCACACAATGAGAAGGCGTCAGCCTATGCAAGACCAAAAAGAATGAATGCAATGGGCATGTTTATGCATATTAACCCCTTTAGGACACAGCCTGTTTTGGCCTTGTGGACACAGATGATTTTTTCAAATCTGACATGTGTCACTTTATGTGGTAATAACTCCGGAACGCTTTTACCTATCGAAGCGATTCTGAGATTGTTTTCTCGTGTTTTCTTAGTGAAAAAATGTGGTCGATAAATTCAATATTTATTTGTGAAAAACTTCAAATTTTAGCAAAAATTTGCAAAAATTAGCATTTTTCTAAATTTAAATGTATTTGCTTGTGAAACAGATAGTAATACCACACAAAATAGTTACTAGTTAACATCCCCCATATGTCTACTTTATGTTTGCATAATTTTTTTTCACGTAATTTTATTTTTCTAGGACGTTACGTGGCTTAGAACTTTAGCAGCAATTTCTCATATTTTCAATAAAATTTCAAAAGGCTATTTTTTCAGGGACCAGTTCAGTTCTGAAGTAACTTTGAGGGCCTTATATATTAGAAAGTCCCCATAAATCACCCAATTTTGAAAACTGCACCCCTCAAGGTATTGAAAACCACATTCAGAAAGTATTTTAACCCCTTAGGCGTTTCACAGGAATTAAGGCAAAGTAGAGGTGAAATTTACAAATTTCATTTTTTTTGCCGAAATTCATTTGTAATAAAAAAAAATCTGTAACACAGAAGGTTTTACCAGGGAAACGCAACTCAATATTTATTGCCCAGATTCTGCAGATTTTAGAAATATCCAACATGTGGCCCTAGTGTCCTAATGGGCTGAAACACAGGCCACAGAAGCAAAGGAGCACCTAGTGGATTTTGGGGCCTACTTTTTTTAGGAATATATTTTAGGCACCATGTCTGGTTTGAGGAGATCTTGTGGTACCTAAACAGTCGAAACCCCCAAAAAGTGACCCCATTTTGGAAACTACACCCCTCAAGGCATTTTTCTAGTAGTATACTTAGCATTTTGACCCCACAGTTTTTTTGCAGAATTTAGTGGAATTAGTCTGTGAAGAAGAAAATCACCTATTTTTCTGTGGAAACATAGAATTTTTTCATTTTTACAAGGAATAAAGGAGAAAAAGCCGCCCAACATTTGTAAAGCAATTTCTCCCGATTACGGCAATACCCCATATGTGGTCTTAAACTGATGTTTGGACCCACAGCAAGGCTCAGGAGGGAGGGAGCACCTTTTGGATTTTGGAGCGCAGATTTTGCTGGATTGGTTTTCAGTGCCATGTCAGGTTTGCAACGCCCCGGAGGGACCAAAACAGTGGAAACCCCCCAAAAGTCACACTATTTTGGAATCTACACTCCTCAAGGAATTTTTCTAGGGGTATAGTGAGCATTTTGGCCCCTCAGGATCTTTTTTAGAGCTAAGGTGACCAAAAAACAGCAATTTTGGCGCTTTAAATTCTTTATTTATTGCAGCGTTCACCGTGCGCAATAAATTACGTTTTAATTTATTCTGCCGGTCGGTACGATTACGCCGATACCATATGTGTGTAGTTTTTTTTACGTTTTGCAGCGTTTGCACAATAAAATTACGTTTCTATAAAATACATTATTTTCTGGGACACGCTATTCTGAGCCGTAACTTTTTTATTTTTTCGTCAAAAACGCTGTGGGAGGTCTTGTTTTTTGCGGGACGGGTTGTAGTTTTTATTGGTACCATTTTGGGGTAAATGCGACTTTTTGATCACTTTTTATTCTATATCTTGGGAGGGGTGGTGACAAAAAAATAGCGATGCTGACAGTTTTCCGTTTATTTTGTTTGCTGCGTTCACCGTGCGGAAAATTAACATTATAATTTCATAGTTTGGGCCGTTATGAACGCGGCGATACCAAATATGTGTACTTTTTTTTAACGTTTTCATTTTTTCCCTATAATAAATGACTTATTATAGGAAAACAAAACCTTTTATTTTTACACTTTTATAAAACATTTTTATTAACTTTTTTTTACTTTTTACACTTTATATTTTTGTTTATTAACTTTTTTTTTACTTTTTACACTTTCTTTTTTTGACCTGCAGCTTTGATCGCTGCTAGAATACATTACACTACCTAGGTAGTGTAATGTATTCCAACTGTCAGTGTGACGCTGATCCTCATAGGCTGACATACATGGCAGACTTGGGGGCCGTTGTCTGGCCCCCGGGTGCCATCACAAGCATCAGAAGCCCCCACGATTGCATAGGGGCTGCTGTTGCGCTACAAACCCGCTACATGCGGAGATCGCAATCGAGCCCCGCATGTAACGGGTTAATTGCCGAAATCAGCAGCGATGAGTCGCTGATCGGCAACACTGGAGAGTGTCAGCTGTCGGGGACAGCTGATCTCCAAGTTCCCGATGCACACTGTCGCCGACAGTGTGCATCGGGAACGGCACAGTGACTTTCTGTCACTCTGACAGGAAGCCTATCAGGACCAGCCGAAGGTTGGTCCTGATGGGCTTCCGTCCATGGCAGACCCGGAAGCCATTGTTTGGCTTCCGTTTGCCATACTAACTATCGGCAGACCCCGCGATTTCGGACGGGGGTCTGCCGATATGCTAGAAACCCCAAAAATTCGGCGATTGCACCCGATCGCCGAATTTAAGGGGTTAATTCGCCCAAATCAGCGGTAAAGGACCGCTGGCCGGCAAGAGGGGAGTGTCAGCTGTCGGCGACAGCTGACCTCCCGGTTCCCGGTGCACACTGTCGCCAACAGTGTGCACCGGGAAAAACTCAGTAACTATACGTCCTCGTGCGGGAAGTAACCTCCCGCAACGACGGACAGTTACGTCCTGGTGCGGGTAGGGGTTAACAAGATACAAACACATATGTGTATTGAAGTCCAGAAGGGACAACCATTTTCTGTCTCTCACAGGGTCTTACACACTGTACCATTATTATTTATTTTCATTTCTTTATTTTCTTACATTTTCCCCCTTTTTTCCAAGCCATTATATGCATACACATATAAATGTTTCTAATACAATTAGACATCATAATACGTATTGTCCACACAGGTCTTTTTCCCTGGTTACGCAATACATCCTTTTTATGATTCCATTTGATGTCCTTTAACTATTCTATATGCGGCTTCCATTGTCCCTGGTCTAACTCGCCGGATCACAGCGGTGGGCGGGTGCGCTGACATGGGGGGAGTGGCCTACGCACCTTTCGTCCACTGTCTCTGTACAGGGTTGTATGCGGGAGGCGCTGTCAGACATCGCTGTCCCACATCCTCCCTGATGACGCGGTTCCGGAAGTGGGGCGCCGGCCATCTTTGTACCCCCTGTCTGACGCTGTCTTTCTCCTTCAGCTTGGTCCGGTGATTCCTGATCTGGAACATATGGGCCAGGCAGTATATATGAGGGGGTCCTGCTAGGATGATGCCACCCCCAGATGAAGGCATTTGCCGAAACGCGCTTTGAGTGTTGTCGTCCTTCCTATGCGAGAGCATGACCTCGGGTATGTTGTCTACTTCTAATACTTGTTGCTGGTCTGATGTCATCATGCTGGTGGTCTGATGTCATTTTGTTCTCTAGATCCTGCAGTATATAACTCACAGCCTTACCATTGATGTGTATACAGAATATTAACATGTGGCCATAGGCTTCATTACCTGTACTTTCTAGCACTTTATATTTGACCACCATTCTATATATAGCAACTACCTGATACATTCCTCATGCGGTTTGGTTGTCCATTCTGGACTCCAATACACATATGTGTTTGTATCTTATTAATATGCATAAACATGCCCATTGTATTCACTCTTTTTAGTCTTGCATAGGCTGACGCCTTCTTATTGTGTGACTCATCTTTTTATTCTGTCATGTGTATTTGTAATAAAAATTATACATTTTTATACTTTATCATTTTGTGCCGAAGTTTTCCACGTTGTAGTGTTCTCCTAGTGGAAATATTATGGCAAAGTCTGGGGTGCTTTTCTGGAGTGTCGGAAGGAGTTCGGGGATTCGGGGATTCGGAAATACAGCCGGAAGCCCTCAAGGAGGCTCTTGAGGCTTTTGTGGTACACTTAGTGAAATTGGGGGTGTCGGCGTAGGCCCTGAAGGTGTTGAAGCGCCAGAAGAAGTCGGTGGACACCAGACAGCCGATTACGGCTGGTCTATTGGGAAGCTTGATTGGGGGCTTGAATGGGATTTGTCTGTCGGGCTTTGAGGTGGGGTTGTTTTCGTTCGTTTTTTATTGGGCCTTTTTTGGGGCGTTTAGGGTAGGGGAGTTGGTTAGTAGCAGTATGACCCGACCTGCGGGGGTTAAGGCTGGAGGACGTGTCAAGGGGTGAGGGGGCAGTGGGGGTCAAAAACTGATCAACTTCAAAAAGGGGTGGCGGTGGTCCTGTCGGCAATCTCTGATTCCCGGATCTGCCCGGTGGCCAATTTTGAGGTTTTTCTGCGGGGCCCGGGGAGTTGCTTGCCCGGGTCCACTGTTCTTTCATGAGGATGGTGTCCCGCTGTCGCGTTACCAGTTTTTAGCAGTGCTCAGGAAGGGTATTGGTAGTTTGGGGGGCAAGGCAGCCAAATTTGGAACGCATTCTTTTCGGGTAGGGGTGGCTACGGAGGCTGCTCGCCTTGTCTTGGGAGTGCAGGGGGTAAAGCGAGTGGGCAGATGGAAGTCCGGAGCGTACAGGAGAAATATCCGGCCTGGAAGGGTGTGGATGCCTGTGGTTTAGGGGGATAGGCATAGAAGAGGGATGTGGTCCGCCTGCTGGGATTTTTGCCTGGAGTTCGGTTGGTCTGGTCGGAAATGGTGCCAAGGAAGGTGTGGAGAAATGACAGGGACTTTGGGGCATTATGCCGGTCCGTGGGAAGGTTAACAAGGCGATGGCTTCTTTTGTGCGTCTCCTTGGGGGTGTTGTGGTGCGTCACTGTCTGTTGGAAGGCGGGACGTCCAGATCGGGTGCATCCGATGGACGTTGGCCTGGACATATTCAACAGTATAAAAGAGTATCTGGCATACCAATTTTTTAATGCCAGTGGCAGAGTGCGAAGTTTCGGTCTAAGCGACCTTCATCAGGCACTGAGCCGCGCTGGAAAACTGCATAGACGAGCGCTAGTGGTGCTGATAGCGGCTGGCTGCTGTGTCATGGCGCTCATGGACATATTCAACGTCAGGCTGCAGGACGGCTTGGAAGAGGCCTTGCCGTTGGTTGGGGGAGTGCAGCCGGCATGAGGTGTAATTCGGCTGGCTCTAGGAGTGGGTTAGTCAGCATGGGGGGGGGGGTGTGGTAGGCTGAAAAAAGGGGAGTCTGAGTGCATGCTCACTCCGTTGTAAACTATGTGGGGCATGAAGAACATCCCATTTCAGGTGAAATGTTAAATTTATGTTAATTTGTGTTACAATTTGATTTATTTGGATAACAGTTATGGGATATGGCTGGCTAACGTTTTTGAGGGTATCTGTACGGATGTACAGAGAAAGGTTGTATTTAATAAATCGCCTTGGCCAAAGTTTATCCAACATATGTCTCGGAGTGTTTCTTTAAGGTTATTAATAAAGGAGCAAGTTATCCCATCCACCGGTCAAGGTATGGAGGTGCTGGAATAACTCTGTATATGCCGTACCTCTCCCTTTCTAGTGGGGGCTCATATGTTGTCTGTTGTATACATTGTTTTTTTCTTCATGATGACCTCTATATGTTCTTCACAACATTTATTTTATTTATCTTTTCTTTTATTATTTATATTATTTTGAATCCCATTTTCTCAAAATGTTTAAACTCATAGGAATTAACTATTTAATTATTATTTGAGACTTTAACTATTTACTTCTACCTGCAAGTAGAACGGTTTACATATATTTTCTGATGTCTCAACTGTTTAATATTGAAACAGGAATATGATTAGGAAAGGATGGGGTAAATTAGTACAGCAGGGGGCTGGTGGTGGTAAATAATTCCCACCCCCCGCCATTACTGCTTTATGATGTGCTAGGTGGACTAGCGTCATTTTCATACAGACTCTCCTCACATTACTCTCCAGTAGAGCAGGATCTGGGTACAACAACATACCTAATAATATAAAAATCCTAAATCATCTGACGCTTGTAAATCCCTTGCCCCTATTTCACATAGAAAAGCCCCCAAAGCTGTCAGAAACACCAATATTATTGTAAAATTTGCATGAACCTCTCCCCTCTTGTAGTACGGTTTGAAGGACAGTCCTGCAAAAATGGGGAATTTTGGTAAGTATGGAACTGGCATCTTCAAATCTGTCTCCCTTCACAGGTCTGCCTCCTGAGTTGACCTTTCCATTCCCCAAAGATGCGGGAGCAGCATCAATACTGGGTAAAATTGAGCATAATTTCAATTGGAACGCTGGCCCTTTAAGTTAAGTTGGTGCCTACGAGTTACAGAACTCTCATAATTCACCATCACAATCTTAGAGCACTTAGAATGCACTTCTTATAAGTGAATGGCCAGTTTCAGACGGTGAATGGAAGCCATATATTTTGTGCCAAGGGCGGGATCAGATCCCCTTAAAACAAAAAGCCTCCACAAAAGACAGGACATGTCCTATTTCTTGCTTGTACGGACTGTGCTCTCATACTGTAGAATGGTAGTGGAGAGGGGGCTGGCATGTTGAAGGAGAGAGAGAAGGAGCATGAGATATGAGCTCAGGGTACCAGATAGCAGTCTGCTGGATATGACTCCTATGTTCTTCTCTTCCTCACACCAGTCTGGAGTCCCTTTCCTGCTGCTCTCTCTTTCTTGCTGTTTACTTTAACTTTCAATATCTCTTCCCTGAGCTCATATCTCATGCTCCTTCTCTCTCTCCTTCAACATGGCTGCCTCCTCTCCACTTGCTCATCCCCACCCCTGTTCCGTTTTTAGCTCCCCCCCGTTTAACCCCACGTTTTCATGTCCAGTGTAATCTGTCCAGCAACTCACTGCAACTGCTCTACCACCATCTAGTGGTCACTAACAATATAACAGGCATTATACAATAATAAGTAACAAGCAACGCTTCAACCTCCTACACAAATAGGAGGAAGGGGGGGGGGGTAGACAGACACCCAAGGGCTGACAAAAGGGGGGAAAGAGAAGGGGGCTGGGACCCCTTTGACCGACGTTGGGAAGGGGGCTATTACCCCTATCGTACAAGGGGGCTGGGACCCCTACGATATTGTGGGTACGGAGGGGGCTGATACCGCTATCACCCAAGGGGGCTGAAACCCCCATAACTGGTCTGGGATATGTGAGGAGTGGGACCCCTTCCACAGCATGGGGGCTGGAACCCCTCCTACATGTCCGCCACCGGCCGTGTCCATATTCACGGACCGTGATTACGAGCACAGTGGTGTGCAGGGGGCCTTATGGGTATCCAAAGCAGCAAGCAGTGCTCAGATATTTCCGTAACTCCCACAGTCTTCATTTAAGAGGGCAATTAAATTTAAATGGGAAGCTGTCGCTGTTAATCGGCGAATGGAGGTGAGGGAACCCCTATTCTCCTAAAAGTGAGTCCCAGAGGTTGGACCCCCACCAATCAGTTACTTATGGAATATTCTTTGGATATGCCATAAATGTGTAAGATGTTAATAGTCCTGGGATATATATCTGCATTATTATGTAAACACATCACTCCAAGGATAATAATAATAAGTAGTAAAGTAAATACATTATTTTATAATATACTATGATTATGATCTGTAACTGTAATCCACAGGGGTGTCTGGAATAGGTAAATGGGGGAAAACATGGTTGGCCAATATGCATCAATAACAGTTTACATGATTTTCATAAATGGCTTCTACATGACAAGTGTATTTTAGATCAAACACTTATTTCAGCTCTGGTCAAGGCTCATTGTGACATCATCAGCTGGGTTATGTTATTGTGACATCATAAGCTGGGTTATCTTATTGTGACCTCATCAGCTGGGTTGTGTCATTGTGACATCATCAGCTGGGTTATGTTATTGTGACATCATAAACTGGGTTATCTTATTGTGACATCATCAGCTGGGTTGTGTCATTGTGACATCATCAGCCTATAAAAGGGCAGGTAGGGAGCAAACATCACTTTCTCTGACTTTTGATAGAAGGAGAAGGCTACTGCTTTTCTGATCAACTTATATATTGCTTTTCTGAGCAACTTATATACTGCTTAACTGAGCGACATATATACCACCAATATGAAGAGCCCAGGACTGGCTGTTCTGCCATGTCTCTGGGCAGCGTGGACCTTCATCGGTATTATTACCAGTTACACCATAACTATGTTTGAAGGTCATTATAAGACACCATTGATGAGCATCAGGTAAGAGACTCTTTAGAGACAATGTAAAGACACTTAAGGCCTAAACAGGAAATCATAATAGTAACAAGAATTCTGGGCCATCAGGTTCTAGATTAGAAAACGTATTTTCTTGTGTATTACTGTAAGGAATTGATAGAAATGGGTTTAAATTAGAGAAATCAGGAGATAAAGCTTTATTTATTACAATTTATTGTATGTTAAATAATAACTGGGAATAAGTGGGAATAGCAGGGCCGGGACAAGATATTTTGGTGCCCTAGATAGATTAGGAAAGTTTCACCCCCGCCATGTAGAATAAATTCAGAGCTCCCAAACTTGCTAATAAAAGAGATTTAAAAAAAAAACAACAAGTTAAGTCTAAAAAATTTTATTCTTATTATTATTATTGTTAAAATTATTTCATTATTATTAATAATAATTATATATTTATTTAACAATTTTATTGTTTAATTTAAAAAAACTGTTATTTATTTGCAAATTTATGTGGTAGATACAGGCATTTACTTACTCTTTTACTCCAGGACAAGTGTATGCTACCAGTATACAAAGGGTAATATAACTAATAATACAGCCGTACATATAGTGTTCAGATGCCAGTTCTACACAGGCAGCTGCAGAGTATTACCACACTGCAAAATACAGGAGTATACAGTATACAGCTCTGATCAGACACAGGCAGATCATACAACTATTATGACGTCTTCCTGATTGGAGTCGTTCTCTTTCATTTTCTTCTCCATGCGGCCCAGACCACCATGACGACTTCTCCTAATGACTTGAGACATTGCTGACCAGACATGTTTTGCCCCTCACTTCTACAGCCATCCCCACCATCTATAGCAACACAAACCCCCCATACTGCTGTCCCCTTTAACACTGCCATCCTGCTGCTGCCACCTATACTGGACCTGCTGCTGCCCCATGTGACCCCATTACTGTACATACGATGCTGCACAAGTGCCCCAAATACTATACTGCCAAAATTATACTGTCTGAAAACTCAGAAACAGCTGAAAGCAGGGACATGACTAGAAAATGTCTGGCTCCATAGTAACCTTATAAATGAAACCCATCTGCCTCCCACAGCTATTACAAGTCCCACATGAACGTCAGTGTAAGGGGAACTCAGTGGCCGAGTCATGGTAAAAAAAAAACAGTCTAATACCAATATCACAACTGTCCAATACTAAAACTGTCCTTGTTGCCCATAGCAACCAATCAGAGCTCAGCTTTCATTTCTTGAACTGCTGTGGAAAAACAAAAGCTGATCACTGATTAGTTGCTATGGGCAACAAGTGAAATTTTACTGTTATAAATTATAAAGTATTGATAAATGAGGCCCAATTTCTTTAAAGATATGACTCCCAGCATGACCTGACAATACATCATCATCATCAGTCTACCATGGGAATTGTAAGGGAGTTGTAGTTCCACAAACAATGATAACACATACATTCTAATAATAAAAAGAAAATGCAGGATGGGGGCAGGAAAAGCATTTAAAACCAAAACGCAAATGTAATTCAAACCCCAGTCCAGACGCCACAATTGATTCAGACCAAAAAAACAAACCAGACCTCAGACCAGACCCCAAAATTCAGTCCCCTCAATTAATTCAGACATTGTACCCCTTTAATATTTTAAACACCAGACCCTAAAATTATTCCAGACCTTAGACCAGACCCCAAAATCCAAGGACATAGCAAAAAAAAATATTCACACCCCACACCAGACCCTTCCTCCATTTACTTACTGCTCCTCGCTCCCCGGTCCTCTTTAGCTCTGGGTGCCACCGCCGCACTGGTACCTGACGCTCACTGCGTTCTGGTGCTGGACGGCATCAAGACCCAGTACGGCAATGCCGGGACACTGGAGCGAGGAGCAATAAGTGATGATGCCCGCCATGCTCACTGATCCCAGGCCTCCTGTACACCAATGAGAGCTTCTCTCTTCACTCAGGCCCCATGCACACAACCGTAGTTTTCATCAGGTATATTATGGATTCGTAATTAAGGATGAAATTGCGCACGTCTTCATTTCTATCAGCCACGGACATCCTTCCGTATATTTACAGATATGTGTCCGTGCCGTAGAAATTATCCGCAAAATATATAGAACATGTCCTATTCTTGTCAGCAATTTCGGCACGGACTCGCCCACAGAAGTCTATGGGCACTTCCGCAATTGCATACGGCTACAGGTGTGTATCCATATTTTCAGACAGTAGAAACACTTACGGTCGTGTGCATGAGGCCTCAGACTGATAAAAGCGCTCATTCCAAGATGGTCTTTGCTGCCCATCTTGTACTCCTAGTCCCAGTCCTGGTGAAGGGGGTATATATTGTGTACTGTATGTGTGTATATAAACAAGGAGGGTGATATGTGTATGTAAGGGGGTGCATTGTTCTGCGGGGATGACCGGCATGGTTAGTCAAAAAAGTGTATCCCAATGATGTCTTTATAGCAGAATAATAGTGGGTGACGTCTATCCAGTTTATAGAGTTGGTTGGCAGCCAGATAAGAGAGAGCAGTGTTATATGGGAGGTAAAGTGCGACCTCGCTATGTAACCACTGCTGCTGACAATGTTCCTCTCATAGAAGTCAATAGAGATTGCTGCTGCTCAACAGGTCCAGATTTCATTGCCTTCTAAGGAGGAGATTAGCAGACAAACAAAACATGCAGAGAAGCGGCATCTTATCACACCTGACACAGCGGGCACAATGTGTGGCATAATCATCACCTATATCCTACTGGCGTGGCCTGGGGACAGTGATGTACAATGTGATTCCTGCACTTCCCTTATTATCAGAATCATTCCTGCTCATAAATGGCAATTCTGATATTAACATGATATTAGGGAATTGTTCATGATGGAATAAACAGAGTTATCTATAATTTATCCAGGAATTCCTATAACTCCGGCAGTGATTTCTCTTGTGTTACTGAGAGCTCTAGTCACCTGCACGGAGCTCTACTAATGTTACATATGGATTTTATCTCTTCCCAGCGACACTGGAGCGAAGATCCCAGAGTCCATAGTGCTGACGATAGTGAACACCATCTCTAACCTACTAAGTAAGTGCCTTATATTTATATCTGGGGTAAAGCTCAATATAAGACCTTGAGTCGTCCTCTACTGACAAATTATTAGTAATTCTATCCAACCATTACTTATATCTGTCACTGGGAAAGATGAGTAACAACCAACATGGCCGCTATGACAGCTCCAGCAGAGGTTGTTACCTGTCTTTCCCAGACCCCTGAATGGCTAATCTGCCTAGTTATTGGGTGATACGTCCCCTGCACATGTTATTATCTTCACATTTATATAACATATCATTATTGTGTGTAGTACATGTAACATCTATGGGCTGATGTCTTGTTCTGTATTTCAGAAGTCGCCATCATGTACGTAATGTACAGACTAATAGAGATCAGAGCGGCTGAGAGACAAATCTGTGGCGTCATCTTCCGGAAACTACTGCTGGCGCTCGGATGGACGGCCTGTGTGGGGAACTTGGTAGCCATATATTTACAGGTTGGTGTTGATAGTGTTAACCAGGACCCTACACTGTGGAGTAAGGGCCCCTCCTGGTGCCGGGCCCTCAGCTGCTCATCTATGACCCCTGACCAAGGAGCACTGCAGGGACTGTGTATAACCTGACAATGGAAGGTGTCCAGGATAATATAATAATATGGGGGACATGTGCGCTGTATGATGACATGTATACCATGATAGGACGTGTATGACGTGTAATATATTCTCTGTGTGTTTCCTTCTAGAAATCCTGCGTGCGGGATTATATTGGCTTGGCGGCATTGATCTGTACCGGACTCTACAGTATCTGCCTGGCAGGACCTCTGTACACGGCATCCAGGAACGTCCGCTGTGTACGCTGTACGAAAGCTGCCCTGTCCATACTGATGTTTCTGGCCTTCATGAGCAGTATCCTTTCCAAGTCACCAAGTTATAATAGAGAAAAGCATCTTTATTGTAATGATAGATCTCCTTATTCCTGTGCCCCATCATCATCACTACAGATAACACTAATGTGGGTGATGAGTAGAGATGACGTCACCAGCGCTTAATACCCTGGGCTTCTCCTGGGGACATGACCACCAGTACCCAGAGCTGAAGCAATTAAAGGGACATGTCGATTATTCATTATTTGGGCAGATAATTGGGCATTGGGGAAGTTTGGTCTCTCCGCCAGAGTCTTTCCTTATCTTGGCAGAAACGTCACCTCTTCAGCTAACTTCTAATAAAGCCGCCATGTTGTGGGCTGAACAAATAGTTATTGTGATATATCAGCCTATCTATCATAGAAGGGACTATTAACACCACTGAGGCATAATGAGGGGCTTTGTGGCCCCTGCCTCAGTTGTGTCAGGAATTCCTGTTGGATATACTTATTATTTTCACACTGCAACCAACGTGCTGCAGATCTGGAACAGTAGAGGGGTCGACGTCCATTGTCCACAGGGAAGAGCTCAGTTCTGTGTTTTGTTTTTTTATTTAAAGTCCATCTTACAGGTGTGCGGTTATTTTCCTATATACATCCTCCTTGCAGGGTTGGCATGTAAAACTGCGATATATGCCATCTGTACCAGCGATCACTGTATACAGGTATGTGTGTTTTACCATTCATAACAAAGTTCTATACCACTTTTTCTTATATATAATTATATATACAATATATACAATCCCGGGTTCCCCCAGTCCCAGTAATAATTTCTCACTACATGGAAGGATAAGTACAACAGAAAAGACAAAGTCAAATGTATTTTTTCCTCTTCTTTTCAGTCTTCCAAAACGGCACTGATGATCCTGGAATGGCTGGTGTTATTCGGCTCCTGCGTAGGTAACATCCTGCTGTATCGGGATTTCCAGGTCAGTATATGAGATCAGATCTATTCTACATATTCACACTGCTCTCTCCTTATTTCTTACACATTTATCTATAAAGAAAGATTTAGGCCACATGAAAGTCTATGCGGATCTAAGTGTATGATGCGGAAATGTAAATCCAGGAGGAGGAGGGGACTGTGGCGCTCTCAGCTGTCTGACCCGCTCTGCTGCTGTTGTCTGCTCAGTCCTCCCCTCTCCAGAGACTGTGATATGTCAGGGAATCTCAGCGAATAGGAATGGATATAACGTGTCCTGTTCTTTCTCTTCTCAGGTTCTAACAATAAGATTCAGGAAGAGCCTAAAGGAGGACTGGATAATCCTGAGGGACGACCTGGAGGAAACATCACCCAGCAATGAAGAAAAGGAGCAAGACCCTGAGAAAATGGGGCCCTAGGCTGTATTACGGTGTTAGGACCCTTTGTCTGAGCTCCAGTCCCAAAGCACCTGGACAGACTTATATTATTTGTATATATTATTTCAAATACAAATTTATTTTCGTAAAAAATAATGAATAAATAAATATTTATTTTTCTACTCACTGTTTTGCCTTTGTTTTCTTATCAAGAGTTAATATATTTTGCTGAGCTGTACATAGAAAGACAACATTGTAGTGTCGGGTAAGAAACTGGCAGAGTAAAGGGGTATGACAAGGGATGGAGCAGAAATATGGGGGTTGAGATTGGTTACATGAAATAGGATTAGGAAAGGAAGGGTTAAGTGAGTACAAGGGTTAAAATCCTAAATCACTTGACGCTTGTAAATCCCCTGTCCCTATTTTACCTAGAAAAGCCCCCAAAGCTGTCAGAAGCACCTATTTAAATACAAACTTTGCCTAAACCTCTCCCTTCTTGCAATACGTTTTGCAGGACAGTCCTACAAAAATGGGGATTTTTTGACAAGTAAGGAAGGGGCATCTTTATATGTGTCCCTTCCCAGTTCTGCCTCCTGAGTAACCCCTTAAATTCCCTAAAGATGCGGGAGCAGCATCAATACTGGGCAAAGAAAAACTTCCCAGCAACTACATGAGTATGAAGACAGGCAGCCTTTATACTGTAAGCATTGTGCCCACAAAAAACACTACTTTGCATTGTGCTGCCTGATACCTCTATGAGACGTGGGCAGGCTTGGGAACCGGAGCTCCATCAGCATCAAGGAGGATCCGGCTCTTACTCAATCAATTTTCAAATGAAAGGGAGACCCTGATAAAAAAAAATATATGGAGTTCTCCATTGTTATCATTAATGAGTGCACTCTTTATACTCTGGCTCAGGGGTCTCAAGCACGCAGCCCGCGGGCCGCATGCGGCCCCTGGGGCTGTCATCTGCGGCCCACGGGACACAGAACCGCTAGTATCGGCTCTGCTCCGAGACTCTGGAATTCCCTGACTTCGCTGTCCTCATATGAACAGCAATGTATGGGGCTTCCCCAGAGCCGGAGTCCCGTGCAGAGCGCTAGCACTCTGCTCCGGGACTCTGTGGAGTTCCCTGACATTTCTGTCAATATATATGGACAGTGTGTCAGGGTCTTCCCCAGAGCGGAGTCCCGAGCAGAGCGCTAGTATCGGCTCTGCTCCAGGACTCTGTGGAATTCCCTGACATCGGTGTCCTTGTTTGGACACAGGATGTCTGGGGCTTCCCCAGAGCCTGAGTCCCGTGCAGAGCGCTAGTATAGGCTCTGCTCCGGGACTCTGTGGAATTCCCCGACATCGCTGTCCATATGTGGACAGTGTGTCAGCGTCTTCTCCAGAGCGGAGACCCGGGCAGAGCGCTAGTATCGGCTCTGCTCCAGGACTCTGTGGAATTTCCAACATCGGTGTCCATGTTTGGACACACGATGTCTGGGGCTTCCCCAGAGCCGGAGTCCCGGGCAGAGCACTAGTATAGGCTCTGCTATGGGACTCTGGGGAAGCCTCTGACATCGCTGTCCATACATCGACAATGATGTCAGGGGCTTCCCCGGAGGAGGAGCACAGCTGTAGTCCCAGGAAGAGCCTACTAGCGCTCTGCCCAGGACTCCAGCTCCGGGGTTGCCCCTGACATCGCTGCCCAATCTTGACATGTGTGTCTGCCAAATGCTGCTAACTGAGCCGCCGGACTGCATTTAGCGACACTTAAACTGGAAAAATGGATTGTTGAAATAAGCACGTGGAGAAATATCTAAAATTTTAAACCTAGCAGTATTATTTTAATAATGTAGTGTTGTTATTATTATAGTACTATAGTGTTATAGTAGTTCAAATAACTAATTGATTAACAATAATTTTGTATTCTATTAAATTTGAAAGTAATGCGGCCCGACCACTTCACAATTTTTCTATATGCGGCACACATACCCGGCCTAGCTAATATTTGTATACATTGTTGGCTACACAGCAGCAAAATAAGTTTAACCCCTTAACAACCGCCCACCGTCTTTTGACGTTAGGCGGTGCAGGTACTCAGTCTACAGCGACGCCTTTTGGCGTCGCTGTAGTAGAGGGGGTTTAACGGCACCCTGGTGACATCTGCACTAAAAACCGGCTGTAAGTAACAGGTCCGGTTCTTAGTGCAGCCATCAGGACATGCCGATTTCGTCGTAACAGCATGTGACCGCTGTGACAGTCAATCACAGCGGTCACATGCTGTTACTGCGTACAGAGCCGCCGGGAGAGTCTAAATGACAGCTCCTGCTCTAAGAACGAGCTGTTGCTAGCAGCTCTGTTCTTAGAGCAGTGATCAGGAGCCAATAGTATTGGTTCCTGATCTTTTGTGATCACTATGAGATCCAATCATAGTGATCACTACTGTAAAATAAAAGTAAAAACATGTATCTGTTTCTCCTCACTGTTCTAGCTGTGGAGAGAAACATATACAAGTGTGTCAGTGTCCCCACACAAAATCACTTGTTCCTCACACACAGTTTATTTTAAAAAAAAACAAATTTTTTGCAATATTTTATAGTATATAGTATATACATTGTGAGACAGTGACAGGTAAAGTCATTGAGGGAAGGTATATTTCCCCTAGAATCCTGTCATATGTATCCTAGGCTCCAGGGAATGAGTAGTTCTTGCAATAGAAAACTCTAGTTTTCCAATCTCGGCTTAAGGAAAAGCCGGAAAAAAGGGCCTGGAATTGGATTGGAGAAGAGCAGGGCGGGTTCCCAAATCTCTGTTTGTAGGACAAGGTTACTGCTCAATTAGCTGCACCTGTAGCCTGTGTATAAAAAGGTGCAGACACAGTGTGTGGGAGTCTCACCCCTGACTCAGACCGGAGACTACTAAGGCCTGATGCACACGACCGTGTTCGGTCCGTGATATACGGTCCGCATGTCGGCCGCTTGTCCCGGACCGTACAAAGTACAGGGAGCCGGGCTCCTAGCATCATACTTATCTATGACGCTAGGTGTCACTGCCTATCCACGTAACTACTGTCACACACTAAAACATGATTACAGTACGGGACAGTAGTTCCGCGGACAGGCAGTGACCCCTATCGTCATAGATAAGTGTGATGCTAGGAGCCCGACTCCCTGCACTGTGTTCGGTCCGGGACATGCAGCCGACATGCGGACCGTATATCACGGACCGAACACGGTCGTGTGCATGGGGCCTAAGTCTGGAGTAGCCTGTATTCTATGTGAGTAAAGACCTGTGTTACTTTGTGTCCAGTGCCTGGTAGGAAGGCACTTGGTATAGTTAGATAATATCTTGTTTAGTTAGTGCTCAGACGAGCAGGATTTATTTTGTATTTTGCCTTGTTGTACAAGAGGCTGTTTCTTTGACAAGAATAAAAACACAGGCAAAGCCCTGTTATGACTTTTAATGCACGGTGTCCCTGTCTCTGGCTACAAAGAAACCGCTGTACCAACCTCTCCTGATGCTAAACCCTCACATATGGTGGCCGATGCGGGCACGGTCTTAAAGAGACATACACCTATTTAAAAGGACTTTTGCTGCTCCAAGTGGAAAATCGTTGCTAGGGGCAACAACACAATTTTTTTCTCCCCGAGAGTGCTTGGAAGTGTATGTCTTGGGTGAAGGCGACAACAGGGCTAAAAGAGACTGTTAAAATGGATGAAATACTTAAACAGCTGATTCAGGCTAATATCAACCAGGGGAAGATAAGCACAGGTCTGCAAGAAGCCAGCGCGACTCAGTGAATGGTGCATGAGGAAGCCATGCGTGCACAGGCTGAAACCAATATTCTGCTGGGTGAAGCCCACAGACTGGCCTTAAAAGAACAGCAGCAAATTAATCGCTATTTGCAAGACCAAATTCAGGCCTCAGTGGTGAGGTCAGCGGGGCCTCATGGTTTGCGCCAAACCACTCGTGCAGCGGTACAGACATCTCTGCAGAAGATGACATCCACCAACGACGTTGAGGCCTATCTCATGGTGTTTGAGCGAGTGGCAGAACAAGAGAAGTTACCTTCAGATCAGTGGGCAGCAGTGGTGGCACCTTTCCTAACCGGAGAGCCGCAAAAGGCGTACTTTGATCTCAATGAGCAGGATGCCAAGGATTACTCCAAGCTGAAGGGTGAGATCCTTGCCCGTCTGGGTGTTAATATGAATGTGCGTGCTCGACGGGTGCACAACTGGACTTTCGTGGAACACCTACCTGCGCGATCACAAATGTATGATCTTGTCCATCTTGCAAGGAAATGGCTACAGCCAGAGGAATCAACCCCTGCGCAGATCGTGGAGAGAGTGGTGCTTGACAAATACATCCGCTCCTTACCACCGAAGGTTCAGCGTTGGGTCGGTCAAGGAGATCCTACAGATGCGGAACAGCTGGTGAACCTGATTGAAAGGTACAGAGCTACTCAGGATCTACTCCAAGAACTACCGCCTGGATGTTCTAACCCCAGGAACAGCAAATCGTGCGGAGCACCCGGTAAGACTGTTCCATTTACTAGAGGGGTGAGAAATGTCTTTAAGGGAGGTGGCTCAGAAGGGGAGCAGACGGAGGGAAGAAATCCCAGAGAGACACTGAAGGCCAGACCAGGGTCTCAAGTTGGGGACCGGGGCCGCATACAATGCTGGCGGTGTTATGGACCTGGGCATATTGCTGCCAATTGTCCCCTGACTACTGAGCCAATGGACTGTGATGTAGCAAGGCGAATATCCTTGTTTGCACGTCCTGTTTGTTCTGCTGAGACTGTTTACGAGACTGAGCAACAAATGTGTGTCGTAAAAGTGGAAGGGTGTACTGTGAGTGCCTTGCTGGATTCTGGGAGTCTGGTTACCCTGGTGCATGCCAGCCTGATAGACTCTGGAACATTCAGCGGACATAGTATAGGGGTCCTGTGCATGCATGGGGACACTAAAGAATACCCCACCGCTTTGGTCACTCTAGAGACATCCTGTGGAACCGCTTGCCATTAAGTGGGTGTGGTCAAGTCCCTGATGCACAGTGTGATCCTGGGGAGAGACTTCCCAGTGTTCTGGGACTTGTGGAGGAAGAAAGATGTAACCTCCACTGTAAATGTTAATGATGGTATTAATGTGTGCGCTGTGATTAGCCCAGAACCCTTTAACGAAGATGCTGAGGTGCCAGCAGTAGGGGTGACCACTGAGCCTGATAAATTTCCTCTGTCTGTTTTTGCTGGTGAAACAGATGAGCAGGAGGAAATTTCTGAGATACCAGAGTTAAATGTATCACGTAACAATTTTGGGACCGCTCAACTTAGCGATCCCACATTGGTAAAAGCCAGGGAAAATACTAAGGTATTAAATGGAGTGCCTCAACATCCAGGGGCTGATAAGGTGTTTCCACACATGGCGGTTAACCAGGATTTGCTGTATCGGATAGATAACGTACGTGGGGAGGTTGTTGAACAGCTGGTGATACCCCAACCGTATCGTAGAACGGTGTTGGACCTGGCTCATAAACACGTGCTGGGTGGACATCTAGGTTGCGAAAAGACCAGAGAGCGTATCTTACAACGATTATTCTGGCCGAGGGTATATACGGAAGTTCAGAGGTATTGCGAGTCCTGCCCGGAGTGTCAGATAACGGCTCCTATGCCACATTTTAGGAGTCCGCTGGTGCCTTTGCCTATCATTGGGATCCCTTTTGAAAGAATTGCCATGGATCTGGTCGGCCCTTTAGTCAAATCCTCTAGAGGACATCAATATATCCTAGTGGTGTTGGACTATGCCACACGCTACCCTGAGGCAGTCCCTTTGCGAAATTCCTCTTCAAAAGCCATTGCAAGAGAGTTGTTTTACATGTTATCCCGTACTGGTTTACCTAAGGAAATCCTTACCGATCAGGGAACTCCCTTTATGTCCAAAATCACCAAGGAATTATGTAAACTGCTGAAAATTAAACACCTGCGTACCTCTATATATCACCAGGGCCGCCATCAGGGGGGTATTAGGGGTACTACTGTAGGGGGCCCGGCCAAACATAATTGAAAGGGGGGCCCGGCAACTGCCGCGACTTGCCTTTGTTAGAAAAAAACAGGCCCCTGCAATGGGGCCTGTTCTTTTCACCAAAGCAATGTCGTGAGCTGCGGGCCCCCCTCTCATCAAACACCGCTGTGAGCTGCGGGCCCCCCTCTCATCTAACACTGCCGCGAAACACCGCGCGCGACCGCGCGCGCGAACGACCGCAAGCGCGCGCCGGCGCGCTCGTTACCGCAAACGCGCGCTCACGCGCGAACGACCTGGGGAAGGCTGGAAAGCAACCCGCTCGTGCCCGCCGCCGAGAGGGATGCGGTGCGCACGCACCAAAAGTACAGCGACCAATCAACTGGGAAGAACAGCGGCGCACAGTCTAATTACCTGCTGGCCCGCCTCCGACTCCTCGTCCTCCTCCTCCGCCTCCTCGTCCTCCTCCTCGGCCTCCTCGTCCAGCGCCTCCTCGTCCGACTCCGCCTCCGCCTCCTCCTTCTTCTCCTCCTCCAGAGCGTAGCTGCGTAAGGAGAGGGGGAGGAGTCCAGTTCTTGCGCGACGGCAGGAGTTCTTCGATCCCCGCAATTTTCTGGAGCCTGGAGGTGAAGGACGACATCTGGACCGAAGACATCGCCTGACGAGGACTGGAGAGGGAGCAGCTCTTCTGACACAGTGAGTAAAGTGTCTGAAAGTGCTGTTTATGTATGGCCCTGTTCACACAGAGTATTTTTGCAGGCCAAAAAAATCTGCCTCAAAATTCCTTAAAGAATTTTGAGGCAGATTTTGACCTGCCCACACTATCTTGCCGCGTTTTTTGCTGCGTTTTTTGCCCTCGGCGATTGAGGACAGCAGACAAAAAACGCAGCGAAAAATGCATTTTCTGCCTCCCATTGATTTCGATGGGAGGTCAGAGGCGGAACCGCGGCAAGAAAGGACGTGCTGCTTTTTCTTTTTTCCGCGACTGGCTCCCATTGATTTCAGATTAAATCAATGGGAGGCGGTTTTGGAAGTTTTTTGGTGCTGATTCTGACGCAGTGTCCGAGTCAATATCAAGGCCCAAAAACTCTGTGAACTGGGCCTTATTGTTAGGGCTTATTCAGACGAACGTGTAATACGTCCGTGCAACGTGTGTGATTTTCACGCGCCTCGCACGGACCTATGTTAGTCTATGGGGCCGTGCAGACTGTCAGTGATTTTCACGCAGCGTGTGTCCGCTGCGTAAAACTCACGACATGTCCAATATTTGTGCATTGTTCGCGTATCACGCACCCATTGAAGTCAATGGGTGCGTGAAAGTCACGCCCAGCACATGGAAGCACTCCCGCAGCCGTATAAACTATGAATGAAAACAGAAAAGCACCACGTGCTACAAACATCCAAACAGAGTGTCATAATGATGGCGGCTGCGCGAAAATCACGCAGCCACGCATCATACGCTGCTGCCACACGGAGCTGTTATGGACCTTTTGCATGCGCAAAACGCCACGTTTTTTGCGCACGCAAAAATCACACGCTCGTGTAAATCCGGCCTTAGGGTAGGAACACACTAGGCATGAACACTGCGGATTTTATGCAACACATTTTATTGTGGAAAATCCGCAGCGTATCACAGTCACAGCCGAGTGGATGAGATTTGAACAAATCTCATCCACACGCTGCAAAAAAAATTGACCTGCAGTGTGGCTTTTTAGGCCGCAGCATGTCAATTTATGCTGCAGAATCGCCACTCGTCTGGTGCGGAAATGTTGCGGTTCTGCCGCAAAAATCACAAAAGAGAAAAAAAAAAGGCACTTTTTTAAATTGATAAAAAAGTTTATACTTACCCCGGCCGTAGTCCTGGTGACGCGATCTTCTATTCTTAGCGCAGCTCCTGGAGCTGCTGCCGGTCTCTAAATAGGCAGTTGGTCCAGTAGAATTTGGAATTATTTTTTTTTGTGAACCAGCTTAAAAAAATACAAAACTTTTGTGTTAGGGCCTGTTCACATCACCGTTCGCTTCCGCTCCGGGGTTCCATCTGAGGTTTCTGTCGGGTGAACACCGCAACGGAAAGTGAAAGTGATAGCACAGCTTCCGTTTCAGTCACCATTGATCTCAATGGTGACGGAAACATCGCTAATGGTTTCCGTTCGTCACCATTCCGGCTGGTTTTCGGACGGAATCAATAGTGCAGTCGACTGCGCTAATTGTGACGGAAGCTGTGCTGTCACTTTCACTTTCCGTTGCGGGGTTCACCCGACGGAAACCTCAGATGGAACCCCGGAGCGGAAGCGAACAGTGATGTGAACAGGCCCTAACACAAAAGTTTTGTATTTTTTTAAGCTGGTTCACAAAAAAAAATAATTCCAAATTCTACTGGACCAACTGCCTATTTAGAGACCGGCAGCAGCTCCAGGAGCGACATCATAAGGGACACACTAGGCGGATATGCTGAGAAAAACTCCACAGCTTATCGCGGGAGCCGCAGGGAATTCTGCAAGCAAAACCGCACCAAGTAGTGGTGCAGGTTTCGTGAGGCGTGTCCGCTGCGGGAATCCTGCAGGGAAAAAAAAGTTTAGACTTCCCCCGGCCGTAGTCCTGGTGACGCATCTCTCTCTTCTGAACGTAGCCCCGCCTCCTGGGATGACGCTGTAGACCATGTGACCGCTGCAGCAGTCACATGGGATGAAACGTCATGACAGAAGGCTGAGCTGCGCTAAGACTAGAGGATCGCGTCACCAGGACTACGGCCGGGGCAAGTCTAAACTTTTTTATAAATTTAAAAAAGTGCCTTTTTATTTTTTCTCATGTGTGATTTTTGCGGCAGAACCGCAGCATTTCCACAACAGAGGAGCAGCGATTCCACAGAATACATTGACACGCTGCGGCTTAAAAAGCCAAAAGCCACACTGCAGGTCAATTTTTTTTGCAGAGTGTGGATGAGATTTGTTCATATCTCATCCACTCTGCTGCGACTGTGATACGCTGCGGATTTTCCACAATAAAATGTGTTGCATAAAATCTGCAGTGTTCATGCCTAGTGTGTTCCTACCCTAAGGCCGGATTCACACGAGCGCGTGCTATTTGCGCGCGCAAAAACATGGCGTTTTGCGCATGCAAAAGTTCCATAATAGCTCCGTGTGTCAGCTGCGTATGATGCGCGGCTGCGTGATTTTCGCGCCATCATTATGACACTCTGTTTGTAGCACGTGGTGCTTTTCTGTTTTCATTCATAGTTTATACTGCTGCGGAAGTGCTGGGCGTGATTTTCACCCACCCATTGACTTCAATGGGTGCGTGATGCGCGAACAATGCACAAATATAGGACATGTCGTGAGTTTTACGCAGCGGACACACGGACACACGCTGCGTGAAAATCACTGACAGTCTGCATGGCCCCATAGAGTAACATAGGTCCGTGTGAAAATCACGCGCGTTGCACGGACGTATTACACGTTCGTCTGAATAAGCCCTAACAATAAGGCCCAGTTCACAGAGTTTTTGGGCCTTGATATTGACTCGGACACTGCGTCAGAATCAGCACCAAAAAACTTCCAAAACCGCCTCCCATTGATTTAATCTGAAATCAATGGGAGCCAGTCGCGGAAAAAAGAAAAAGCAGCACGTCCTTTCTTGCCGCGGTTCTGCCTCTGACCTCCCATCGAAATCAATGGGAGGCAGAAAATGCATTTTTCCCTGCGTTTTTTGTCTGCTGTCATCAATCGCCGTGGGCAAAAAACGCGGCAAGATAGTGTGGGCAGGTCAATATCTGCCTCAAAATTCGGTGCGCGGTTCCAGGCGGTCGCGGGTGCCCATGCGCAGGAGTTTGCGGGTGCGCGCGATCGGTCGCACGGGCGGCGGTGTTTGACGGCCCCATGACGACCCCCATGCTACCCAGGGCCGCCATCAGGGGGGGTATTATGGGTGCTGATGTGAGAGGCCCGGCCAAACCTAATTGAAAGGGGGGCCCGCAGCTCACAACATTCTTTTGGTGAAAAAAACGGGCCCCATTGCAGGGGCCTGTTTTTTTTTCTACCAAAGGCAAGTCGCGGCAGTTTGCCGGGCCCCCCTTTCAATTAGGTTTGGCCGGGCCTCTCACATCAGTACCCCTAATACCCCCCCTGATGGCCGCCCTGGGTACCATGATATAGTGCTGGACGGAGTACCGTTAACAGGCGGTGCCACGGTAGGGGGGCCCAAAAAATTTAGCTGTAGGGGGCCCTGAAATTCCTGATGGCGGCCCTGTATATCACCCTCAAACTGATGATCTTGTTGAAAGATTCAATAAGACATTAAAAGGCATGTTGAGGAGGGTGGGTAGTAAGGATGGGAAGGATTGGGACTGTCTTCTGCCCTATTTGTTGTTCGCTGTACGTGAAGTTCCTCAATCATCCACAGGGTTTTCTCCTTTCGAACTTGTATACGGCAGACAACCCCGTGGTCTCCTGGACATAGCCAAGGAAACCTGGGAGCAAGAATCCACACCTTATAGGAGTGTAATTGAGCATGTCACGTTGATGCAAGACCGAATCGCTGCAGTCATGCCGATAGTTAAGGAACACTTGGAGGAAGCTCAGGATGCTCAGAGCAGGGTGTATAACCGAACGGCTAAAGTTAGAAATTTTAACTCTGGTGATCGAGTGTTGGTCTTAGTGGCAACCGTAGAAAGCAAATTTCTTGCTAGATGGCAAGGGCCGTATGAGATAATTGAAAAGGTGGGGGATGTAAATTATAAAGTTTACCAACCAGGTAAAAGGAAGACCGTGCAGTTATACCATGTAAACTTAATTAAGCCATGGAAAGAAAGAGAGACCCTCGTGGCAGTAAGGACCCCCTATAGTCCTAACCCAGATGTGTATGTGTCAGAATCCCTCGCAAAGCCACAGAAACAGGAGACAAAAGAGTTTGTGCAGAGAAACACAGACTTGTTTTCAGAACTGCCAGGACAGACCAGTATAATAAAACATGACATTGTGACCGAGCCTCAGGTTCGGGTCCACTTGAAACCCTACAGAGTCCCTGAAGCTCGTAAACAAGCCATATCTGAGGAGGTCAAGAAAATGCTAGACCTTGGGATTATTGAAGAGTCAAAAAGTGAATGGTCAAGTCCCATTGTATTGATTCCGAAACCAGATGGGTCATTGCGTTTCTGTAACGACTTCCGCAAGTTAAATGAGATGTCAAAGTTTGACGCATACCCAATGCCAAGAGTTGACGAGTTAATAGAGAGACTGGGCCATTCAAGGTATTTTTCAACACTTGATTTAACCAAAGGCTATTGGCAAGTACCCCTCACGGAGGGCGCCAAAGAGAAAACTGCGTTCATCACCCCGGATGGTCTGTTTCAATATATTTGTTTACTATTTGGGCTACATGGGGCTCCAGCGACCTTTCAAAGGTTAATGGACATAGTCCTCAAACCCCATCATCGGTATGCTTCGGCATATCTGGACGACATTATAATCTTTAGTGATGACTGGGAAAGCCACTTACCAAAAGTACAAGCAGTACTAAACTCCCTCAGAGCCGCGGGGTTAACAGCAAACCCAAAGAAATGTTCCTTAGGCTTGGAGGAAGCACGGTATCTGTGTACATAATTGGGAGAGGGGTGATAAAGCCACAGGTCAACAAAGTTGAGGCTATCCAAAACTGGCCCCAGCCCTCAACCAAAAAGCAGGTCAGAGCTTTTCTAGGAATTGTAGGTTATTACCGCAGGTTCATTCCAAACTTTGCCAGCACAGCAGCGCCCCTGACAGATCTTACCAAGGGAAGTAAGTCTGTCATGGTCAAGTGGGACACGAAGGCTGAAAGCGCCTTTCAAGGGTTGAAACTGGCCCTGTGTAACCAACCAGTCTTAGTAACTCCTTACTTATTACAGTTTTGTTCGGGTTTTTGGTGGACCTCTTACACCCGACAATACTTCTAGAAATAGCGACATTAATTTGGGGAGTAGTGGTCCTTTACTGTATCTATACATACGGTGTGGGACACTGCCCCTTTATATATTCTACAGGTGATTGGTTGTTTTGTTCACATGGCGGTTCCTACCTTGCCGGGCAGGGGCTTGTTATGGTGTACCGCGTCACTTGGCATATTCGTCCCTTATATAGGGATTGATGGAGCTAAAGAGACGTTGTATGACCAGTCACTTTGAATAATAAAGTCATTACAGCCCTACAAATTTTCTTTCATCCTGTGAACATGCTCTAGTTTTCCACATAGCTGGATACATTCTTCCTCCTTTTTTTGGGGATATATTGCCTTTTTCCGCCAACAGTTTAATACATTTTCCCACTCTAACTTACTATATATCAGAGCGGGTTGATATACATAATGTCTATGGACTGACATGATTTCAGGACAGCTGCTTTCTTAGCACGACATAGTCATAGGGTGTAGAAACTGTTAGGGTATGTTCACACGGCGGGGGTCCGTAACGGCTGAATTTACGGGGATGTTTCAGCCTGAAAACATCCCCGTAATTTCAGCTGTACCGGCATGTGCAGGCGCTTGAACGCCGCGTCAATTACGGCCGTAATTAGCGCTGCTATTCATTGGAGTCAATGAATAACGGCTCCAATTACGGCCAAAGAAGTGACAGGTCACTTCTTTGACGCGGGCGTCTATTTACGCGCCGTCATTTGACAGCGGCGCGTAAATATACGCCTCGTGTGAACAGACAAACGTCTGCCCATTGCTTTCAATGGGCAGATGTTTGTCAGCGCTATTGAGGCGCTATTTTCAGACGTAATTCGGGGCAAAAACGCCCGAATTACGTCCGTAAATAGGCCGTGTGAACATACCCTTAGGGACATCTATTTCTCAATCTAGAAAAGTAGAATCCTCCCATTTTCAAAGCAAAATGTGTGTCCTGAAAGTCTCCGGCTGCTCCCTTCCTTTTGGGTCCTGCCATGTGTCCAGGAAACACATTAGGGCCACAATGGGGATATTTTTGAACACAGGAGAAACAGGGTGATACATTTTCTGGTGCATTTCCTTATTCTCATGTCCTCTGTACAAGAAATCTGACCTTAAAATGACACATTTGTGAAAAAAAGTGAAATAAAATTTTCTTTCCACCTGCTTTGCATTAATTCCTGCGAAAACTGTGGGGTCAAAATACTTAGTACACACCTAGATGAATACCTTAAGCGGTCTCGTTTTCAAAATGGGGTCATTTATGGGGAGTTTCTATCTTTTTGGCAGCTCAGTGCCTCTTTAAATGTGTAATGGGACCTGAAACATTTTCAAGCAAAATGTGTGTCCTGAAAGTCTTCGGGTGCTCCCTCCCTTTCGGGCCCTGCCGTGTGTCCAGGCAACGCATTAGGGTCACAATGGGGGCATTTTTGAAAACAGGAGAAACAGGGTGATAGATTTTGGGGTGTGTTTCTTTATTCTGATGGTCGCTTTACAAAGAAATCGGTCTTCAAAGTGATACTTTTATATAAAAAGTGTTTTTGTTTTTTTTATTTCACCTGCTATGCATTAAATTTAGCAAAAAAACTGTGTGGTCAAAATACTCACTACACCCCAAGATAAATACCTTAAGGTGTCTAGTTTTCTAAATGGGGTCGTTTATGGGGAGTTTCTATCGTTCTGGCAGTTCAAAACCTCTCCAAATGTACAGTGGGGCCTAAAACATTTTCAAGCAAAAATGAGACCTGAATGCCCCGGTTGCTCCCTTCCTTTCGGGTCCTGCCGTGTGTCCAGGCAACGCATTAGGGTCACAATGTGGGCATTTTTGAAAACAGGAGAAACAGGGTGATAGATTTTGGGGTGCATTTCTTCATTCTCATGGTCGCTTTACAAAGAAATCGGTCTTCAAAGTGATAATTTTATGAAAAAAGTGAAATTATATTTTTTTACGCCTGCTTTGCATGAATTCTTACAAAAAAACTGTGGGGTCAAAATACTTACAACACCCCTTAATAAATACCTTAAGGGGTGTAGTTTTCAAAATGGTGTCACTTGTGGGGGTTTCCACCATTCTGACACCTATGAGCCTCTGAAAACCTGGCTTGGTGCAGGAAAACAAAATGTACTTCAAAATGTATAAAATCATTACTAAACTTGTAAGTCTTCTAAATTGCTCCAAAAAAATTTTTTTTTTCAAAAGTGCTGCCAAAATAGAGTAAAGCGATGGAAATATATATTTAATAAAAAAAATTGTACAGTATGTATGTACATATGTGACATATTGCAGTTAAAAATAGGGAAAAATGATAATTTTTACAAAATGTCTTCAATTTTTCTATTTTTTCATTAATTTCCGCAAATCGTATCAGTCTACTTTTACCACTAAAATAAAGTACAACATGTGACGAAAAAATAATGTTAGAATTACTTGGATATTCAAAACTTTCGCAGAGTTATTCTCTGATAAAGTCAGACATACCAGATTTAACAAATCTGGCTTGGTCATTAAGGTCTTTTCAGGCCCGGTCATTAAGGGGTTAAAGTGGGGCTTTATTTTTTTTGTGACTGAAAATACATACTATGGAAGTTGTGGGCATGCTCTGTGACATGTGCAGTGATCACTGTGCATGGAGAGGGAGGAGGGAGAAGGAGCTGATCTCTCACCATCACTCTTGTCAATGGTGGAATCCGTGTTCTATCTGCCTTATAAAAGAGCTGTTACCTTTTATTATAAGGCTGAGTTCACACGTGACGGATATGCTGCGTAAAGCATGCAGCGTATCCGCCCTCTGCACCGCAGGAAATTCCGGTCGAAAAGCAGCACCAAACTGTGCTAGCAGGCCGGATTCCTGGAATGACGTTTCATCCAAAGAGACTGCTGCAGCCTGTGATTGGCTGCAGCGGCGGTCACATGGGATGAAGCGTCATCCCAGGAGGCCGACCCTTTGACGTCATCCAGGCCGGCCTCTTGGGATGACGTTTCATCCCATCTGACCGCCGCTACAGCCTGTGATTGGATGCAGTGGTCACATGGGATGAAACGTCATCCCAAGAGGCCGGCCTGGAGGACAAACACAGACTCCTGGGTAAGTATAAGATTTTTTTTTTTATGAGTTGTACTTTTTGAGGCAGAATCGATGTGAACCCGCTGCAAAATACACAGCAACTGCTATTTGTTGTGGGTTTTACCTCCCCATTGAATTCAGTGGGGAAAACCAGCAACAAAAAAGCAGCGTTTAAGCATATAAAATTCACGTGCTGTGGAATAAAATTACGTACCCCAAGTCAATTTCTGAGAGTTTTTTCCGCTCACTATTTATGCAGCGTGTGGATCAGATTTGTTTTATCTCATCCACTTTACTGCTACTGTATTTGCTGCAGATTTTCTGCAACAAATTCTGATGCGGAAAATCTGCAGTACTTACACCATGTGTGAACTGACCCTTTTCCTGCCTGTGATGATGATGAGATCACTGCTTACCCTGCCTGCAATGTACATAGCACAAGCTGAAATGTGACAGTTTCAGCTTATTTTGAGGGCTCAGGAGGGGCGTAACTAGGAAAGACTGGGCCCCATAGCAAACTTGTGACTGGGGGCCCCCCCTCCCCTGGGTATCACACAACCCCCCCTTGTAGATCGTGCCTTTTTTACAGCCCCCCTGTAGATAACGCCATACAGCCCCCCCTGTAGATAACGCCATACATCCCCCACTGTAGAGAACGCCATACAGCACCCCCTGTAGATAACGCCATACAGCCCCCTCTGTAGATAACGCCATACAGCCCCCACTGTAGAGAACGCCATACAGCACCCCCTGTAGATAACGCCATACAGCCCCCATGTAGATAACACCATACAGCCCCCTCTGTAGATAACGCCATACAGCCCCCCCTGTAGGTAACGCCATACAGCCCCGGTGTAGATAATGCCATACAGCCCCCCTGTGGGTAACGCTATACAGGCCCCCCTGTGGGTAACGCCATACAGGCCCCCCTGTGGGTAACGCCATACAGGCCCCCCTGTGGGTAACGCCATACAGGCCCCCCTGTGGGTAACGCCATACAGGCCCCCCTGTGGGTAACGCCATACAGGCCCCCCTGTGGGTAACGCCATACAGGCCCCCCTGTAGGTAACGCCATACAGGCCCCCCTGTAGGTAACGCCATACAGGCCCCCCTGTAGGTAACGCCATACAGGCCCCCCTGTAGGTAACGCCATACAGGCCCCCCTGTAGGTAACGCCATACAGGCCCCCCTGTAGGTAACGCCATACAGGCCCCCCGTAGGTAACGCCATACAGCCCCCCCCCTTGTAGGTGACGCCATACAGCCCCCCCCTGTGGGTAACGCCATACAGCCCCAACCCCCCAAAAAAATCCTATAGTGTATCCTACAAAAGACATGTATCCCCTATCCACAGGATAGGGGATACATGTGTGATCGCTGGCAGCGATAGGGAGAACGGGGAACCGAAAGTCCCCTGAAGTTCTCCATGACTAACTTCTGGCATCTGCGCAGCTCAATAAAAATGAAAGGAGCGCTGGTCACACAAGCGCGACCGGCGCTCCATACATTTCTGCGGAGCTGCCAACACCGACCCCGGAAGTCCGAGGTTTCTCATGGAGAACTTCAGGGGACTTTCGTTCCCCCGTTCTCCTGATCGCTGCCAGCGATCACACATGTATCCCCTATTCTGTGGAGAGGGGATACATGTCTTTTGTAGGAACAACCCCTTTAATGGCAGAGCGGGGAGATACCTCCCTGCTCTGCCAGTGTTCAGTGGCGTCGCGCTGTAGCAGCCATAGCGGCTGCTAGTGGAGCCTCTGGCCATGGTGGGGGCCCGTGCCGGCGGGCGACATGGGCCCCCTCATGCCGCAGGCCCCGTAGCAGCTGCTACGGCGGTAGTTACGCCACTGGGGCTCAGTGTACACCACCATCTACCGGTGAAATATTGCCTTAAGTCATTGCCTAGGAACGAGCACTGCAGTCAGCTGGTGACTACACTTGAGCTCCTTACTAGTCAACTACCAGGGTGCAGAATTGCTGGTTGCCCTTATTGATGACATGCTACCAGTACTTCTTCATCCAGGATTTCTGTTGCCCGGTGCTATTTTTTTTTTTTTTTATGTTTTTACCCTAGTATAGCAGGGGGCCGGGAGGGATCCGTAGATTTTGATCAGCCTTACTGCCAGAAGTTCCCATAAGGTCTTCTTGGTGTTTAAAAGGAAAGTTAAAGAGGCTCTGTCACCAGATTTTGCAACCCCTATCTGCTATTGCAGCAGATAGGCGCTGCAATGTAGATTACAGTAACGTTTTTATTTTTAAAAAACGAGCATTTTTGGCCAAGTTATGACCATTTTCGTATTTATGCAAATGAGGCTTGCAAAAGTACAACTGGGCATGTTGAGAAGTAAAAGTACAACTGGGCGTGTATTATGTGCGTACATCGGGGCGTGTTTACTACTTTTACTAGCTGGGCGTTCTGACGAGAAGTATCATCCACTTCTCTTCAGAACGCCCAGCTTCTGGCAGTGCAGACACAGCCGTGTTCTCAAGAGATCACGCTGTGTCGTCACTCACAGGTCCTGCATCGTGTCAGACGAGCGAGGACACATCGGCACCAGAGGCTACAGTTGATTCTGCAGCAGAATCAGCGTTTACAGGTAAGTCGATGTAGCTACTTACCTGCAAATGCTGATGCTGCTGCAGAATCAACGGTAGCCTCTGGTGCCGATGTGGCCGACACGATGCAGGACCTGTGAGTGACGTCACAGCGTGATCTCTGGAGAACACGGCTGTGTCTGCACTGCCAGAAGCTGGGCGTTCTGAAGAGAAGTGGATGATACTTCTCATCAGAAAGCCCAGCTAGTAAAAGTAGTAAACACGCCCCGATGTACGCACATAATACACGCCCACTTGTACTTTTACTTTTCAACACGCCCACTTGTACTTTTGCAAGCCTCATTTGCATAAATACGAAAATGGTCATAACTTGGCCAAAAATGCTCGTTTTTTAAAAATAAAAACGTTACTGTAATCTACATTGCAGCGCCTACCTGCTGCAATAGCAGATAGGGGTTGCAAAATCTGGTGACAGAGCCTCTTTAACACTAAATAAAAAATTTCCAGCAGAACAATGACCTCATAAATGGTTATTTACTACTCAGGACTTGTCTTTTGTTTCCTTGTGTTTGTTTACTGGCCCTAGAAACACGTGTAAGGAGAAAATAATCTGATTTTGATTTAATTGAAAGTGTGGAAAATCCATGATGAGAATCCTCTGCAGCTGGGCCTGTAACATGTTATTTATCACACGTTTTTCTTTCTTTCCGCAGACCAAACAAATTCATCAACAAGTTGATAACATGGGGAAAAAAACCTTTGAGATAAAACATTCTTGACTGAGCAGTCATTCAGTTCAGTCTTTGTATGATAAATACATATAATATAGAATATAGAATATTTCGAATTATACAGTGAAGGAAATAAGTATTTGATCCCTTGCTGATTTTGTAAGTTTGCCCACTGTCAAAGACATGAACAGTCTAGAATTTTTAGGCTAGGTTAATTTTACCAGTAAGAGATAGATTATATATAAAAAAAAAAAAGAAAATCACATAGTCAAAATTATATATATTTATTTTCATTGTGCACAGAGAAATAAGTATTTGATTGCAGCTCTTACAAGTCAAATACTATGCAGAATAAGAGAACAAGTATATTATAAGTACTTGCAAATTTGTATGATTTTGGAAAAGAGACATGTTAAATGGACTTTCAACTGAATATATTTTCTAGAATATCAGTTAAAGGGGTTGTCCTAAGATTAAATCGTATCCCCTAACCACAGAATAGGTGATAACATGCTGATCGGTGGGGGTGATAACATGCTGATTGTTGGGGGTCCGACTGCTGTGACCCCCATCGATCCAGAGACCGGGATTTTCCCCCTGAATGAATAGGGGGCAGGTCAAGCATGCTGAGCCATTCATTCTCTATAGCATTCTCATTCTCCTGTGGTTAGGGAATAACTTAATTTTGGGACAACCCCCTTTAAATATGGTATTAGTAAATCTAGCCCCAATTTATCCCAAGAATGAGCAGCCCTTGGTCCGCGTTCTTGGGGGAGAGTTTGGTCCACATGCATGGTCACCCCTATAGAAGTTAATAGTGATATGTAAATAATAATTATAAATGCAATATAATTAAAGCTGCACATGTCTAGATATCTACTGAAAAAGTGTTAATTAACTCTCCATTTGGGAATAACGGATAAGATACCTCAAATTTTGGACTGCACATATGACTTTTTTAGAGGATTTCCACCCAAAGCCTAAAATTGACCATATATTAGAAAATCTGAAGTTAGAGGAGCAGCTCAGGTTTGGTTATTATGTCTCTTTTACTTACGGAGATATAACCCCTTAATGACCGCCGATAAGCCTTTTCACGGCGCTGCATCAGGATAAATAAACAGAGCAGGGAGCCGTTAACTCTCCCTGCTCTCAGCTACCAGAGGCAACTGAGGGCTGGGGGCGTCCCTGCTCGAACGTGTGAGATCGATATTAGTATCAATCTCACCCGTTTAACCCCTCAGATGCGGCGCTCAATAGCGAGCTCCGCATCTGAGTTGTTTTGGGGAGAGGGAGGGAGCTCCCTCACATCCCACCAGCACCCGGCGATAACATCGCCGAGTGTCTGTGTCTCCGATGGCAGCCGGGGTCCTAATAAAGGCCCCCAGGTCTGCCTGTAGTGAATGCCGGCTAGGTCATGCCAGAGGCATGTCCTAGCAGATGCCTGTCCGTTTTAAACAGACAGGCAGTAATACACTGCAATACAAATGTATTGCAGTGTATTATAAATGTGATCGGAGGATCACATATTAAAGTCCCCGAGTGGGACTAGTATAAAAGTAAAAAAAAAGTTTAATAAATTTAATTTAAAAAAATGCGCATTTTTTTTTTTAAAAACACACTTTTTTCCCTTACAAAATGCTTTACTATTAAAAGAAACACAATAAAGCAAAAAATTTACAAATATTTGGTTTCGCCGCTTCTGTAACAACCCCGACTATAAAGCTATTACATTATTTAACCCGCATGGTGAACGCCGTAAAAAAGAAAATAAAAAACATTGGAAAAATTCCTGTTTTCTGTGAATCCTGACTTTAAAAAAATGTGATAAAAGGTAATCAAAAAGTCGTATCTACTCTAAAATGGTACCAATAAAAACTACAAGTCGTCCCGCAAACAAAAAGCCCTCATACAACCGCATCGGCGAAAAAATAAAAAAGTTATGGCTTTTCAAATATGGAAACACAAAAACAAATAATTTTGAAAAAAATGTGTTTTTACTGTGTAAAAGTAGTAAAACATACAAAATCTATACAAATTTGGTATCATTGCAATCGTAATAACCCGCTGAATAAAGTTATTGTGTTATTTATACCCCACGGTAAACGGTCTAGATTTAGGACGCAAAAAAGAGTGGCGATATTTCAGGTTTTCTTCTACCCCCCCAAAAAACAGTTAATAAAATCAATAAAATATATAAAAAAATACAACTTATCCCACAAAAAACAAGAACTTATACAGCTATGTCGACGCAAAAATAAAAAAGTTATAGCTCTTCGAATGTGACAATGGAAAAACGTAAAAAAAATGGCTTGCTCATTAGGGCCCAGAATGCAAGCAGGGGGAAGGGGTTAACATTTTTCTGTTTTGTATTGGCAGACATTTTTAAAAATAGATCTCCTTTCAAGGGGAGATGATATAACTAAGGCTGTGTTCACATCAACATTGACTTTTCATTGAGGGGTTCCCTTGGGGGTTTCCGTCCGGTTAACCCCTTAACGGAAAGGCAAACGGAAACCTCAGCTTTCGTTTGCATCACCATTGATCTCAATGGTAACAGAAACGTTTGCTAATGGTTTCCTTTTGTCACCGTTGTGACAGGGTTCCGATGTTTTTGACAGAATCAATAGCGCAGTCGGACAGGCCCTTAAAGACGGATAGTTGGTTAAAGGGGTTTGGCAAAGTCTTAGCAAGGCCATCATTTGCTGACGTGGAAATCCAACCACAGGGACCCCCATCGATCATGAGAACTAAGAGGACAAGGCTTCTTGGGCATTTCCCCTGCATTATGTCATTCCCTTACAGGTGAATGGGTCTGATTTGGAGTACCTGCACAACGCTTAGATGGGAATAGTTCTGTGCAGGGAAAATATAGAAGGTGCTGCGAATCAGCAAGTGACAGAATATACTAGTAAGACATCAGTATGTACAACATCCATAGCAGAGAACTGAAGAAAAATACATAATGAATGCTCAAAGCGTACCTAACTTTTCAGGTGATTTTTCATATATATATATATATATATAATATATATATATATATATATCCAAGAAGAAAATTCAGCAGCACTCCAACGATCAAGGTGAAAGAAAGGTGAAATTTATTGTGCCAACATGGCAATGCAACGTTTCCGTCCCACCTTGGGACCTTTCTCAAGCATAGTGATACATACAAGTTCAGTGATTTATATAGTGTGTATCCAATCAGTGTCGTCAATCTCATTAAGAAAATGAGGTTGATATATACATCTTAAAACAACGTGATATAAACAAAGAAAGAGTATCGAAGTGACATAAGTCGATACATATAGTGAAAACAATAAGTTGATGTTAAAAACAACATAAAACATACATTACTTATGCAAGAAAATACAAAATTCCATAAATCGCAATATTCACCAGCTGGGTGAAATACGGAGACTGCACGACCACTTAACCAATCAGAATGCAGGTATTGTTGTTAGACGTATAACACTTGTCATTCACAGCCCGTGTCTGTCCGGCTCCACTGCGCATGCGTCGGATCAGTCCGGACCGGATATGACGTCTCGCTATAGTAACTAGGATACCGATCGTTAGTAAACAGAGTCCTCTCAGCATTCAGTTTGGTCGATCAGTATAACCCGGAAATGACATATCGCTTCAAGAGTTAAACATATCGATCCTCTGAAAAGACCATTGCGTATAATATAGGTAGGAAATATAAATCAAATAAGAATATTGCTCATCTTGTCTTTACACAGCACCTACAGGGTAAATATACCCAAATGTTATACCTGCATGGAAATAGGCAATTTACCGCACATCAAAATTAGAGTGTCAAAAGCTCATTCATGGTAATATATAAGAAAATAACCAATAGAATCCACACGAGGAAGACGGGATCCCGATCACATTCCGTGTACGGCGGTCTCCGTCATTCAGGTTCGTGGAAAGAAACGCACACAACATCGTGTACGCGGTCCCAACCATATCGCCTATAACACGTGTAACGGACTCACAATATTTTAAAATCATAAAAATTAAAAAAATAAAAGATGTGCCGTAAATACAACCCAGTCATGGGAAAGGAAGAAACTAATAAAATATCAAATATGCTGAGAAACAGACACCTTGAGCAAGAGAATACTTCAACCACCTCTCCATCGCAGATATAACTAATATTGGTTTATCATAATATCAATGAAGTCGATCTGAAGTGGTCCTGCAGTCCCATGTTTATCTACAATAGAAGAATTTTTTTATTAAAAACATGTCAGATTCATGTATCACACATTTTCTTTTTAAAGAGGAGAACATCACCAGAAGTCGAGACACAACAGAAGGTAACAGACTCAGGGAGCAATTCTAGATACATTAAATTCAACGTTAAGACCATTAGGTCGCAAGGAATTCAATTGGAAAATCCATTTAAGTTCACATTTATGTAGTGCCCTATGTCGATCACCACCCTTATAAGATACAGGGATATGGTCAAGGATCATAAATTTCAGATCCTTTTCAGTATGGCCATGATCAGTGAAATGTTTTGCAACAGGTAAGTCACATTTCTTTTTTCTTATTGAGTACCGATGGTTATTCAACCTCGTTTTAAAATCACATGTAGTTTCCCCTACATACAATAAATGGCAGGGGCACCAAAGTACATAAATAACCCAGTCTGTATCACAGGTTACATGGTGTTTAATCTTAAATGACTTATGTGTCACAGGATGATCAAAAATATTACCCCTCTGCATAAGATTGCAGTTGATGCATCTATGGCATGGGAAATTTCCTGGTCTTAAAGACTTTAATAACGCTTGTGTCCCTTTTAGCTGTTGTACACCAACTCTGGTTCTGACAAGATTGTCCCGCAGATTCTTAGATCTACGGTAAGACATTAAGGGCGGATTGTTAAGTTCACAAATATGGTTATAGCTATTTTTAATGATAGGCCAGTGTCTATTCAAAATGCTGGACACACTACCGCTCAACACATTATATGTAGATATGAATGGTAATCTTTTGCTTTTAATGCGCTTACATGGTTTAGTCAATGTTTCCCTCGGGATACTCTTGATCTTCATTTTGTGAGTATATAATAAATGTTTAGGGTATCCCCTTTGAGCAAAATTGGAAATCATGAGGTTCTTCTTGGATATACGTATGGTCTTTGGATTGGGACTATCAGCTGGCACCCTCCATTACTGGAACCTGCACATTGAATTAGAGTGCTGCCGTTTTTCTACTAGTATATATATATATATATATATATATATATATATATATATATATATAGTATATGGCAAATAAAAGAGAAAAACAGCACTCCAAACAAGCTAAGCATCAGGCCATGTGCACGTTAACAGTAAAAAGGATGAATCAACTCCTTGGTCAATGAACAGCAGAAATGTAGAGCCAATAACAGCACCAGGACTTCAAGATTGATGGAGAGATGTTGGTTTATTGACCACAGATTGAACAAGATGAGCAACGTTTTGGTTCACACCAGAACCTTTCTGAAACAAGTAAAAAGTGCACCGTGCCAAGTATATATAGGAAGTACATACAGTGTATAATAAATAATGCATTCAATCTATAATGTATAATAATGGACATGTAAAAAAACGTCATCAGCGTTTCTGACCTGGCTGTGTCCATTTGTAAGTATGGCCTTTTTCTGTGTTTTTGTATATGTCCCCTTGTTTTTATCGGTTCTGTTTGTTCATCAGGAACGTTCTGTTCCAGTTTAGGAGTTAGGGACTCGCAAGTCTGGGGATCCTTGTCGTGGATTGCGAGCGTGCGTCCTTTTGGCCAAAATGATTACCAATACCCCAGGTATTTTTCATTATTATGTATATTCGCTTCTCTTGGACACAGCCGGGTCTTTGATGCTGGGAGAGCATGGTGTGTTGTTGTTTGGCATAGCAAGCAGGGTAGCCCGCTCTATGAATTATCAAGGCATCACAAATAGGCTTCTACCTGGCTATACACATTGTGCCTCATGACGTACACACTATCCCTCCATGTTTCACTCACTTGCACCCCATTATCCATTTATTTCTATTGAGGCACTTCACTCATTACTGCCCCCTATATTTCACTTATAGTATTACACTTGCGCACACACACTATTCATTTATTATTTCTTACTACACATCCCATGCACCACACACCACTCCCCTCAAGACTAGTGGGAGTGGCTATTATTATTTAAAGCACCTGCTCGCCCTTTCATCAGCGTTTCTGACCTGGCTGTGTCCATTTGTAAGTATGGCCTTTTTCGGTGTTTATGTAAAAAAACTTATCTATATATATATATATATATATATATATAGTGAATCCATAAAAAAATTTGATATATAGTCAATACATATAAAGACAATATATCTCATAAATGTAAACGGAATATCTAAATAAAAACCTTAAGGACACGGCAATTTTTTTCAAATCTGACATATGTCTATTTATACGGTCATAACTTTGGAATGCTTTTATGTATCCAAGCGATTCTGAGATTGTTTCTTGTGACACAATGTTCTTTAGGTTAGTGGTAAAATATGGTCGATATAGTCAGTGTTTTTTTGTGAAAAACACCAAAATTCCGAGAAAATTTGCAAAAATTAGCATTTTTTTAAATGTATTTGCTTGTAAGACAGATAGTAATACCACACAAAATAGTTACTAGTTAACATTTCCCACATGTCCACTTTATGTTGTGATCATTTTTTAAAAGTAATTTTTGTCTAGAACGTTACAAGGCTTCTATCTTTATCAAAACACAGAAAGAGAAAAAGAGCTTATAGCCAGGAATATATATAAAAAGTAGAAATTTTTATTAACATATATAGACAAACAGTTTTAAAAAAAAAATGTATATATATAATACAAGGACAAGACCCTAGTAAAAAGGTTAAGGAGCGATTATCAACATTGCTAATACAAAGAATGGGTTGGCTATACTACCACAGATCAAATCCTGTCATATATTCAAATGTAAGATTCCTATATGGAAAGTAAGGGAACAGTTGAAAGAATGTACCAAATCTATATTGAATTTAAGGCAATGAACAGGGTTCAACCATCTTAATAAAGTGCTAGTGCAGAGATAAGTAAACTAAAGTGGCAGTAGCTCACCCATAATGTAATGGAGTTGAAGTCCGGTAGGTGCTCCAGCACAAAAGCCGAAACGCGCGTTTCGCTGTCAAATTGCTTCCTCAGGGGGAGATGAGGAAGCAATTTGACAACGAAACGCGCGTTGGGGCTTTTGTGCTGGAGCACCTACCGGACTTCACCCATTTTAAAAACTAGACCCCTCAGAGTATTCAAAACAGCATTTAGAGCGTTTCTTAACCCTTTAGGCGTTTCACGGGAATTAAAGCAAAGTAGAGGTGAAATTTAACATTTTCATTTTTTTTTTTACAAAATTCATCAGTAATACATTTTTTTTCTTTAACACAAAGTTTTACAAGAGAAATGCAAATCAATATTTATTGTCCAGTTTTTAGAAATATCCCACATGTGGCCCTAGTGTACTAATGGACTGAAACACAGGCCTCTGATGCAAAGAAGCACCTAGAGGATTTTGGGGCCCCCTTTTTTTTAGAATATATTTTAGACACCATGTCAGGTTTGAAGGGGTCTTGTGGTGCCAAAATTCCCACAAGTAACCCCATTTTGGAAACTACACCCCTCAAGGAATTTATCTAGGGGTATAGTTAGCATTTTGACCCCACAGTTATTTTTTATTAAACTTATTTGAATTAATCTGTAAAAATGAAAATCTAATTTTTTATGAAAAAACTTAGATATTTTTAATTTTTACAAGGAATAAATGAGAAAAGGCACCCAAACATTTGTAAAGCATCTTCTACCGATTACGGCAACGCCACATATGTGGTAATAAACTGCTCTATGGACCCACGACAGGGCTCATTAGGGAAGGAGCGTCATTTGGATTTTGGAGCGCAGATTTTGCTGGATTCGTTTTCAGTGCCATGTCGTGTTTTCAACGTCCCGGAAGAACCAAAACAGTGGAAACCCCCCAAAAGATACCCAATTTTGGAAACTACACCCCTCAAGGAATATTTCTAGGGGTATAGTTAGCATTTTGACCCCACACGTTTTTTGCAGAATTTATTGGAATTATGCTGTGAAATTGAAAACCTACATTTTTTTTCTAATAAAATATAGTTTTAACTCATCATTTTTCAATTTCACAATTGACAAAGGAGAAAAATCACCCCAACATTTGTAAAGCAATTTCTCTCGAGTAAAACAATACCCCATATGTGGTAATAAACTGCTGTTTGGACACACGGCAGGGCTTAGAAGGGAAGGAGCGTTATTTGACTTTTGGAGTTCAAGTTTTGCTGGAATGGTTTGCGGTGCCATGTCACATTTGCAAAGCCCTTGAGGGTCCAAAACGGTACAAACCCCACAAAAGTGACCCCATTTGGGAAAGTACAGCCCTCATGGAATTTATCTAGAAGTATAGTTAGCATTTTGACCCCACTGTTTTTTTGCTGAAGTTATTGGAATTAATAAATGTTGCATTTTTTTTTTTCATTTTCACAAGGAATAAAGAATGGCGAGTGCTACTTGGCATGCAGATTTTGCTTGATGTTCTTTGGGCGCCATGTCACATTTGCAGAGCCCCTGAGGTACCAGTACAGTAGAAACCCCCGAGAAGTGCATTTTGGAAACTATACCCCTCAGGGTAATCATCTAGGGGTGTAGTGAGCATTTTGATCCCACAGGTGTTTCATAGATTGTATTAGAATTAGGCAGTGAAAATTTTATTTAATTTTTTTTAATATCTCGTTTTGCACCCAATTTTTTATTTTCTCAAGGGGTAATACGAGAGAAAACAATACACAATTTGTTACCCAATTTCTCCCAAGTACGGAAATACCCCATATGTGGCCCTAAACTGCTGTTTAGGCACATGACAGAGCTCAAAATGGAAGGAGCGCCATTTGGCTTTGAGAGCGCAGATTTTGCTGGACTGGTGTACGGGCACCATGTCCCTTAGGTACCAGAGTAGAGTATAAAACCCTGAGAAGTGACCCCATTTTGTAAGCTACACCCCTCAAGGCATTTATCATTTGCCTGGACATGTGACAAGGCTTAGGAGTGAAAGGGGGGCCTATTTTGGTGATTTTTGCAGCATTGGCCCACAATTACAGGGCTCCGGGGACAAATAGTAAAACAAACTCCCAAGTAGTGATCCCCATTTTGGAAACTGCACCCCTCAAACCATTTTTTAAGGGATGTAGTGAGCATTTTGACCACACATGTTTTTGTTTTTTTATAAGAAATTAACGGAAAGTGGAAAGTGGTGCAAAGTGAAAATTGCAATTTTCCACAGGTATATGCAATTTTAGTGCACAATATGTCATGCCCAGTTTGTGTCACTGAAGACAAATACCTCAAACTGTTAAGCGGGTTCTCCCGGGTATGGCGATGCCATATATGTGGACGTACACTGCTGTTTGGGCGCGCTGCATGGCTCAGAAGGAAGGGAGCGCCATTTGGCTTTTGGAGCGCAGATTTTGCTTGGGTTTTGCTTGGGGTTTTTCTAGTATTTCAGTTTATAATGTGGGGGCATATGTAATCTGTGCAGAGAACATCAGGGCATAATAAGAGGGTATAATAATGCGGTAAATAAATAATAATCCATAGATATGTGGCCGATGTCGCACTGATAAATAAAAAATCTTATCCGCTTTTGAAACTCTCTGCACATTTTGCATCGCCATATTCTGAGAGCCAGAACTTTCTTATTTTTTCTCCACCAGAGCTGTGTGGGGGCTTATTTGTTGCGGGGCAATCTGTAGATTTCATTGGTACCATTTTGGGGTACATGCAATTTTTTGATCACTTTTTATTAAATTTTTTTGGCAATGAAGGGGACCAAAAACCATCAATTCTGATAATGCTTTTTATTCTTTTTTTCACGGCGTTCACCCTGGGCTATAAATGACCATTTTACTTTATTCTGTGGGTCGATACGATTACGGCGATGCCAGATGTCACCTGAGAATAAGCTCAATAAAGCCCGTCAATGGCGGACGCTGCCGCCCCATTCCGGCGTACCAAATACGCGGACAGTCATTAGCCCTTGAAAAAGCTGGCGGCGAAATGCGCGTTCTGGCTTCTAGTGTGGTGGCTGGTTGTTGGGGTAACAGTATGCAGCATACGGGTTGGTACTCGATCTAGGGCCCTGATTTTGGGTCATTACTCTTTTCATGGAATTGTACTTATGTTTAGCATTTGACTATGTGTAAATTTATTTGTCTGAATGTTGTATGGTACATACTATGTGCTTTGAATTTATTTTCTTTTGGCTATATAGGAATCAGCAGTGTAATTAATTGATAAATTCATAAATTTCAACATTAAACATTGCATGAAGCAAGCCTGTTAGAGGGTGCATGGGAAGGGGGCACAGCCGCACATGGCTAACTTATCAAGTCTGGTTTGCAACTAAGTAGTCCACACCAAGAGAAATTGCAGGCCCCTTTTATGCAGGTACAAGAATGTTGCAGACACGGTTGATTCAATGTTCAAACTTTACTGGAGATAAACTCTCTTGGAGAGACAGAATTCTCGAACATTACAAATGCAATAACACAGTCTCTTAATAAATGCAACTATATCCATTGGCTGATGGTGATTATGACAACCTGGTCATTACTAGTCCTTGACGGCTCCCGCCCAGCCTGGCAATCCAGCACTGAGGCCTATTCAGCGGCTCCCGCTCCGCTTGGCAATCCGGCTGTTTACAGTCCTTGGCAGCTCCCGCCCCACCTGGCATATCTAGACACTGCACACACACCCTTATCTGTGATCCGGACGGCCATCTATTGTGGTCACTTACTTTACTCGTGTCCTCAGGAGAACAGTCCTTGGCTATCAAAAGGGGAGGACAAGTCTTTACTGCTCATCATTCCATAAACGGTCCTGAATCTCCACGTCACTACTCGGACCTAGTTGTACCGCACCGCTCAGTACTCAGGGTTTTCAGGTCCCTCACTCCAGCCCTTGCCACGTGTGTATATTGCAGCTCACCCGCTTACTCCATGGTGCCAGTGTTTGGGCCTCCTCGCTCACATACTCAGCAGCCCCACAGAGTCGGTCTCCAGTCACACTGCACTCCACGTCACTTCCTCCATTCTATCTCTTCCTGCCAGTATGGAGCCATCTAGTGACCAAAGTAAATTATTACAGCAAATACACAAGCAATACATACAAGGCAAAACAAATGGACAATGAAACAGACTTAACCCCTTCCCTCTTTGGCCACTTTTGACCTTCCTGACAGAGCCTAATGTTTCAAATCTGCCATGTGTCACTTTATGTGGTAATAACTTCGGAATGCTTGTACCTATCCAAGCGATTCTGAGATTGTTTTCTCATGACACATTGGACTTTATGTTACTGGCAAAATTTGCTCAATACATTCAGTATTTAATTGTGGAAAAACACCAAAATTTAGTGAAAAATCGAAAAAATTATCATTTTTCTAAATTTAAATATATCTGCTTGTAAGACCAATACACAAAATATATAGTAATACCACACAAAATTATTGCTAATTAACATCCCCCATATGTCTACTTTAGATTGCCATTGTTTTTTTAATATCGTTTTATTTTTCTAGGACATTACAAGGCTTAGAACTTTAGCTGTACATTTTCAAGAAAATTTCAAAACGCTATTTTTACAGGGGCCAGTTCAGTTGTGAAGTGGCTTTGAGGGATTTATATATTAGAAACCCCGAATAAGTCACCCCATTTTAAAAACTTCACCCCGCAAAGTATTCAAAACAGCATTTAGAAAGTTTCTTAACCCTTTAGACGTTTCACACGAATTAAAGCAAAGTAGAAGTGAAATTAACAAACTTCCTTTTTTTTGTTGCAGAAATTCTTTTTTTAATCCATTTTTTTTGTAACACAGAAAGTTTTACCAGAGAAACGCAACTCAATATTTATTACCCAGGTTCTGCAGTTTTTAGAAATATCCCACATGTGGCCGTAGTGTACTTATGGACTGAAGCACTGGCCTTAGAAGCAAAGGAGCACCTAGTGAGTCTTGGGGCCCCCTTTTTATTAGAAAATATTTTAGGCACCATGTCAGGTTTGAAGGACTCCTGCGGTGTCGAAACAGTGGAAACCCCCCAAAAATTACCCTATTTGGGAAAATAGACTCCTCAAGGAAATTATCTAGGGGTATAGTAAGCGTTTTCACCCCACAGGTTTATTGCAGAAATTATTGGAAGTAGGCCGTGAAAATTAAAATCTACATTCTTTCAAAGAAAATGTAGGTTTAGCTAATTTTTTCTCATTTCCACAAGGACTAAAGGAGAAAATGCACTGCAAAATTTGTAGAGCAATTTCTCCTGATTAAAACAATACCCCATATGTGGTAATAAACGGCTGTTTGGACACACGGCGGGGCTTAGAAGGGAAAGCGCGCCATTTGGCTTTTGGAGCTGAAATTTAACAGGAATGGTTTGCGGAGGCCATGTCACATTTGCAAAGCCCCCGAAGGGACAAAACAGTGGAAACCTCCCACAAGTGACCCCATTTTGGAAACTACACCTCTTGAGGAATTAATCTAGGGGTGTAGTGAGCATTTTGACCCCACAGGGGTTTTATAGATTTTATTAGAATTGGGCAGTGAAAATAAAAAAAATCCTTTTTCTTCAATAAGACGTAGCTTTAGCTCAATCTTTAATTTTCTCAATAAATAAAAGAAAAAAAGAACTACAACGTTTGTAAAGCAATTTCTCCTAAGTACGGCAATAACCCGATATGTGGTCATAAACTGCTGTTTGGGCACACGGTAGGGGTCAGAATGGAAGGAGCGCCATTTCGTTTTTTGGAGTGCAGATTTTGCTGGATTGGTTTCTGGGCGCTATGTCAAATTTGCAAAGCCCCTGTGGGACCAAAACAGTGGAAACCCCCCACAAGTGACCCCATTTTGGAAACGACACCCCTCAAGGCATTTATTAAGGGGTGTAGTGAGCATTTTCACCCCACAGGTCTTTTCCATAAATGATTGCGCTGCGGAAGGTGCAAAGTAAAAATTAAAACATTTCCCTAGATGTGACATTTCAGTGGGAAATATGTCGTGCCCAGTTTATGCCACTGGAGACACACACCCTAAAAATTGTTAAAAGGGTTCTCCCAGGCATGGCGATGCCATATATGTGGAAGTAAACTGGGCTGCTGTAGGGCTCAGAAGGGAAGGAGCGCCATTAATTTTTTGGAGCATGGATTATGCTTGGCAGTAGTTTTGTTTGAAGTTTTTCTGGTATTTCAGTTTATAATGTGGGGGCACATGCAAGCCGGGCAGAGTACATCAGGGGCATAGTCAAGTGGTATAATAATGGGGTAAACAGTAAAATAATCCATAGATGTGTGTTACGCTGTGACACAATCATTTCTGCACAGGCCAGTGTCGCACTGATATATGGTGTCCTTTCTTATGCCCCTTTTGGTCCACACTCCGCACCTTTGCAGTTTGAAGAATTTTGCTGGTAAGTGTTGTCCTGGTATAATACGGGCGCCCTCACTTCCAGCAGATATGTTTGGGCCCTCCCCTTCCTGGTTCCCTAATTTTAGTGCCTTAATAATTCGCCTCTTGAAACAGAAGAAATGTTCCCCACGGGCTGCCACAACTGCATATTTTTCTTTCCTGACTTATTAGAGCCTTAACTTATTTTATTTTTTCATAGACGTAGTGGTATGAGGGCTGTGTTTTTTTGCGGGACGAGCTGTAGTTATTATTGGTACCATTTTGGCGTACATGCAACTTTTTGATCACTTGTTATCCTTATTTTGGGAGGCAAGGTAATCAAAAAACAGCAATTCTGCCATAGCTTTTTTAGTTTTTTTATACAGTGTTCACCATGCATTATTAATTACATGTTACCTTCATTCTGCGGGTCAGTACGATTTCGGCGATACCTAATTTATAGAACTTTTTTATGTTTTACAACTTTTTGCACAATAAAATTACTTTTGTAAAGAGTATGTATTTTTTCTGTCGCCATGTTGTGAGAGCCATAAGTTTTTAATTTTTTCGTCGACGGAGCTGTCTGAGGGCTTGTTATTTGCGAGACGAGTAATAGTTTTTATAGGTACCATTTTTGGATACATGCGACTTTTTGATCACTTTTTATTACAATTTTTGTAATACAAAGTGACCAAAAAAAAAAACAATTCTGGCATTCTTTTTTAGGTTGTTTTTTACGACGTTCACTGTGAGGGACAACTAACATAATATTTTTATAGTTCAGGTCGTTGCGGACGAGGCGATACCAAATATGTATGGTTTTATTTTTTTACAATAATAAATGACTTGATAAGGGAAATAGGGCGATCGTGTTTTATGTTATTACTTGAAACTTTTATTTTATTTTTGACAACTTTTATGTTTACTTTTTTTACACTTTTCTTTAGTCCCACTAGGGGACTTGAAGGTCCAACTGTTTGATTGATGTTCTAATACACTGCACTGCCTATGTAGTGCAATGTATTAGAACTGTCAGTTATTCACTTACAGCACGCCGATCAGGCTCCAGCTCCGGTCGGGGCCTAATCCGCTTCCGTAATGGCAGACAAGAGGCCATTGTTAGGCCTCCTGTTGCCATAGTAGCAGTCGCCAGCCTTGCCAACACATGGCAGGCTGCTGATTTGCTACAAACCACTTTGATGCAGTGATTGCATTGGATTGCTGCATCAAAGGGGTTAATGGCAGGAATTGGAGCTAGCTCCGGTTCCTGCCGATGCATCGGGGTGTCCGCTGTAACATACGGCGGACACCCACTGCTGATGACGCCGGCTCAGCTTCTTGACGATTGGTACCGGAAGCCTTTTAGGCCGCCGAGCGGGGCATAGGAGGCTTCCGTTGCTGGCAGACCAGGAGGTAATTATTAGGCCTCCGATCGCTTTTGCAGCCATCGGCAACATAGCGATCACGTTGCTGAGGTGCCGGTGTCTAAAAACTCCTAACATGCTGCGATCTCTATTGAACACAGCATCTGAGGGGTCAATCGGTCGGATCGTATACTAGCTCCGGTCCTGGCCGATACCTCAGGGTGCCAGCTGTAACATACAGCTGTCACCCGGCGGTGATGGTGCGGGCTCAGCTCCTGAGCCCGCACTATCACCGCGACATAATGGTACTGCGCTTTGCGGGAAGCCCTTCCCGAATGCGCCGTATATATACGGCGCATGTCGGGAAGGGGTCAATAAAAAGCATACACTCAGTTCTTTTACATAAGGGGAAGTACAGTATTCGACCACCTTACGAGCCCATTGTGATGTCTAAGTGGTAAGCATGGTAAGCTTGAAAGAATCCAAGCAACCACACCAAATAAAGGCATCTCCTTCTCAAAATAAATTTCTCAGGAGAAAACAGGCAAATCTAAGATAAATAAATAACAACTTCCACACTAGATTCCATATTCAAAAAAAGATCTTTTTATATAAGTTTTATATTATGGTGCATTCCAAACACATTTGATAGGAGGACGCAGAACAAATAAATCCTTGTATATATATTTTTATGCATAACAATATTCGGATGATATTTTCCAATGACTGCCTCTGCTCTGACAATAGAGAATCTCTTTATATAGAGATTCGATATCTGTAACAAGACAAAACACACACACACACACACACACATATATATATATGGGCCAATTACAACAATATTTATTTAGATTTCATATATATATATATATATATATATATATATATATAAAGCAAGTAAATATACTAATCCAACAAATACCCAGGAGGACAATCTTAATCGATTCACCTGATATCATGGCAAGGCGCTTATAGTATATGAGAAAATCAAATAGGTGGGATATAGGCATAGTCTACATTAAGTCCCTTTGGGGACATCGTTTCTAAAGTGAAAATCCACTCTAGTTCTTTTCTTTTAAGAGCCAATTTTCTGTCACCTCCCCGTCTGTTGTGGGGTACTGAATCCATTATTTTAAAATGTAATTGTGATATATTGTGTCTACACTCCAAAAAGTGTCTAGAAACAGGTAGATCATGTCTTTTGGTATTAATATTGGACTTGTGGTTCCTCATCCTGAGGTTTACTTCAGTGGTGGTCTCTCCCACATAATAAAGGCCACAAGGACAACTCAATAAATAAATTGCAAACGAGGTCTTACATGTATAAAAACCTTTGATTTAAATTTTTTTGCCTGTCTGTGGATGACAAAAACTGTCACCCTTAATCATGTTGTTACACATATTGCATCCAGGGCAGGGATAACATCCCTGCTTAGAAGGGGCTAGAACGGTCTGAGATTTCATAACCCTATAACCAATATCTGCTTTCACCAGCGTGTTTCTTAATATTTTACCCTTCCGATATGCTAACATCGGTGGTTGTCGAAATTCCTGGATCAAAGGAAAGACCCTAGTTAATAGGCGCCAATCCCGTCGTAGAATATTTTCAATCTTCAAACTGGAGGTGTAAAAAGTAGAAACAAAAGGTATTCGTATGCTCTTTTTATTATTATTATCTCTTTGTTTCAACAGCAGTTGAGGTCTATCAAATTTTTTAGTTTGATCTTTGTAAATATCTACATTTTTTTTAGGATATTCTCTATTTGAGAATTTCATGCACATTTCATCTAATATAAGTAATAATTGATCTTCATTACTCACAATTTTTCTAACTCTAAGGAGTTGGCTAAATGGCAATGACTTGACCATTGCTCTGGGATGTCCACTATCATAGTGTAACAAACTATTTCTAAAAGTCTTTTTAGAAAAGCTGTCTGTAGTTAGAGTGCCATCAGATAATTGAATCCTTGTATCCAAGAATTCAATAGAAGAAAAATACATGGTAAATTGAATACCTGGACATATACGATTCGGAAAGGTATAAAAAAATTTTTAGCTTCTCAACAGAACTGGTCCAGATGAGGAAGACATCGTCTATGTACCGCCACCACTGGAGTACTTGACTAAAGTGATGGGATATATATACACGAGGTCCTCCTTAATGCGCCACATAAATATGTTTGCATATGTAGGGAACATATTGGACCCCATAGCCGTGCCTCTCTTCTGCTAATAGAATCTATCGCCCACCAAAAAATATTTTTTTGTGAGTATAAATTCCAGTAGTGCTTTTACAAAGTCATTTGTTTTGTTTGAAAAATCAAGTCCCATAAGATAGTGAAGAACAGCATCAATGCCTTGACCATGGTCTATGGAGGTTTAGAGACTTCCCACATCAAGGGTAGCAAGGATCGTCCGGTCAGGGACCCAAAGAGAGCCAATCCTGACTAGAAAATTGGTGGTATCCTTAAAGGAACAGTGTCATCACAAATTATTTTTTTATATGTTAAAGATGTTAGTGCTTTATTAAAAACGTTTATATTTATTTGTGTGTTTGTGTTTTACTTTTTCTTATTTTTACACTTCTTCTTCCCTATGGGGGCTGCCATTTTTTGTTCCATTTCTGTCTGTCGATTAACGACACATACAGACATGGAATACGGCAGCCACAGTCCCATAGGGACTGTGAACGGCTCCCGTCCCATTGACTTCCGTGTACGGCGTCTGTGTGGGAACTGCGCATGCGCCGCTCCCACACAGTCCAATTCGAAATTGGCGCCGTCCGGCGCCATTTTCCTGTGGACCGGAAGTCGCGGCCGGACAGTAATATTACTACTTCCGGTCGCGGCTTCCCGATTTGTGCACTTGGACCAGCGGCAGCAAACGGAGCGGACGGGCCGGAGGGAGCCGCGGCGGCAGGAGCAGGTAAGAGATTTCAATGTATGTTCGTGTTTGTGTGTGTTTACTACTGTATGTAAACCTACTACGCTGTGTGTTAGCTCAAAAAATGGCGACACACAGTGTAGGAGGTTACACCGTTCAAACCCCTCGTTTATCCCGGCACTAGCCAGGATAAAGGAGGGGGGGATGCTGAGAGCTCACTAGAGCGAGGGCTTTTAACCCAATGTTGCAATGCTGCAATTTTGGGAACTAGCTCCATCTAGTGACCAAAAATGGGTAGTATTATAAATTAGAAATAATTTAGAATATTTCCTGACTCGCGAAAAAAATAAAAAAAATTTGAACAATGTTTAATCACCCACACACTAAATGTTTAATTTTTTAAAAAAAAACATGTTTTTCTGGCAACACATTCCCTTTAATGTAGGAGTCAGCCCCCATGGTAAATTACCTCAAAATGTTGTCTAAAAAATGGGTGCTGGGACAAATAGGGAGTTACTACCTGACACCATCGGGCGTCCAGGTTTTTTTTATGGATCCTTGTGAATCTTGGGTGGTAGGTATAACACCGGGGTAACCGGATGTTTAAAGGAACAGTGTCATGGCAAATAATTTTTTTATATGTTAAAGATGTTAGTGCTGTAATAAAAACGTTTATATTCATTTGTGTGTTTGTGTTTTACTGTTTCTTATTTTTACACTTTTTCTTCCCTATGGGGGCTGCCATTTTTTGTTCCATTTCTGTGTGTGTCGATTAACGACACACACAGACATGGAGTACGGCAGCCACAGTCCCATAGGGACTGTGAACGGCTCCCGTCCCATTCACGTCCGTGTACGGCGTCTGTGTGGGAACTGCGCATGCGCCGCTCCCACACAGTCCTATTCGAAATTGGCGCCGTCCGGCGCCATTTTCCTGTGGACCGGAAGTCGCGGCCGGACTGTAATATTACTACTTCCGGTCGCGGCTTCCGGACTTGTGCACATGGAACAGCGGCAGCAAAGGGAGCGGACGGGCCGGAGGGAGCCGCGGCGGCAGGAGCAGGTAAGAGATTTCAATGTATGTTAGTGTTTGTGTGTGTTTACTACTGTATGTAAACCTACTACACTGTGGGTTACCTCAAAAAATGGCGACACACAGTGTAGGAGGTTACACCGTTCAAACCCCTCGTTTATCCCGGCACTAGCCAGGATAAAGGAGGGGGGGATGCTGAGAGCTCACTAGAGCGAGGGCTTTTAACCCAATGTTGCAATGCTGCAATTTTGGGAACTAGCTCCATCTAGTGACCAAAAATGGGTAGTATTATAAATTTGAAAAAATTTATAATATTTCCTGACTCGCGAAAAAAATAAAAAAAATTTGTACAATGTTTAATCACCTACACACTAAATGTTTAATTTTTTTAAAAAAAACATGTTTTTAGGGCAACACCATGCCTTTAACCTTCAAGAATTCACAAAGATCCTTGTCAATGACATTTTCCAAAAAGGCTTCATCAACAAGTGATCCCAATTCATTAGAAAATGAAAATTTGGGATCACCTGATAATTCAACATATACTGTACGTCATGATCATTTAATTGAATCTCCATTTCTTGCAGATAAAGGGAGGTGTCCATCACAACAATGGCACCCCCGTGTCTGGAGGCTTAATAGTTAAACAGGTATTGTCAACTAGTTTCTTTAGAGCTATCTGCTCCAGACGTGTGATATTTATATGATGTCTCTCTCCACTAAGTTGTTTTTTCCAAAATAAATTTATACGATTGTTAACTAATAAAATATATGTTTCTATCTTATGAAAATTCTAAGAAGGCTGAAATCTGCTCTTTTTACATAGATTTAAACTCTTCATATCAAGCATGAAGTGCTCTTAAATTCCCTGCTAGACGGCTGCATTGACTCTGGACTTGATATAACACAGTGGACCAACACCAGCAGATGACATGGCCCCCAAACTAGACTGTGGAAACTTCACACTCGACCGCAAGACACTTGGATTAATGCCTCTCCACTCTTCCTCCAGACTCTGGGACCTTGATTTCCAAATGAAATGCAAAATTTACTTTCATCTGAAAACAGGACTGGGGACCACTGAGCAACAGTGTTGGTCCACTGTGTTACATCAAGTCCAGAGTCAGCGCAGTGTCTACCAAGACATTTCCCTGCACTTCATTCTTCCCTCTGCTGACACGCTTTATGGAGATGCTGATTTCATTTTCCAGCAGGACTTGGCACCTGCCCACACTGCAAAAAGTACCAATACTTGGTGTAATAACCACATTATCACTGCGCTTGATTGGCCAGCAAACTCGCCTGACCTAAACCCCATAGAGAATCTATAGGGTATTGTCAAGAGGAAGATGAGAGACACCAGAGCCAACAATGAAGACGAGCTGAAGGCCGCTATCAAAGCAACCTGGGCTTCCATAACACCTCAGCAGTGCAACAGGCTGATCGACTCCATGCCACGCCGCATTGATAACACCTCAGCAGTGCCACCGGCTGATCACCCCCATGCCGCATTGATGCAGTAATTCATGCAAAAGGAGCCCCGACCAAGTATTGAGTGCAGATACTGTACATACTTTTCAGTAAGAAAACATTTTGGTATTAAAAATCATTTTTGAATTTGGGCTTATATAATATTCAAATTTTCTCAGACACAAAATTTTGGGTTTGCATTAATTGTTACCATAATCATCAACATTAAAAGAAAAAAATGCTGGAAATAGATCACTCTGTGTGTAATGTGTAGCGTCCATTTCCGCGGGCCATTGAGTTTACTCACCTCCCGACGCCCGCAGCCATGGATCTGTGAGCGCTGGTCCCCATCTCCTTCCTAGGAGATGCCAGCACTCACTTTCGCTCCAGTCCGCTGTGTCCCGTAAGACATCATCAACTCTCATGATTTCCTGGACTATAAGAAGGCCCCTGCCCTTCTGATCCTTGCCTGAGCATTGTTAGTGTATCCCAAGTCTGTCTTTCAAATGGTCCCTTAGTGTTTCCCGTTCCAGTTGTTACCCGTGTCCTGCTACCTGTTCCTGTATCCCGTGCTGTGTTCTTGTTCCTGTGCCTACTAGTGTTGGAGTCATGTCTACTGCACCTGCTGTCGTTTGCCATGCCCTGTGTCATCCGCCATGCCCTGTGTCATTTGCCACGTCCAGTGCCATCTACCACATCCAGTGTGATCTGCCACGTCTGGCGCAATATGCGGCACATGCTGTCATCCGCCGCGTCTGGCGTTACCTGCTGCACCCATCTCCATCCGTGCCTGAGCTGCAGCCACTGTCTGGACTACCCAGCTACCCTAGTGCAGGAGTTTGTATTACTGGGGTGCTCTGTTGTCTGGCCAGCTGCCTCCCGGCTACGGCGGTGCGGCCTAGTGGGTCCACATACCCACAAATCGTGACATAATGAATATATATCATATATGAGTTTCACTTTTTGAATTGAATTACTGAAATAAATTAACTTTTTGATGATATTCTAATTCATTGAGAAGGACTAATATATATATATATATATATATATATATATATATATATATGCTGCAGCAGCATGGAGGACACTATACAGCAGTAATGAGTAGTGTAGCAGAGAATCCGGCACTGGGATGAGTAATAACACTTATTTGGCAGCTGCTGCAGCATCTGTCTTTGTCTTATTCACTCTGCTCCTGCTCCCCTCTCCTTTCTGTATAGACTTGTATGGGCAGGGTGCCTGTGTCTTCCTCTCTCTGCTCCCTCCTTCTGCTCCCCCCTGCCCTCTTCATAGACTTGTATGGGCAGCGTGTCTTTGTCTCTCTCACTCTGCGCCTGTTTCCTTCCCCTACTTCTATTGGCAGGCAGTGAAGAGACCCCCCCCTCACTTCCTGTAGTCCGTATCCTCTGTTCTGTAACTAGGGATGGCTTTTTGCTTGACAACAGGGGCTACTGACAGCAGCATTACAGGAAGGGAGTCCTAGTGGCAGTAACTTTACATAGAATTTGCATGGATAAAACAACAAAATTTTAACAGTAAGTAATTTACAAAGTTGAGTTGTATCAGGTTTACTATTAGATTAACAAATGTTGTTTAAAAAGTTATTGTCCATTTAAGTAGACTACTATTGTTTTGGGTTACCACTCTGGAGTTTTGTGGTCATACAATATAAGCAAAGATAGTATATAGCATTCCCATGTCTCCTAGTTCTCTTTTACATTTCCTGCATATGTTGCATATTATTACAACTATCAATTCTGTTAGATATCATCAATGTAAACTGATATTTTCTATCTTGGCAAGTTGTTAACATAGCACAGATTCATATTATACAGTACCCAAAGACCAATATTACCACCCCCTCAGTGATATATATATATATATATATATATATATATATATATACCAGAAACAAACATATAATAGGAGCAGCACTGTGCAAAAAAACAAATACAGCTGGTGCTAGGTTTCAGATAACAGGGAGTGACGTTCTCCCAGTATGGTATATGGAAAAAATCGAGCAAAGAAGCAGCACTCAATAGCAAAAAATGAAGTTTATTCACCCAACACAGCAACGTTTCACTTCCTCTTTCCTCCATGGAAGCATTTTCAAGCCTTGAAAATGCTTCCATGGAGGAAGTGAAACGTTGCTGTGTTGGGTGAATAAACTTCATTTATTGCTATTGAGTGCTGCTTCTTTGCTCGATTTTTTTTCTATATATATATATATATATATATATATATATACAGGGCCGCCATCAGGAATTTCAGGGCCCCCTACAGCTAAATTTTCTGGGCCCCCCTACCGTGGCACCGCCTGTTAACGGTACTCCGTCCAGCACTATATCATGGTACCCAGGGCCGCCATCAGGGGGGGTATTAGGGGTACTGATGTGAGAGGCCCGGCCAAACCTAATTGAAAGGGGGGCCCGGCAAACTGCCGCGACTTGCCTTTGGTAGAAAAAAAAACAGGCCCCTGCAATGGGGCCCGTTTTTTTCACCAAAAGAATGTCATGAGTTGCGGGCCCCCCTTTCAATTAGGTTTGGCCAGGCCTCTCACATCAGTACCCCTAATACCCCCCCTGATGGCGGCCCTGGGTAGCATGGGGGCCGTCAAACACCGCCGCCCGTGCGACCGATCGCGCGCACCCGCAAACTCCCGCGCATGCGCTCCGGCGACCGCCTGGAACCGCGCACCGAATTTTGAGGCAGATTTTGACCTGCCCACACTATCTTGCCGCATTTTTTGCCTGCGGCGATTGAGGACAGCAGACAGAAAACGCAGCGAAAAATGCATTTTCTGCCTCCCATTGATTTCGATGGCAGGTCAGAGGCGGAACCGCGGCAAGAAAGGACGTGCTGCTTTTTCTTTTTTCCGCGACTGGCTCCCATTGATTTCAGATTAAATCAATGGGAGGCGGTTTTGGAAGTTGTTTGGTGCTGATTCTGACGCAGTGTCCGAGTCAATATCAAGGCCCAAAAACTCTGTGAACTGGGCCTTATTGTTAGGGCTTATTCAGACGATCATGTAATACGTCCGTGCAACGCGCGTGATTTTCACGCGCCTCGCACGGACCTGTTACTCTATGGGGCCGTGCAGACTGTCAGTGATTTTCATGCAGCGTGAGTCCGTGTGTCCGCTGCGTAAAACTCACGACATGTCCGATATTTATGCATTGTTCGCGCATCACGCACCCATTGAAGTCAATGGGTGCGTGAAAATCCCGCCCAGCACTTCCGCAGCCGTATAAACTATGAATGAAAACAGAAAAGCACCACGTGCTACAAACATACAAACAGAGTGTCATAATGATGGCGGCTGCGCGAAAATCACGCAGCCGCGCATCATATGCTGCTGACACACGGAGCTGTTATGGACCTTTTGCAAGCGCAAAACGCCACGTTTTTGCGCGCGCAAAAAGCACACGCTTGTGTGAATCCGGCCTTAGGGTAGGAACACACTAGGCATGAACACTGCGGATTTTATGCAGCACATTTTATTGTGGAAAATCCGCAGTGTATTACAGTCGCAGCAGAGGGGATGAGATTTAAACAAATCTCATCCGTACGCTGAAAAAAAATTTTACATGCTGCGGCTTTTTGGCTTTTTAAGCCGCAGCATGTCAATGTATTCTGCAGAATCGCTGCTCCTCTGTTGCGGAAATGCTGCGGTTCTGCCGCAAAAATCACACATGAGAAAAAAAAAAAAAAAGGCACTTTTTTAAATTTATAAAAAAGTTTAGACTTACCCCGGCCGTAGTCCTGGTGACGCGATCCTCTATTCTTAGCGCAGCCCCGCCTCCTGTCAGGACGTTTCATCCCATGTGACCGCTGCAGCAGTCACATGGTCTACAGCGTCATCCCAGGAGGCGGGGCTACGTTCAGAAGAGAGAGATGCGTCACCAAAACTACAGCCGGGGTAAGTCTAAACTTTTTTTCCCTGCAGGATTTCCGCAGCGGACATGCCTCACGAAACCTGAGCCACTATTTGGTGCGGTTTTGCTGTCGGAATTCCCTGCGGCTACCGGGGCGGATAAGCTGTGGAGTTTTACTCAGCATATCCGCCTAGTGTGTCCCTTATGATGTCGCTCCTGGAGCTGCTGCCGCTCTCTAAATAGGCAGTTGGTCCAGTAGAATTTGGAATTATATTTTTTTGTGAACCAGCTTAAAAAAATACAAAACTTTTGTGTTAGGGCCTGTTCACATCACCGTTCGCTTCCGTTCCGGGGTTCCGTCTGAGGTTTCTGTCGGGTGAACCCCGCAACGGAAAGTGAAAGTGATAGCACAGCTTCCGTTTCCATCACCATTAGCGCAGTCGACTGCGCTATTGATTCCGTCCGAAAACCAGCCGGAATGGTGACGAACGGAAACCATTAGCGATATTTCCGTCACCATTGAGATCAATGGTGACTGAAACGGAAGCTGTGCTGTCACTTTCACTTTCCGTTGCGGGGTTCACCCGACGGAAACCTCAGACGGAACCCCGGAACGGAAGCGAACGGTGATGTGAACAGGCCCTAACACAAAAGTTTTGTATTTTTTTAAGCTGGTTCACAAAAGAAAATAATTCCAAATTCTACTGGACCAACTGCCTATTTAGAGACAGGCAGCAGCTCCAGGAGCGACATCATAAGGGACACACTAGGCGGATATGCTGAGTAAAACTACACAGCTTATCCGCCCCGGTAGCCGCAGGGAATTCCGACAGCAAAACCGCACCAAATAGTGGCGCAGGTTTCGGGAGGCATGTCCGCTGCGGGAATCCTGTAGGGAAAAAAAAGTTTAGACTTGCCCCGGCCGTAGTTTAGGTGACGCGTCTCTCTCTTCTGAACATAGCCCCGCCTCCTGGGATGACGCTGTAGACCATGTGACCGCTGCAGCAGTCACATGGTATGAAACGTCATGACAGGAGGCCGGGCTGCGCTAAGAATAGAGGATCGCGTCACCAGGACTACGGCCGGGGCAAGTCTAAACTTTATCAATTTAAAAAAGTACCTTTTTTTTTTCTCATGTGTGATTTTTGCGGCAGAACCGCAGCATTTCCGCAACAGACGAGCGGCGATTCCACAGAATACATTGACATGCTGCGGCTTAAAAAGCCAAAAACCACACTGCAGGTCCATTTTTTTTGCAGCATGTGGATGAGATTTGTTCATATCTCATCCACTCTGCTGCGACTGTAATACGCTGCGGATTATCCGCAATAAAATGTGTTGCATAAAATCTGCAGTGTTCATGCCTAGTGTGTTCCTACCCTAAGGCCGGATTCACACAAGCGTGTGCTTTTTGCACGCGCAAAAAACGTGGCGTTTTGCGCATGCAAAAGGTCCATAACCGCTCCGTGTGTCAGCAGCGTATGATGTGTGGCTGCGTGATTTTCGCGCAGCCGCCATCATTATGACACTCTGTTTGTATGTTTGTAGCACGTGGTGCTTTTCTGTTTTCATTCATAGTTTATACGGCTGCGGAAGTGCTGGGCGGGATTTTCACGCACCCATTGACTTCAATGGGTGCGTGATGCGAGAACAATGCACAAATATCGGACATGTCGTGAGTTTTACGCAGCGGACACACGGACACACGGTCACACGCTGCGTGAAAATCACTGACAGTCTGAACGGCCCCATAGAGTAACAGGTCCATGCGAGGCGCGTGAAAATCACGCACGTTGCACGGATGTATTACACGTTCGTCTGAATAAGCCCTAACATTAAGGCCCAGTTCAGAGTTTTTTGGCCTTGATATTGACTCGGACACTGCGTCAGAATCAGCACCAAACAACTTCCAAAACTGCCTCCCATTGATTTAATCTGAAATCAATGGGAGCCAGTCGCGGAAAAAAGAAAAAGTAGCACGTCCTTTCTTGCCGCGGTTCCGCCTCTGACCTCCCATCGAAATCAATGGGAGGCAGAAAATGCATTTTTCGCTGCGTTTTTTGTCTGCTGTCCTCAATCGCCGCGGGCAAAAAACGCAGCAAAAAAACGCGGCAAGATAGTGTGGGCAGGTCAAAATCTGCCTCAAAATTCTTTAAGGAATTTTGAGGCAGATTTTTTTTTGCCTGCAAAATACTGTGTGAACAGGGCCATAAATGATCAGCACTTTGAGATAATTTACTCACTGTGTCAGAAGAGCTGCTGCTCCCACTCCAGTCCTCTTCCGGCGATGTCTTCCAGGCGAGGTCTTCGGTCCAGACGTCCAGTCCTTCACCTCCAGCCAGGCTCCAGGTAAGTTTTGTCCATGTGTGTCCGCGGCCGATCGCGGGTGCGCGCGCGGGCGGTCTCCAGTGCGGGCGTTCGTGGGTGCGCGCTCGGGAGTTTCCTTGGGCGCGCGATCGGGTGCGCGCGCGCGGGCGGACGGTTTGACGGCCCCCCATGACGAGGGGAGGGGGCCCGCAGCAGCAGCAGCAGCTCACGACATTCTTTTGGTGAAAAAAACGGGCCCCATTGCAGGGGCCCGTTTTTTCCTACCAAAAGAATGTCGCGGCAGTTGCCGGGCCCCCCTTTCAATTAGGTTTGGCCGGGCCCCTCACACCACTACCCCTAATACCCCCCTGATGGCGGCCCTGTATATATATATATATATATACATACACACTGCCATACATGCTCCAATAATACCACCACCTCAGTGATATATGCTGCCATACAGTGCTCCAATAATACCACCACCTCATTGATATATACTGCCATACAATGCTCCAATAATCCCACCATCTCAGTGATATATACTGCCATACAGTGCTCCAATAATACCACCACCTCAGTGATATATACTGCTATACAGTGCTCCAATAATACCACCACCTCAGTGATATATACTGCCATATATTGCTTCAATAATACCACCATCTTAGTGATATACACACTGTAGCGCCCATCTCATACTCATCTCCCGACGCCCGCAGCCATGGATCTGTGAGCGCTGGCCTCCGTCTCTCTCCTAGGAGATGCCAGCGCTCACTTCCGCTCCGTTCGGCTGGATCCCGTAGGGTGCGCGCGCAATTAGGAAATCGTCATCACCATCAACTGCCACGATTTCCTGGTCTATAAGAAGGCCCCTGGCCTTCTAATCCTTGCCTGAGCGTTGTTAGTCTTTCCCAGTCTGTCTCGCAAATGGTTCCTTAGTGTCTCCCGTTCCAGCTGTTACCCGTGCCCTGTTACCGTTCCTGTATTCCGTATTGTTCCTGTGCCTACCCGCGTTCAAGTGTCTTCTGCCATGTCAAGTGCCATCTGCCACGTCAAGTGCCATCTGCCACGTCAAGTTCCATCTGCCACGTCAAGTGCCATCTGCCACGTCAAGTGTCATCGGATACTGCCCGCCATGTCTGGCGCCACTTGCCGCACCTGCCTCCATCCGTGCTGAAGCCACAGCCACCGCCCGGATATTTCAGGTACCCAAGCATACTGTCTACCATTTACTTCTGCTTAGACTGTGACCTGGTCAGCTGCCTCCCCACTACGGCGGAGCGGCCTAGTGGGTCCACATACCCTGTGCCCGTGACAGTACGCTCAGGCCATGGAACCCGCTGGCCAGCCCAAGACCCCAGTACAGAAGATTGAGACAGAGATGCAGGACCTCCGCACACGTCAGGATCAACTCCTTGAGGTGGTGAATTCTATCCTGGTCCGCCTGGATCTACTCGCTGTTCCACCGCCCGGTTCTTGCCCCTGAAGCTGTTGCCGTGCCACTGCCTGTTGCTCCCCCTGTTTGTTCCGGATCCTCAGTTCCTCTGCCTCTTCCTCCTCGCTACGACGGTGACCCCAGAGCATGTAGAGGATTTCTCAATCAATGCACAGTGCATTTTAGGCTACAGCCTCATCTCTTCCCCTCCGAGGAGGCCAAAGTGGCATTTATTATCTCCCTCCTCGCTGGCAAGGCCCTCGCATGGGCGAACCCAATCTTGGAGCAACAAGGACCTGTATCCGCGGACCTAGCCTTGTTCCTGCAGTCCTTTCGTGCTGTGTTCGAGGAGCCGGGTCGAACATCCTCTGCCGCAGCCACTCTGTTGACCCTCAAGCAAGAAGGCTTCACAGTAGGGGAGTATGCTATCTCCTTCCGTACCCTAGCAGCCGAGCTGGCATGGAACAATGAGGCACTGGTGGCGACCTTCTGGCAGGGACTGTCCTCTCACATCAAGGACGAACTGGCAGCCCGCGACCTTCCTTCTACCTTGGATGCCATCATCCTGTTAGCCACCCGGGTTGATATGAGAATCCGGGAGCGCTCTCTAGAGGTTCGTCAGGAGAGCCGGGCCCACAGACCAGCACCCTCTGCCCAGAGACCACTATTGTCCACTCCTAGTGCGCTACCTGAGGAACCCATGCAGGTAGACAGAGTCCAGTTATCTGAACAGGAGAAGCAGCGCAGACGCTCCTCTGGACTTTGTATTTATTGTGGCCTCAAGGGTCATTTTGTGCGCCAATGCCCACAGAAATCGGGAAACTCCAGTACCTAGGGTTGGTTGGAGAGGCAACTCTAGGTGGAACGTCTCCAAACGTTAAAATCTCTTCCAAATTGCCGATACCTGTGGCCATCGTCACCGGACAGACATCACATCCTTCCTCCGCCTATCTTGACTCTGGAGCGGCTGCTAATTTTATCCACCAGGATCTAGTGGATCGGTTTCAACTACCCACAGTCCGTCTGGAGAGACCCCTGGCAGTTGCTTCTGTGAATGGTCTACCGTTGCCTGATCCGATCATGCTCATCACTGAGCCGTTGACATTACGGGTCGGAGCTCTTCACTCGGAACAGATCTCCTTCCTGGTACTACCCAAGGCTATCAATCCTATCCTGCTGGGTCTGCCATGGCTCCGTCTACACGCCCCGACACTTGACTGGAGTTCTGGAGAGGTTCTTCAATGGGGTTCCAGATGCCATAGCCATTGCCTGTCACAAGTCCGTCCTGTTGTGCCCCCTCTGCCTCAGTCACTCTCCGATCTACCTTCTCAGTATGCCAGTTTTGCGGATGTCTTTTGCAAATGAGAGGCTGAGACGTTGCCTCCACATCGGAATTATGACTGTCCCATTGAAGTGGTTCCCAATGCTTCTCTTCCCCGTGGACGAGTATATCCTTTCTCCTTGCCAGAGACTTTATCGATGTCAGCCTATATCAAGGAGAACTTGGAGAGGGGTTTTATTCGAAAATCTTCCTCCCCGGCCGGGGCAGGATTCTTCTTCGTTAAAAAGAGAGATGGATCTCTCCGACCCTGCATTGATTACCGTGGTCTCAATCAGATCACGGTCAAGAACAAATACCCGTTGCCACTCATTTCCGAGCTGTTTGATCGCATACGAGGAGCCCAAAATTTTTCCAAGCTAGATCTGCGGGGGGCCTATAATCTAATACGGTTTCGCCGGGGTGACGAATGGAAGACGGCATTTAACACCCGCGATGGGCACTACGAATACCTAGTGATGCCCTTCGGACTGTGTAACGCTCCCGCAGTATTTCAGGAGTTCGTTAATGACATCTTCCGAGATCTCCTCTATATGTGCGTTGTAGTTTATCTCGATGATATTCTAATTTCCTCCCCAGATCTGATGACCCATCGGAGGCATGTTCGTCAAGTTCTTCTGCGACTAAGAGAGAATCGCTTGTATGCCAAGTTAGAGAAATGCACCTTTGAAAAGAGGTCTTTGCCCTTCCTGGGCTTTGTCATCTCGGATCAAGGCCTTAAGATGGACCCTGAGAAGCTAAAGTCTGTCCTGGAATGGCCACGTCCTCAAGGCCTAAGGGCCATACAGCGGTTCCTGGGTTTCGCCAATTTCTACCGGCAGTTTATTCCGAACTTTTCTTCTCTGACAGCCCCCATCTCTACCCTTACCAATAAGGGTGTGAACGCCAAGGTGTGGACTCCAGAGGCAGAGTCCGCATTCATTAGCCTCAAGAAAGCCTTCACTTCAGCTTCGATCCTCCATCACCCTGACGTATCTCAGCAGTTCTCACTGGAAGTGGACGCTTCCTCTGTTGGTGCAGGCGCACTTCTGTTCCAGAGGAGCTCCAAAGGAAAGGCAGTAGTATGTGGCTACTACTCAAGACTGTTTTCCTCTGATGAGCGCAATTATTCCATTGGAGATCGGGAGCTACTGGCTATCAAATTGGCCCTGGAGGAGTGGAGACATCTTCTGGAGGGCGCTGCTCACCCCATCCTGATCTTCACCGACCACAAGAATCTCACTTACCTTCAGTCTGCACAACGACTGAATCCTCGTCAAGCCAGGTGGTCACTGTTCTTCACCCGTTTCCAATTTCTCCTCCACTACAGTCCCGCTGACAAGAATGTGAGGGCCGATGCCCTGTCCAGATCATTTGAGATGGAAGACACGGTGGAGTCCCTTCAGACGATCATAGACCCATCCTGCGTTGTCACCGCCAATCCTCTGCAGCTTAGAAATATCCCTCCGGGGAGAACTTTTGTTCGGGTGGCAGACAGAAAAAGAATTCTCCGCTGGGGACACAGTTCTGAACTGGCTGGGCACGCCGGTGTCCGTAAAACCCAAGACCTGGTCACTCGTCACTTCTGATGGCCCACGCTACCTAAGGATGTTCAGGACTTTGTCTCTGCTTGCACGGTGTGTGCCTCCAACAAAGTGACTCACAGCAAGCCTGCCGGCCTGCTTCAACCCCTGCCTGTACCCAGTGCCCCCTGGCAGCACATTGCTATGGACTTCGTCACGGACCTTCCTCTCTCAGCAGGATGCAACACCATCTGGGTGGTGGTGGACCGGTTCTCTAAGATGGCACATTTTATCCCGCTGACCGGCCTACCCTCTGCTCCTCGACTGGCAAGTCTCTTCATTCTGCACATCTTCCGCTTGCATGGCTTGCCTCTTCACATTGTGTCCGACCGGGGGGTTCAGTTTACCTCCAAGTTCTGGAGAGCCCTCTGTAAACTCCTGGATGTGAGTTTGGATTTTTCCTCTGCCTATCACCCCCAGTCCAATGGGCAAGTTGAGAGGATCAACCAGATCATGGAAAATTACCTCCGCCACTTCATCTCTTCACAGCACGATAACTGGGTACAGCTTTTTCCTTGGGTGGAGTTTTCATACAAGAACCACACAAGTGAGTCCACCACTTCCACTCCGTTTCACATCGTGTACAGTCAACATCCCAGAGTCCCTCTTCCTGTGTCGACTTCATCTCAGGTACCCGCTGCTGACTCTGCATATGGGGACTTCCTGCAAATCTGGCAACAGACCCGGTCCTCTATTTTGCTGGCGGTCGAACTCATGAAGCGAAAGGCAGATACTAGGAGAAGAGAGCCGCCTCAGTATCTTCCGGGGACTAAAGTCTGGCTGTCCTCTCGGAACATTCGCTTGAGGGTGCCCTCATACAAGTTCGCTCCCAGGTTCCTTGGTCCTTTCGAGGTCCTGCAACAAATTAACCCTGTCTCCTATAAGCTGCGGCTGCCTCCTACTCTCAGAATCCCTAACTCCTTCCATGTGTCCCTCCTGAAACCAGTGGTCCTGAACAGCTACAGCAAGACCTTGAGTCCCACAGTTGCTCCCAGCGGTCCTTCTGATGTATTTGAGGTAAAGGAGATCCTGGACCGCAAGAGAGTAGGAGGAAGGACTTTCTATTTGGTGGACTGGAGAGGGTTTGGTCCTGAGGAGAGGTCCTGGGAGCCAGAAGAGAACCTCAGTGCTCCTGCTCTTATTAAAAAGTTCCTCTCTCACTCTGGCCCCAAGAAGAGGGGGTGTAAGAGGGGGGATACTGTAGCGCCCATGGCCGCGGGCCGTCAGGTTTACTCACCTCCCGACGCCCGCAGCCATGGATCTGTGAGCGCTGGCCTCCGTCTCTCTCCTAGGAGATGTCAGCGCTCACTTCCGCTCCGTTCGGCTGGATCCCGTAGGGTGCGCGCGCACGCTCGCGCCCGGCCTTAAAGGGCCAGCACGCGCAATTAGGAAATCGTCATCACCATCAACTGCCACGATTTCCTGGTCTATAAGAAGGTCCCTGGCCTTCTAATCCTTGCCTGAGCGTTGTTAGTCTTTCCCAGTCTGTCTCGCAAATGGTTCCTTAGTGTCTCCCATTCCAGCTCTTACCCGTGCCCTGTTACCATTCCTGTATTCCATATTGTTCCTGTGCCTACCCGCGTTCAAGTGTCTTCTGCCACGTCAAGTGCCATCTGCCACGTCAAGTGCCATCTGCCATGTCAAGTGCCATCTGCCACTTCAAGTGTCTTCTGCCACGTCAAGTGCCATCTGCCACGTCAAGTGCCATATGCCACGTCAAGTGTCATCGGATACTGCCCGCCACGTCTGGCGCCACTTGCCGCACCTGCCTCCATCTGTGCTGAAGCCACATCCACCGCCCGGACTATTTCAGGTACCCAAGCATACTGTCTACCATTTACTTCTGCTTAGACTGTGACCTGGTCAGCTGCCTCCTCGCTACGGCGGAGCAGCCTAGTGGGTCCACATACCCTGTGCCCGTGACACACAGCCATGCAGTGCTCCAATAATACCACCATCTCAGTGACATATACTGCCATTCAGTGCTCCAATAATACCACCACCTCAGTGAAATATACTGCCATACAGTGCTCCAATAAAACCACAACTTCAGTGATATATACTGCCATACAGTGCTCCAATAATACCACCACCTCAGTAATATATACTGCCATACATTGCTCCAATAATACCACCACCTCTGTGATATATACTGCCATACAGTGCTCCAATAATATCACCATCTCAGTGATATATACTGTCATTCAGTGCTCCAATAATATCACCACCTCAGTGATATATACTGCCACACAGTGCTCAAATTATACCATCACCTGAGTGATATATACTGCCATAGAGTGCTCCAATAATACTACCACCTCAGTGATATATACTGCCATACATTTCTCCAATAATACCACCACCTCAGTGATATGTATACTGCCATACATTGCTCCAATAATAACACCACCTCAGTGATATATACTGCCATACAGTGATCCAATAATACCACCATCTCAGTGATATATATTGCCATACTGTGCTCCAACAAAACCACCACCTCAGTGACACATACTGCCATACAGTGCTCCAATAATACCACTACCTCAGTGATATATACTGCCATACATTGCTCCAATAATACCACCACCTCAGTGATATATACTGCCATACAGTGCTCCAATAATACAACCACCTCAGTGATATATACTGCTAAACATTTCTCCAATAATACTGCCACCTCAGTGATATATACTGCCATACAGTGCTCCAATAATACCACCATCTCAGTGTTATATACTGCCATACAGTGCTCCAATATTACCACTACCTCAGTGATATATACTGCCATACATTACTCCAATAATACCACCACCTCAGTGATATACGGATGTAGCCATCTTTAACTTGATTCTGATAACTTGCTGCAGCATGTTATCACACAACAAAGCCATTGAATAGTAATTGAAAAAGTCAAAATAAGGGATCTAGCCACTGTGTATTTAATGCGTTAGATGTCAAGGTAAAGACGGCTACATCAGTATACTGCCATGCAGTGCTCCAATAATACCACTATCTCAGTGATATATACTGCCATACAGTGCTCCAATAATACCACCTCCTCAGTGGTATATATTGCCATACAGTGCTCCAATAATACCACCACCTCAGTGATATATACTTCCATACAGTGCTCCAATAATACCACCACCTCAGTAATATATATTGCCATACAGTGCTCCAATAATACCACCACCTCAGTGATATATACTGCCATACAGTGCTCCAATAATACCACCACCTTAGTAATATATATTGCCATACATTGCTCCAATAATACCACCACCTCAGTGATATATACTGCCATACAGTGCTCCAATAATACCACCACCTCAGTGATATATACTTCCATACAGTGCTCCAATAATACCACCACCTCAGTAATATATATTGCCATACAGTGCTCCAATAATACCACCACCTCAGTAATATATATTGCCATACAGTGCTCCAATAATACCACCACCTTAGTAATATATATTGCCATACAGTGCTCCAATAATACTACCACCTCAGTGATATATATATTGCCATACATTGCTCCAATAATACCACCACCTCAGTAATATATATTGCCATACAGTGCTCCAATAATACCACCACCTCAGTAATATATATTGCCATACAGTGCTCCAATAATACCACCACCTTAGTAATATATATTGCCATACAGTGCTCCAATAATACTACCACCTCAGTGATATATATATTGCCATACATTGCTCCAATAATACCACCACCTCAGTGATATATACTGCCATACAGTGCTCCAATAATACATTGATCCAATAATACCACAACATCAGTGAGATATACTGCCATACAGTGCCTAAAATTGTGCTTTACACTGCCTAAGTAATGCCTCCATATAGTGCAAGGGCAGGGCTATACAATTAAAGGACCAGGGTCAGACACAGACAGCTGAGGGCCCCTGTACAAGAAAAGCTATATGTGAAATAGCTTATTATAGTTTATCCCCCTTATGTCTCTCTAACAATCAACCAGTAATTGTGAGCCATGATATTCAGTAGCTTAGTCTCTTACATGCAGTCGAATGTACTGTAGGAAGCTGATTTTAATGTGACCATTAGCCCCCTTATCTGCGGGCCCTTGTGCAGCTGCACAGGTTGTACATATGGTGTGTCTGCTCCTGGAAAGGATCCACGTTTCCATGTTTGTTTATTCCATTACATTGTTTTAAAGACATTTGTGGACTCCTTGTGCATATTTACCTACGTCCCCCCTTGTGCAAAGTGACTAACTCAGCTCTGCTACATCTGCCAAACCTGGCTGGTCTGTATGTGTAACATGCATCTCATGAATATGCTTTTAGATCTTCCTTTTTTCATACCAGGAAAGTAAAGAACTGAACAATTATAGTCTTATCACTGGAAAACCATGAATCATTTGTTCTTTTAAATTATTTTCTAAGAAACATCTGCATTTAGAATACAGAATGATTCATTCATCAATCACCTGCAGGGGTTCACTCTGCCCTGGAGTTTAACCTGCTGATAAGTTTAGAATGCAATAATTACATCATTACAATGATTGCAATGGGAAGAATGCCATGATGAGCCAATAGGTGTCAAGCTAAATGTGACTGATGAATAATCTGTCATCGGAAACAAATGTAATCATATTAAAAACCCAGGAAACAAGTTTCAAATGTAGTACAGCTGAGTTTGTCACTTGGCACAGCTTATCTCTATGTTTTATTCATAGTTTTGCAAACTATTGCTATACACAAACAATGCAAGGAGTTAATTGACAAAATCAGCTCTGCTATATCTGTTTTTGCAATTTTTATATCTAGGTATGTTTTCAATTGTATCAAAATGTGCAGTTCATTGTAGAATCTATCCATAATTAGTAATCATGCAGGCATCTTTAGGGGAATACAGATGCCACAGTTTTACGACGATCTGCAGAATACAGGCTGTCGTAAATTCCCATCACCCATGCAGGTTTGTTATCAGATTCCTCCATCTTATTTGAGGGATTTACTGATAATAAAAAAAAATAGTTCAAAAGGTAGCGTATCTTCAGCAGTTACACGTGCAATCTAGTGACATAAATGGAAACCTAGTTTACAGGATGCATGTGGGCTGCCATGTGGTTCTTCTTTTCCCAAGGAGGCACAGAAGTGGTATGGCTATTAGGGCTTATTTACACGAACGTGTTATACGTCCGTGATACGCGCGTCGCACAGACCTATGTAAGTGAATGGGGCCGTTCAGACTGTCAGTGATTTTCACGCGCGTCGCACGGACCTATGTAAGTGAATTGGGCCGTTCAGACTGTCAGTGATTTTCATGCAGCGTATGTGTGCTGCGTAAAACTCACGACATGTCCTATACTTGCCCGTGTTTCGCGCAGCACGCACCCATTGAGGTCAATGGGTGCGTGCAAATCGCGCACGGCACACGGAAGCACTTCTGGGTGCCGCGCGTGATTCGCGCAACAGTAGTAAAAAGAATGAATGAAAACAGAAAAGCACCTTCTGCTTTTATGTTTGTAAACATAAAAAGACAGTGTCATAATGATGCCGGCTGTGCGAAAATCACGCAGCCACGCATCATATGCTGATGCCACACAGACCTTTTGCGCGCGCAAAGCGGACACGTCCATGTGAATAACATGGCATGCAAAGTAGCATGCAAATGACTTGGGCCTGCTTCACCCGGACATGTTTGATCGGTGAGATACTGACCGTATTCTGGCCGTATTTCAAGGACCGAACACAGTTCAGGGAGTCGGACTCCTAGCATCATAGTCATCTATGATGCTGTGAGTCGCTGCCTCCCCGCAGGACTACTGTCCTGTTCTGTTATCATGTTTTCAGTAAGGGACAGTATTCCCCTGCGAAGCAGTGACTCACAACATCATGGATGACTATGATGCTAGGAGTCTGACTCCCTGAACTGTGTTCGGGCCGTGAAAAACGGCCGACACGCAGTTCGTATTTTACGGACCGAACCTGGCCGGGTGAAGCAGGCCTAACAGAGAGGAGAGGTGGGTACGGGAAGCAATACTAGAGAAGTGATTGAGTCTATTTGTATGCTGGTGGGTGACCGAGTGACTAGAAACTTCAACTCCATAACTTTCAAAATGGCTAGCTAGTGTTAAAACATCCTATCCACAGTCATATTAAGAAGAGCAGCAGCAATAACTGCTGTTCTAAAAAGTAGAACAGTATAATAGAAGAGCCACATTTGCAAGTTCATGAAAAGAGGTTTCTTTCAGCAGACAGGAGGTTTAACACTCTAAGTGGTGTTAGATGTTTAAAGGAGTTAAAGATCAGTTTATTTTTTTACAGAAAAAGCGCCTCTCTTGTGTTTGGGCTGTGTCTGGTATTGCAAATGAGCCCCATCCGCATGAAAAGCAGACTCTTTCTTCTAATACCACCACTATTCCCTCTAATCTGTGTGGACTGGAAATTATGGGTACCGCTCCCCTGTTATTCCTCCCAGAAAGTTATGAATAAATTAACAACTTGGTGTTACTAGTTGGGGGTGTGTCCTTACATAGACTGACACTGTCCAATCAGTGCTCACAGAGTGAGATTGTGTAGGGACTCACTCCTTTGACATGGGGAATAGTAACACCTAGTTGTCATTTTATTCCTACATTTCTAGGAGGAATAACAGAGGAACATCACAATGCAGAGTTCTAAGAAAAGGAATTATTTTTCAATATGGAATTCGATTATTTACTAGAACAGACATGTCAGGTTTTCTTTAACTCCTTCGCGCAGCCGGACGTGCCATTAGGTCCGGGTGCGGAGGGTGATGTTTCAGAGCGCGCTCACGCGTTGAGTGCGCACCATATACAGCAGGTGTCAGCTGTGTTTAATGGCTGACACTCGGGACTATCAACCAGAAACAGCGATCGCGCTGATCCTGGCTGTTTAACTCCTCAAATGCATCATCTGAAGCATTGAAAAGAGGGGACGGCCCCCTCCGACAGCTCATCGCCTCCCCCACAACGAGATCAGGGGGGGACAACGGTTGTCATGGCAGCCCAGGGGCCTAATGAAGGCCCCCAGAACTGCCTTCACGCTGCCTCTGTTAAGCCCTACCTCTGGCAGGGCTAACAGAAGCCTGTAAAAATGACACTATATTGCAATACATTAGTATTGCAGTGTATTGTACCAGTGACCAAGGATTGCTGGCTCAAGTCCCCTAGGGGACTAAAAAAAAGTGTAATTCCATTTTTAGTAGTAAAAAAAAATATTACAAGTTAAAAAAAACCTTTTCAAATTTTCTCCTCTAAAGTAAAATGAAAAAAAAAAAGCGTTATTTAACTTGTTTTTTGATCAACTTAGCTTTTAAAGAAATGTAATAAAAAGTCGTATGTATCAAAAAATGTTACCAATAAAAACGACAGCTCGTCTCGCAAAAAATAAGCCGTCACACCACTCAATCAATGAAAAAATCAAAAAGTTATGGCTCTCAGAATGTGGCAACACAAAACAATTTTTTTTTAACAAAAAGTTATTTTTCTTTAAAAGTAGTAAAAAAAAAAAAAAACATATATTGGTATCACCGTAATCGTATTGAGCCACAGAATAAAGATAAGTTGTCGTTTTTACCGCACTGTGAAAGCCGTAAAAACAAAACTTAAAAAACAAATGAGTTTTTTCCATTTTTACCCCGCAAATAATTTATTTTCCGTTTCCCAGTACATTATATGGAACTATAAATGGTACCAAATGAAACTACAGCTCCTCCCACAAAAAAATAAGCCCGCACACCGCTCTATTGATGGAAAAATAAAAAACGTATGGCTCTTGGAAGGCGGGGAGTGAAAAACGAAAATCAAAAATCAAAAAATGGCTCAGTCCTGAAGGGGTTAACCTGTTAGAGTGTTAATTTAACTATTTCCTTTCCAGAGTGTATAGATAAAGGAAACACTGCATACCGCCCCTTTAATCTATAGTAGAAACATGGGTTTACAGTAGACATAGTTTTATAAGATAATACCCAAAAAATATGTTGAAATCACATAAAAATTTCATTGGAAGTCTAATTTCTTAATATTTGGGGAAAATTTTCAACACATTTTTGGAAAGAATAGATGGGAGTATGGAAAAGGCCCAACCTGGGAATAGATACAATTTCCTTTGTAATAATTCACGGAGGGTAATAAATGACACAATAAAATGTTATCAGAATGTGACTGTTTCTGGAAAACAAATCAATGAACAGTTTTTATATTTGATGCGAGCGCTGATAACGGCGATTTAGTGCGCAGATTCCAGGCTTCGATGCCAGGTTCATGACTGAATATCTATGTGTTTGTATAGGAGGTGACTGCCTCGCTATTCTACTGGAACACCACCACAGATAATATAGTCCAAAACACGTAGCAGAGGCTGCGAGACATCAATAAAATCTGACAACACAAACAAGTACTAAAAAAATATTAAAAATGAAAGCAGGAAATAGAAGAACTTGAGTCGTCTTCTTCTGTCATGCTGATTAGTTATATCTGTTCCTAGGAAAGCTGGGTGACAACCAGCCACCATTACAATTCTCCTCCTACAGGGATACATTCCCCACTCATATATCACTATATTTAGAGGCGTAACTTACAGCTCCTGAGCCCCAATGCAGAATCTGTAACAGGACCCCTCACCTACCATGTGCCAGGTATAATACTGGCAGGGCCAGATGGGCTGGTGTCCCAATGGGCCGCTCTCCTCTTCTACCCCAGCAGCACAGTGCAGTCTCTGCACTATACAGCCTAAGGCCTTAGTCAGACGAACGTAGAATACGGCCGTCACATGGACGCAGGTATTGCAATGGGGCCGTTCACACCGCCGTTGTTTCAACGGATCGTGTGAAGGGTCCATTGAGAAATAGAACATGTCCTATTTTGTTCCATTTTCACGGATCCCTCCATAGACTCAAGTCTATGGGGATCCCTGAAAACTGGACCCGCACGGGGGCAACACGGAGGTGGAAAAACGTCAGTTTCTGAAAAAGCCCTAAGGGTTAGGATTCTGTGTGATGTTGGTCGGAGAGGGATGAGAGGATACTGTGTGCTGTGGGCTATTTAGGCTGTGTGTACTATGGGGAAATGGGAGCTGTATATGGGGGGGGGGGTTTGTATAGGCCCTGTGCATTGTAAGAAGGAGGGAATATAGGTCCATTTTTGTGTGTTTGTGGGGGTAAGAGTATGTTCACACATTGCATGTTTTTTTAACAACTAAGGCATACCTCCCCACCCATGCAACTTTTCAAAGCCCTGCCCGATCCACCAAAAAATGCCCACAAACCCTGCCCAAACCTACCATTGTGCGGTACGCTTGTGTAAGCCCCACCCCTGTAAGGCCAGGATCACACACAAAATTTTGGTGCAGTTTTTCGCTCAGTTTTTTTTAGCCAAAACCAGAAGTGGATCCAAAAGGAAGGAAAGGTATAAAGAAAAGACTGGGACAAAAACTGCATCAAAACTGTGTGTGTGATCCTAAGGCTTCGTTCACATCTGCGTCAGACGTTTCCGCCAGGGGAACAGATGAGCGAAAATCAAAAGTAAACCATAGTCTTCCGTTTGCATTACCATTGATTTCAATGGTAACGCTTCCATTGCTAATGGTTTACATTTGTCTCCGTTCTGTAAGGTTTCCGTTTTTCGGTGGAATCAATAACGTAGTCGACTCTGCATTATATATGGATTTTAATGGGTTATTTACATTAAAGTTGTTTTCCAGGAATACAAAATTTTGGACCTAATATTCTATGTAAGGCTCCAAGCACACGACTGTAAAATCGCCGGTAATTATGGGCCCATTTAGTTCTATTGGCCGTGGACACCTTTCTGTATCGCTACGGATGGGTGCCCGTGCTGTAGAACTGCGCCGTGAATTATGGAGCATGTCAGTTTTTTTGTGTTTTACGGGCCGTGCTTCCATAACTTGTCAGCAGCCGGCCGTGCCCACGAGCCGTTATTATGGCCACGGCCGTGTGCATGGGGCCTAACTATTTAATAAAGTTCCTAATATATAGTCTGTATTAAATCTGAAGACTTTCCTTACTATTCTTCCTACCTCTGCCCTGACGGAAGTTCTGCTTTCCATCTGTCTCCTTTTTTTTCTCTCGACACCGGCTCGTGCACGAGAGTTAGGGTATGTTCACACGGCCAAATTTCAGACGTATACGAGGCGTATTATGCCTCGTTTTACGTCTGCAAATACGGCTCCAATACGTCGGCAAACATCTGCCCATTCATTTGAATGGGTTTGCCGACGTACTGTGCAGACGACCTGTTATTTACGCGTCGTCGTTTGACAGCTGTCAAACGACGACGCGTAAAAATACAGCCTCGTCAAAAGAAGTGCAGGACACTTCTTTGGACGTTTTTGGAGCTGTTTTCTCATAGGCTATGTTCACACGGGGTATTTTGCCGAGTTTTTTTACGCGGAAACCGCGTCGCAAAACTCGGCAAAAACGGCCCGAGAACGCCTCCCATTGATTTCAATGGGAGGCGTCGGCGTCTTTTTCCCGCGAGCAGTAAAACTGCCTCGCGGGAAAAAGAAGCGACATGCCCTATCTTCGGGCGCTTCCGCCTCTGACCTCCCATTGACTTCAATGGGAGGCAGGAGAAAGCGTATTTCTCGCTGTTTTATGCCCGCGGCGCTCAATGGCCGCGGGCGAAAAACGGCGCGATAATCGCCGCGAAAATCGGCGTGCAGGGAGAGGAATATCTGCCTCAAAGTTCCAAACTGAATTTTGAGGCAGATATTCCTCCCCCAAAATACTCCGTGTGAACATAGCCTTAGACTCCAATGAAAACAGCTCCAAAAACGGACGTAAAAAACGCCGCAAAAACGGTGCAAAAAACGCAGCGAAAAATGCGAGTTGGTAAAAAAAACGTCTGAAAAGCAGGGTCTGTTTTCCCTTGAAAACAGCTCTGGATTTTCAGACGTTTTTGTTGACTACGTGTGAACATACCCTTAGGGTATGTGCACACGTAGTGACCAAAAACGTCTGAAAATCCAGAGCTGTTTTCAAGGGAAAACAGACCCTGCTTTTCAGACGTTTTTTGACCAACTCGCATTTTTCGCTGCGTTTTTCGCGCCGTTTTCGCGGCGTTTTTTACGTCCGTTTTTGGAACTGTTTTCATTGGAGTCTATGAGAAAACAGCTCCAAAAACGTCCAAAGAAGTGTCCTGCACTTCTTTTGACGAGGCTGTATTTTTACGCGTCGTCGTTTGACAGCTGTCAAACGACGACGCGTAAATGACAGGTTGTCTGCACAGTACGTCGGCAAACCCATTCAAATGAATGGGCAGATGTTTGCCGACGTATTGTAGCCCTATTTTCAGACGTAAAACGAGGCATAATACGCCTCGTTTACGTCTGAAAATAGGTCGTGTGAACCCAGCCTAATTATACACACAGCCCTGTGTCAATACCTCACTGACCTACGTAACAACACAGGGCTGTACTTTACTAATTATTCTACCCCCTCTGTGTCTATTGGCCCTCCCCACTAGTTCTCCCTTCCCCTTTAGTTTATCCCGCCCACCTGCTTTATCTGAGGTGCGGTCACAGAATCCTGTGACCGCACCTCAGATATCTAATGTGATCCCCATCATCCCTGAATATATGTACTCTATATATATGTAACTATATATATATATATATATATATATATATATATATATATATATATATTTATTTTTTTATTTTATTTTTTTATTTTTTTTATATACAGTAAATCCAGAAAATCAGGCAGCACTCCAGAGATATTGCAAAAAAAGTTAAGAATGTTTTATTGATCCATCAGTTCAGTGCAACATTTCAGCTCTACAATAGAGCCTTTCTCAAGCTTGAGAAAGGCTCTATTGTAGAGCTGAAACGTTGCACTGAACTGATGGATCAATAAAGCACTCAACTTTTTTTGCAATATCTCTGGAGTGCTGCCTGATTTTCTGGATTTATACATTTGGGTAACCTTGGTCGTGTCCCCGGCGGGCTTGCACCCCTTACCATTACTATTTTGGCTGTGCGGCTGACATTTTTTCTCTTTTTATATATATATATATATATACGGCCTGAGCAAAAAAATGTACCTGGAAAACCCCTTTAAGGGCATTTGGCTGGGAGAGCCCATCAATGCAGCATACTTGCCAACAGTCCCGATCATAGTGGGAAAATCTCATGAATCAACCACATAAGGGTGGAGTTTATGCAACTTTTGCATGGTCGGTTTGGGAACGTTCCCAAGGGAAATAGGTCTGGGGCCTAAAATGTACCGATTTGGAGGATTGAAAGGGGTTTTCCAGACATAAGAAATTGATGGAAATTGATGGAAATTGATGGTCTATCCTCAGGATAGGCCATCAATACCGGATCGGTGGGGTTCCGATCTTAAACAGGCCATGGCGCTCATGCGAGTGCTGGTCCTCTTCATTCCTGTCACTGCTTGTACTGTGAATCGCTGACACTCTTGTAGCGTCGTTCACAGTATTACAGTATTCACTTGAATAGGAGAAGGCTGTAATACTGTGAACCGCTGCTACAAGTGTGTCGGCGATTCCCAGTACAGAGCAGATAAGGAATGAACGGGAAGCAGCTTTCGCCACCGCCCTATCAAAACAGCTGATTGGCGGGTGTGCCAGGATCGTACCCCCAGCGATCAGGTATTGATGGCCTATCCTGAGGATAGGTCATTGATTTCTTATAACAGGAAAGCCCCTTTAAATACTGTAAGTCTGTGTTTGATCAGTGAAAGTCGAATGACTGTGACCCCCCTCCCCCCCCTCCGTTCACTAGAAGGAAATGGCAACGGCACTAGGACAGCACTGTGCTATTTTGCCTGCTCGGCTTCACGCTGCTTTGTTCTGACCATTGACAATAAACAACTGACCATGCGGACGAAAAATCAAGCTGGGCCGACAGTAGCCAAAGGGAATGACGCTTTTCTAGCCATGATGTTCTAGTAACTGGTGACATCGGTCGGACTCATTCATCAGACAGTATAGCATCAATGTCTTAAGTGAGGCCGACCTCTGCAAAAACGAATATCATGCTATATAATAAGTCGCATCTTACTGCTACGGGCTTCTAAGACTGGCATATAAAACACGGGCCTTTATACATAGTACACATTACATTGACACAAAGTATAGTAGAAAATTGCAGAACTTTTCACGATGTAATGATTACGTTTTATTTATCTGTCAACGGAAACTTCCTTTAGGCCCTGTTCACACAGAGTTTCTTGACACGGAAACCACATCGGAAAACGCGCCAAAAAACATCCAAAAATGCCTCCTATTGATTTCAATGGCAGGCAAAGGCGTTTTTTTCCCGCGAGCCGAAAAACCGTCTCACGGGAAAAAGAAGTAACATGCCCTATCTTCGGGCGTTTACGTCTCTGACCTCCCATTGACATCAATGGGAGGCAGAAAAAGCGTATTTTGCTGCGCTTTTGCCCACGGCGTTCAATGGCCGCGAAAATCGCGGCACACGGCGTGTAGGCAGATCAAAATCTGCCTGCAAAAAAACTCTGTGTGAACAGGGCCTTAAGGTGACTAAGTAGATTTATGTATAGTCCTATTTCATTTGATCCTACATGGGCCTACAGCAGATTAGCTTATATAGACCATTATCTTCTTATGGATGTTAAGGCAAGGAAAAATAAAAGGACGGTCTCCTTTAACCGGTTCCCAACCACTGGCTGTGTATATACGGCCAGCGGTCGGGTCCTTAAGACCCGCGCCATAGACTATTTACAGCGCGGATTTTAGCCTGCTGCCCGAGCGATCGGGCAGCTGAATGTCGGGTCTCCGGCTGTCAGTGACTGCCGGGGACCCTGAGGAGAGGATAGAAGCAGCTTTCACTGATTCTGTCTTCTCTGATGTCTTTTTACACAGCGCTCAATGAACGCTGCGTATAGGAATAGAGGCAGTGGCCGCGGCGCTGTCTCTATTCCTCCCGGTGATCATGTGACTGGTCACATGATCGCCGGGTGCCGTTACTGACAGACTGCTGCTTACTAGACCCAGCACAGCCCAGTTAGTGACAATCGTCACTATGAGAGGGCTGATTTCCCTGCTGTGCAGCTCCAGTTATAGTCAAATAACATGGTGTAAAAGAAGAAAGAAAAAAAATAAAGTTCCCCAAAGGTCTTTTCTGACTTTTGAGGGACAGACCATAGTAATAAAAAATTGTAATTAAAATAAAGTGCAAAAAAATGTAATAATAAATACACATAAAATACCCACCCAAAAAAAAACATCCCCCCCAATCATTGTGGTAACGCTAGCGCTGACCTAATTATCCTAAAATAAACATGTAATATATTAGAATTTACGGTAGACAATGACGATCACAAATAAAAGGTCTATTTTAGGGTAAAACTCTTATAATCAGAAAAAAAATAGCTGAAACGTAAAAAAAGCTTATTTTTTTTACTATTATTTTAAAACTTTAAGACTAAAAATTCTAAAATAGCAAAAAGTATGTGTATAAAAATGATAAAAAAAAGAAACCTGCATTGTCTGCGGAAAAAAACATTGCAGAAATCACGTCGTTAGCCCAACAAATAAAAAAGTTATAGTCGCTTAACTAACGCGTGCTAAAAAGGGCTAAACGGTGTCTGGTCCTGAAGGCGCAAAATAGCCCGGTCCTGAACCAGTTAAAGATTTTTTGACAATAATAAATGACTTGATATCTGCAGTTTTAAAGTCTCTGCTCTGCTATTATACAGTCGCTGCTTTTCGTCCTTACTTTTCTTAAAAAAGCCAGAACTATCTCCGCCAATATAACTGGAGCATGCGGAGACTTATAAAAGTACAAGAAACAAAAGTGAAGTGTTTGTAAAATGTGCTATGTCAAAAGCAGAAAAATGGAATTCCGGTAAACTGCGCTGGTTAAAAACAATCAAGGGGATCATATCAAAGTGAAAAATTCTACCATGTAGCGCTGCTGCCATCTAGAGGATGGGAAGAGTATTGACCAGTTTAGTTAATCGCCAGCGCCAGCGCCTTTCATTGATTATTAGTCGGAAAATAACCATTTCTAAGAAGCATATTTCTAAGCATTTAGTAGTTTTACTAATCCTAAAAAGTTCTAAGTCAGAAATGGATGTAATTATCTATTAAACCTGACAGTGTTTATTATTCATGGTAATGGCTATACGGTGACACCATGAAAGTGTTACCACATTGTCATGTGGATGTTGGGGAGTCCTGGGCTCAGGATAATGTTAATTGAGGATTTCCTTGCTTTTCTTTTAATATAAGTGAACTACAAAAGAGCAATAAGACATTTATGTGTCCTTTGCTGCCATCTGCAGGTGGTTGAGGGAATTTTCAAGCATTACATTTTAGAGATATGAAGGACAGAAGGACTTAAAAGGGCTGTATTGCAAGGCAAACTCCTGTCCATGTGCCTTATTGGGATTCCCTTCTATGTGCCAGATCGGAGAGTCACTCTTCATGAGACAACCCCTTTAATATAAGCATAAGGGAAAAATAAAAAATGTCATTGCTAAATCATTTCTTTTTGCTTTGCTTCACTTTTTTTTCTCTTAGTGGCTTAGTGTGTAATTTTTAACTTAAAAAAGATCTTTAGGTCATCGGCCCCATAGATATTGAATGGAGGGGAAGCACATATGCGCGACCGTTGCTTTATTCTAGCGATCGGTGGGGGTTCCGTCAATCACACATTTATCACCTATCCTGTGGATAGGAGATAAATGTGCCTAAGGGGGTTTTACACTGGGCAGTTATCGGGCAGACAAGCGTTCATATAATGCTCGTTGCCGATCATTGCTCTGTGTAAACAGGGCAGCGATCAGCAGATGAACGAGCAAACTGATCTGCTGATCGTAGCGTTTTTAAAAAGTTAAATATTATGGTTGTCGGCAGGACATCTCCCTGTCTAAACAGGGAGACACGCTGCCGACATGATAATAATGTATGGGGACGAGCGATCGGAGTAACGACCGCTCATCCCCATCCATAGCTCCTTACGACAGGAGCAAACGAGCGCCGATCAGCAATGTCTCACTGATCGGCGACCGCTGCACCGGCCGATTATCGGCCGCTGTAAAAGGGCTTTTAGTGGGAAAACCCCTTTAAATTAGCTCTCCATGCAGTGACTTCCTTGTGCGCTTCTGGTGAGCTTGTGCTTATAAATAGCAGCCAACCTGAACCAGCAGAGCTGCAGCGTAAATCTAGAGGGAGGAACAGGGCAGCGGGAGGTGATGCTGCTAAATTATTGTACCTTTTCTAACTAGTTCTAACCTGCAGCTACCACTAGGGGGAGCCCACTTCATACAGATTTTTCCTACTCGGTTTGAGTTCAATAGCAGCTGTATAAATCTCTATTCTGTTAGCTCCCCCTAGTGGTGATTGCAGGCAGATAGAATTTTATCATTTCGCTCTATCACTGTGTCAATGGAAGGAGAGGATTTGGTGCTCTTTGTGTGAAAAATGCAAGTGTGCCCGTCTATAAAGATATATTATTATGGTGGACATAAACTTTAATTTAAAAATATATATATTTGGAGCAACTACCTATAGTAGGTGGTGGGAATATAAGTTTTACTATGAAACTGTGTATGATTTTTGTTCTGTATTTATAAAGAATTCAAAATCCCTGCAAAAAAAAAAAAGAAGAAAACTGTCAACAACATTTCAGAAAAAGCGGCTTGTAGCTAATAATAACACACAGAAATACAACAAGAAACATGTTGTACGATTTGGTGGAATTGGCAGACAGGGAAATGGCTCTCCATGTCTATGTTCTCAATTTCTTATCAGCAATAAAATGTGATCTATTACAAGCGCAGTCAATTTACAAAAGTTTTAGCATTCTTTGGAAAAGTACATGGCTGGAATAGTAGAGATTAGTTATGCATATTAGTCCCTGACGCTGTCGCAGTTCATCTTATTGTGGTATTTTGGCGCCATCTAGTGTTGTTAAACCATATTTCACCTTACTAAAGAGCAATGTTATACAGATTATTGCTACAATAGTTCTCATGATCTGTTATGTAATCTTAAAAGAAAGAAGTGGTTAAGCCCTGAAAATTACCACGAAAAATTAACAGATAAAAATATTGAATGATGCGATTAATAGTATGTAGTTTGTGAATTTTATTTTCCAGCAACTATTCTCCTCCGGTGTTCTATTCATACTAATGGTCAGGAATGCTATAGATTTTCTAATTCCCACGACTCAACGATGTTTTAAAATGTTTCCAACCCCCCCTCCCAAGGTCGGGGATGCTCTGTGATACTCTGCTCTTACAGCCGGGATCAGAGATAAATAGTCGGGATCAGAGTTAACTGGCGACATGTCATCATCAATAGCGACATCGTCATCTAAGACGTTGGATAGAGGAGGACCCCCTCTGTCACTCTGTAGGCCCCAGCAACACGATCGCAGGGTGCCGATGGTTGTCATGACAGTCTAAGGGCCCCAGGTCTGCCATCTATGTCCTTCTATTAAGCTTAATAGGTGAACAAAAAACAGCACAAGGCTGAGATCACACGGGGCGGATACGCTGCATAAAAGCACGCAGCGTATCTGCCCTTTGTGCCGCAGGGAATTACGGGCGGAAAACTGCATGTCCGCTGTGGAAAATTGCAGCACTTAGCCGGGATGCCGTTTCATCCCAGGAGACTTCTGCAGCCTATGATTGGCTGCAGCAACAGTCACATGGGATGAAGCTCCAACTCAGGAGGCCGGCCCTCTGACGTCATCCAGGCCGGCCTCCTGGGTTGATATTTTATCTCATGTGACCGCCGCTACAGTCTGTGATTGGCTGCAGTGGTCACATGGGATGAAACGTCATCCCAGGAGGCCACGCTGGAGAGAGGAACACAGACTTCTGGGTAAGTATGAGTTTTTTTTTTTCTGAATTGCATTTTTTGCGGAGGGATCGCTGTGAACCCGCCGCAAAAAAACGCAACAACTGCTATTTGTTGCAGGTTTTACCTCCCCATTGAATTCAATGGAGAAAACGTGCAACAAATAAGCAGCGTTTACGAAAATACAATTGACATGCTGCGGAATAAAATTCCACGTCGCAGGTCAATTTCTGAGGATTTTTTCCATGTGGATGAGGTTTGTTTTACCTCATCCACTTTGCTGCTACTGTATTTGCTGCGGATTTTTCGCAACTAATTCCGTTGCAGAAAAACCACAGTATTTACGCAACGTGTGAACTGACCCTAATACACAAGTATGGCAGTGTATTGTGCAAGTGATCTAATGATCAATTGTTCAAGTTCACTAGAGCGACTAAAATTATATGCTATCGGCTGGGTAGCTAGAAAGTCCGTGTTGCTAAGTGCCCCAGGAGTGGCGACCCTGGGGTGCCTAAACTCACTGGGGGATAGACCACTGAGTGATGGCACACTGTGTGTTTGTCACGTGTGTCACAAGATTTTTGGATGCGGTGCCCTTTTGGGACCCTTCCAAGGTCTAGGGGGAAAATGTGTGGCCTTCTGGTTCCTTTTTCCCCTGCAACCATTTACAGGCTCCAAGGTGGACACTGGGGTGGCAGCCCAGGGAGAAGCCTTGGAGTGTTGTTGGGTCCCCCTTAGCTTCGGCGAGGGGGGATCATCGATCCTCTAGGCCTATGGTTTGGAGGGTCGGGGAATGGTTATGCGGGGCCTCTCTCCTTTAGGAGTAGGGCTGCGATAGACCGCATCCTTTGTGCATTTTTTTGTGCGGCACCTCTGCACTTTTTTTGTACTTTGGGTGACAGAAAACACGACTCGGACTTTCAAAAAAAAATAAAATCTCTTGCCAAGGTCTTAATTATATCAGTGAACCTGAATGGGCATGTCTGGACATACGACCACCACCTAAAATGCCCATCCAAGTTATTATTTGTCTAAATGTTACAGCTGGAGGGCAAAGATTAAGTTTAGTACCTCCTAAGGGTATGTTCACACGCAGTTCGCCTGAAAACAGCTCCTGATTTTCAGACATTTTTTAACAACTCGCGTTTTTCACGGCGTATTTTACGGACGTTAATGGAGCTGTTTTTCAATGGAGTCAATGAAAAACGGCTCCAAAAACTTCCCAAGAAGTGACATGCACTTCTTTGACGCGGGCGTCTTTTTATGCGCCGTCTTTTGACAGTGACGCGTAAAATTACACCTTGTGGGAACAGAACATCGTAAAACCCATTGAAAGCAATGGGCAGATGTTTGTAGGCGTAATGGAGACGTTTTTTTCAGGCGTAAAACGCCCGAATTACGTCTGAAAACAGTGCACGTGAACATACCCTTACAATGTAAAACTTAACTCTACAAACTTGCAGTGGGAGAGTACCTTGAAGGCTGCCCTGTGGCACGCAGCACCTGAGGCACATGCCACCCCAACCCCTCCCCCAGCTACACCCCTGATGCATCACATCCTTCATGCTCTGCACAGCTGTAAATCACTAAAGCCATAGTGAACTTTATATAATAGCAATATTTTCTTCTTCAAAGGTGCGCTCTGAATAACCCTTCTCTTCCTGTTCATTTTTCTTAGCTGCAAGGGCAAAACTCAAATACTTATTGTACAATGTAAATCTTCAATCACTGCGGCAGGACCCACGTAAACGTCCGATTTTTAATATAATGTTCCTTGTCAACAAAAGAATGAGAATAGAATGAATAGTCGCCCCAGGTTCTCCTTTTCTTGAAGTTATTGCTTTTTCGACTGCCCACAATCTAGCTTGGCAGCAGGTATTTAAAAAATTTGGATTATGCCAATGTAAGCATATTTCTCGTAAGTCAAGGAACATGTGCTTTTTGCATATTTAAGCCCCCTGAGCATTGCTGAGATTCCAGATGCTTTGCAGTTGACAACCAGAGGTAGTTGCGAGGCTGAGGATACAGCTCCCACTTCTGCAGGGAGATATGATGATAGCGGGTCTGTGGAGGTTCACTTAGTAATTGCTGGAGAGCCACACAAGAATGTAGTTTGCTTTTTAATCTCTTTGGAGTGTTACGATTTCTCACATTTTTGACATTCTTCTCTCACTTCCAATTTTTTAGATGTAAAAGGTTGTAACCGTACAATTCCCCAGGATGTGCTTTCGCCATCCATACGCTGCTCCTCCTATTTGATTGACATGTTGTGATCTGATGTAACATAAATCAACTGAATTACCAAGAGAGAAGACTGAGGATTGTTTTCATCTTTCTATTAGATGATCCATTAGGACACAAATGCACAATATGCAACATACACTACAACAATATGAAGTAAAAATAGGTTGACCAGCACAGTACCCCCATATCTATAACAACCCCATTGAGCCCACAATAGTTACAGTGCCCCCATAACATTGCTAGCCACACTGCCCCTATACCAGCAACAGCTACCATGCCCTGTGACAGCTGCTCTTTCTTCATAATAGTTATAGGCACTTTGCCTCATAATGGTAAAAAAACATAGTGCCCCATATAGTGATAACCACACTGTTCCCATAACAGTGACAAGCACAGTGCCCCATAAAATAATAGCCACACTGCTACCCTAAATGTGACAGCTGCGGGGCACCCATAACTGTGACAGACACATTTCCCCCATAATAGTGATAGCCACAGTGCTTCCATAACAATAATCGCCTCAGTGCCCCATAAAGTGATAGCCACACTGCTTATATAATGATGACTGCCACACTGCCCCATAACAGTAACAGTAAAAGTATTGTGATAACAATGACAGCCACAGTGTTCCCATAAGAGTTACAGACACAATGTCCCATCAAATTCATAGCCACAATGCTCCCATAACATTAACAGCTACAGTGCCCCATATAGATATACACTGCTCCTCTAATATGACAGGCATAGTGCTCTCATCACAGTAACATCCAAACTGACCCCATAACAGTGACACCCACAGTGCCCCGTAAAAGAAACAGCCACAGTACCCACAATAACCGAAATAGCTGTTAAAGACACATAGAAAAGCTGCTTTTATGTTCCAGTACTGCTCAGGGATCTTTAGGTACTAGATAGATAGATGGATGGATGGATGGATGGATGGATACTGCCTTCTCCGTCTTGTTTTAGACAAGACAGACTCTCATCTCACTGAGGGATCAGGTTACAGCTGACGTTGAAGTCTTTGGAGAGGGTAGGGGGAGGAGAGCAGGAGCAGAGTGAGACAGAGAGACACACAGAAACTCTGCTGCAGCTTCTAGTAAGTGTTATATCTCATCCCAGTGTTGGATTCACAGCTACACTGCTCATTACTGCTGTATAATCTCCATGCTGCTGCTGCTTCTATATACTGTATGTGATAGAGGTAGGGGAACAGGATTCTCCTCTCCTAGGTGTGCATTATATAGAAGACATAATAGCAGTTAGGCTCCGTCCATTAGCTCAATGAAAGCTGAAAATTATAGCTCAGCGCTGTCTCTGTGATGCCTGTTAGGCCCATTTATCCAGTGGCACTGCCAAGCCCTGTCAATGTTGCTGGTCACCAGTACCTCCTGGCAGCCGGCTTTTGGAAGGAGGAGTCCGATGTCAGCACAGGCCCATGCAGGGCTTTGTGCTGATGTTGAGGGCAATGTTTGTGGTGCAGAGGCATTAAACCGTGACGTAGGGAGGGACGAATGGCAGGAGATAAGAGGAGGAAAGAGGGAGTCTAGAAGTGAATGAAAGAATCCACGTGTAGTGCCAGAGGAGCCTAGTGTGTGTGTGTGTGTGTGTGTGTGTGTGTGTGTGTGTGCGCGCGCGTGCGTGCGTGCGTGCGCTGAGCAGCCGACCCTGTGCAGCCACCATGAGACTTTGGCAGCCATTGCCAGGTCGGAGGTGGGCTGAGGTAGTGCCAGCCCAGAGCTTGAATTTCCAGCAGGCAGAGTGAGAGATTAACTGTCCTATGACCTACAGAAGAAGACCTATTCCAGTTCCAGGCTGACACTCACCTTGGTGCAAAGGGGCTTAGGGGTCTCGCCACTGTCCTGAATAAAGTTATATGTTCAACTGCACTGAATTATCTGTGTCCTTTAAGGAAGGAAGCCCCTCTTACATGTCTGTTTCTTATGTGATGGATTGACCTACGAGTCCTTAAAGTGTGTGCAATAATAAGAGCAACGCTTACAACTAAATTAAAAGGGGACATGCACTTATTCTGTGTAACTCCAGGTTGCGTTCAAGGAACCTGAGGCTATTGCTGTACATGAGCCCACAGTGTTGTACTGTAGTCATTGTATGTGTGACCAGTTTTAGTGTTCCCAGTATATTATAAGAACAATACTATATGTATATAGTGTATCTGTATTGTGTACATGTTAAAACGGTTTGTCCACTATCAGACAATTTAATGTTATTTTTTTGTTTAATTAAAAGCTATACAATTTTCCAATATACTTTCTGTATTTATGCCTCACAGTTTTCAAGATCTCTGCTTGTTGTTATTCAGTAGGAACATTCAATGTTTACTTCCAATGGATAAAATTCTGAACATAGTCATGTGATGGACACACAGGTGCACGGTTCGTTACAGTTACAGTATGTTTATCAGAGCTGTGTCTTCTAATGATCCCAGCACCTGTGTGTCCATCACATGACCATGTAACGAGCCGTGCACCTGTGTGTCCATCACATGACCATGTAACGAGCCGTGCACCTGTGTGTCCATCACATGACAATGTAACGAGCCGTGCACCTGTGTGTCCATCACATGACAATGTAACGAGCCGTGCACCTGTGTGTCCATCACATGACCATGTAACAATTCCAGCACCTGTGTGATCTTCACATGACCATGGACAGAATTTTATTACTGAAAGCAAACAATGACTGTTCTTAGGGATCTCAGGCTGTCTAAGCAGGGGAGCCACTGACTGGATGTCAGGTCTCCTTTAAGTATCCCATAAAGCACACTGAGTGGGTTCCTGATATGAGTGGTCGAGGGAATCACATGGGAGGGAGGGTTTAAGATTATATAAAGGAGGTTACTTCCTGTAGTGAGCCTCTTTCCCGCTTTCCAGACAGAGTTAAGGAACCTCTACAGCTAGTGAAGCTTTACAGAGGAATCATCACTCTAATATGGCAGAGCAAGCGCTGCTGGCGCTTTTAAAAGAGAAGATAGCGAAGGAAGGATCAGCCTGGCTAACCCCGCTCCTACGAGGTGGGTCTGAGCAAATGGATGGCGCGGTGTCTGAGCCGTTAGCCAGTGGCAAGCGGCCCGCAAGGAGGTGCCGTCCGCCTACTCGGCTGAGTTCTTCCCCCACTAGAGCTAGAAAACGGGGGAGGGTGCCGTCTCGTCACCTGGCTCAGCAGCGTGGCGAGGTGAGCGAGCAGCGTAGTGTAGGAGAGACACTGCCAGTTCACGATGAAGGAGGACGGGCTGGCAGCCAGGACTCCCTTCTTACAGGGCAACATAGCAGACAGGCAGGTGTGTCAGGTCCGTATTTCACACCGAATAACCACCTCTGTAAATTGAAAGCTGAAGGCATGCCTGGAGAGAAGTACACCACACAAATGTCTGAGGTACAGCTTCAATGTCAGCCAGGAGCAACTGAACTTTATTCAGAACAAAGAAACACACACAGAGAAGACACATGCCCCTCCCTATAAGTTTTCCTATACATTCTTCTGCACACTCCTCTTTGCATTCCAGGGGGCGGTGTCTTCCATAGGTGTGTCCGACATGAACAAAGAACTTGTTATATATATCAGTATATTACACAAAGAACTGAAATGTATATACATATGTGTGAGGATAATATTTTTCAGACAATATACATGGTAATGATCCCTGACAGGTGTAGTGAGGCAACGCACACCCCCGCGCGTAGACGGCGCGGTGGGTCATAGCAGCGGCATAGAACAGGAGGCAGTGCAGCAACAGGTTGCTCCAAAACCACCTGGCAGGCTTGCTAGGTGGTTTGGCAGAAAATCTGCCAATGTTGTAAAGGACACGCCGGTTATGAGAGGAGACAGGGGGAGGGGGAAGTTCCCATAAGCAATGCAGGACTTAGTCAGATTGCAGACGATAGTGAAGAAGATTTTTTCGAGTGCATTCAGGGTACACCGCAGGATAGGGACAGTGAGCAATTACAGAGATGTGTTTCCGCCGGCAGAGCCCATAGGTGTGGGACAAGGGGCCGTGGATCGGACACATGCTCCGAATCGGGATCTGACAGGTCAGGGAGAAGAAAGCAGAGAAGGCTTGGCTCCCACAGACGCACAATTTATAGGGATAGAAGGAGTAGGCATAGGCAACGGTCGTGCAGTAGCGTTTCTAGACATCGATCACGAGGCGCACGAAGAAGTAGGTCAGCATATTGCATGTCCTCGGCTTCCTCGGAGGAGTCCGTGGATAGACACAGCAGGAGGTCACGCGTGAGCAGGCAACGTGGGCGGAGAAGCAGATCGTTTGACCGAAGGAGACATGGGAAGACTACATCGGTTGAGGTGACAACGGTTGTTTCTCCGCCGCCCACAACGCAAAATGCAGATGTTAAGTCAGCAGGTCATCAGAGTGGTGAGTTATCATGTGCACAAGCATGGAATAAAAACGCTGATAATGGTGACGAGTTATTTGGTATGCTGAAAAATGTTTTGGAAAAAATGGGTGGGACTGAGGTCCCGATTAAGGTCCCAGGGGCGGCGGAGCCGCAGCCTGTGCAGGCGTTGGATAACACGGGCATGTTGCTCAGGGACTCGTATTTTTGTGGAGTTGCTCCCCTGGGGACACATATCAAATGAAGTTAGAGAAAAAATTAAAAAATGTGAATATGTGGATATATGGTCTTTAGTGTCGCCAGAGCAGCTAACAGTTGATAAAGAGAGGAAGTTTGAAAAAAGTGATGATAAAAAGCCCAAAGTGGCAAAAATGTTTGGAAATTGGTTGCAGGCTTTCGCGGTGTTGGCGAGCATAGCGAGTCAAAGTAAACCAGAGAAAGCCTTTTGAATTATTTACATATCTGGATACAATTTATTCTGCGCATAAGTTGCACGGGGGAACTGTATGGTGGAGGTACGACGAGGAATTCAGGCGCGGTTTAGCTATTTGGCCAGACATAGGTTGGTCCTCTAAGGCCACGGATGTATGGATACAATTAAAGGGAATGTGTTGCCAGAAAAACATGTTTTTTTTTTAAAAATTAAACATTTAGTGTGTGGGTGGTTAAACATTGTTCAAATTTTTTTTATTTTTTTGCACGAGTCCAGGAAATATTATAAATTATTTCTAATTTATAATACTACCCATTTTTGGTCACTAGATGGAGCTGTTCCCAAAATTGCAGCATTGCAACATTGGGTTAAAAGCCCTCGCTCTAGTGAGCTCTCAGCATCCCCCCCTCCTTTATCCTGGCTAGTGCCGGGATAAACGAGGGGTTTGAACGGTGTAACCTCCTACACTGTGTGTCGCCATTTTTTAAGGTAACCCACAGTGTAGTAGGTTTACATACAGTAGTAAACACACACAAACACGAACATACATTGAAATCTCTTACCTGCTCCTGCCGCCGCGGCTCCCTCCGGCCCGTCCGCTCCGTTTGCTGCCGCTGGTGCAAGTGCAGAAATCCTGAAGCCGCGACCGGAAGTAGTAATATTACTGTCCGGCCGCAACTTCCGGTCCACAGGAAAATGGCGCCGGACGGCGCCAATTTCGAATAGGACTGTGTGGGAGCGGCGCATGCGCAGTTCCCACACAGACGCCGTACACTGCAGTCAATGGGACGGGAGCCGTTCGCAGTCCCTATGGGACTGTGGCTGCCGTATTCCATGTCTGTATGTGTCGTTAATCGACACACACAGAAATGGAACAAAAAATGGCAGCCCCCATAGGGAAGAAAAAGTGTAAAAATAAGAAAAAGTAAAACACAAACACACAAATAAATATAAAAGTTTTTAATAAAGCACTAACATCTTTAACATATAAAAAAATAATTTCTGATGACACTGTTCCTTTAATGATGACGCAGAGGCCCCAGAATTCCTTTCTTGCCTCCTCCGCCGCCCCCCCCTCAGGCGGCAGTTGCGGGTCGCAGACCAGGGGCTTGTTGGCTCTTCAATGAAGGGCATTGTCGGTTTTTCGCTTCATGCAAATTCAAGCATGAATGCTCCATATGCGGGGGATCCCACTCAGCGCTGCGTTGCTTTAAGAGAAGTAAGAACCCCGCGAGATCAGCTGCTGCAGGTAAGCCAGAGGACGCCGGTGAACGTCCAAAGGATGCGCCCCTGGTTAGACAGGTACCCCAGGAGGCAGGAGGCAGAAATGCTCATTAGGGGTTTTACACATGGTTTTCATATACCACATGTTTATCAGCCGGCTGCTACGTTTGCTTCAAATTTAAAGTCTGTTATAGCTCAACCGGAAATTGCTCAGGAGAAAATAGACAAAGAGGTTAGCATGGGGCGAATGGCGGGTCCTTTCACGGAACCACCATTAGAGAACCTCAGAATTTCCCCTCTGGGGATTGTGCCAAAGAAAGAGCAAGGAAAATTTCGCCTCATACACCACTTGTCTTTCCCTCCAGGTGAATCAGTCAATGATGGGATATCTAGGGAGGAGGCGGCTGTGTCGTACATATCATTTGACAGAGCTATGCAGTTAGTTTCAAAAGCGGGACCGTTTTCCTTGTTAGCTAAGTCTGACATTGAATCAGCCTTCCGCCTCCTCCCGGTTCATCCTGACTGTTTTCACCTGTTGGGGTGTCAATTGAACGGCCTATATTACGTGGACATGTGTTTGCCGATGGGGTGCTCTATTTCATGCCGCTATTTTGAGATGTTCAGTTCCTTTTTAGAGTGGGTTGTGCGGTCTGAGACAGGCAACACATCGGTAATACACTACTTGGATGATTTTTTTGTTCATCGGTCCTCGAGATGAGTCGTTATGTTTATACACTTTGAATTCTTTCAGGTTTTTTATGGCCATGTTTGGTGTCCCTCTAGCGGAGGACAAAACGGAAGGCCCATGTTGGTGCCTCTCCTTCCTGGGGATAAAAATCGATACGAGCAAGATGGTTCTCAGCCTCCCGGAAGACAAGATTGCAAAATTGAGACAGGATATTAACAGCAGCATATGCGCAAAAAAGGTCACGTTGCATGACTTACAGTCCTTGTTAGGTCAATTGGCTTTTGCATGCAGGATATTCCCTATGGGAAGTGTTTTTTCTAGGAGGTTGGCCATGGCAACGGCAGGGGCAAAACAGCCGCATCATTTTATAAGACTACCCAGTTCATTAAAAGATGATTTAAGGATGTGGCAATCTTTCCTAAAAGATTATGAAGGTATATCGTGTCTCATGGAGGAGGAAATGGGCAATGCGGACCTGCAGCTGTACACAGATGCAGCAGGGGCCCATGGTTATGGGGCGTTTTTTGAGCATAAGTGGTCGGCTGGTGTTTGGCCGGCGGATTGGTACAAAAAAGGTTTTAATAAAAATCTGACGTTATTGGAGTTGTTCCCCATCGTAGTAGCAGTGGAGCTATGGGGTGCAGAGATGGCGAACAGGCGTATCTTGTTTTGGTCCGATAATGAGAGTACGGTTGTGGTTATAAATAAATTAACGTCTAGTTCTCTCCCGGTGTTAGCTCTGCTCAGACGGTTAGTGCTAAAATGTTTATCGTTTAATGTGGTGTTCAGGGCATGTCATGTACCGGGGGTTGTTAATGACGTTGCTGATGCTCTGTCTCGTTTTCAGTGGCTTCGTTTCAGGACATTGCATCCTCGGGCGGAACAGGAGGGGTACGACTGCCCGCCATCTCTTTGGGACCTGCTGGGGAGCAGCTGACACCGCTGCTGCAGAATTCTCTGGCAACAACTACGTGGAACTGCCATGGTAAGGCATGGTCTGAATGGCTGTCACATGCAAATGCGACTGAGGTAATGTCCCCGGAGTCATGTTATGTGATCACGTTGCGGTATTTAGGTTCTTTAAGGGAAAAAGGCATGTCGGCAGCGGTGGTTCAAAAGCGCTTATCAGGGGTTGCGTTTGCGCTAAAGATGTTGGGGGTGGAGGACGTCACCAAGCGTTTTGTTTTTGCGCAAATGTTAAAAGGTTGGAGGAAGGAAAGGAAGATATCGGACGGCCGTCGTCCAGTGTCTTTTATTTTGCTACGGCGATTGGCGGACGCGGCGACATCAGTTTGTTCTTCCGTTTTTGAAGCATGCTTATTTTCATGCGCTTTTGCGCTTGCTTTTTTCGGGGCTCTGCGCGTTAGTGAATTAGTCTCCACCTCGCGGTCATGTCCGTCGGGCTTGTTGGCGGACGACGTAGTGGCACTGTCGGATTCAATAAAAATTCGGGTGCGGCAGTCAAAAACAGATGTGTTGGGAAAAGGGGTGTGGTTAACCATCTTTGCCCTAGATTCAAAATTTTGCCCGGTAAGGGTGGTGAAGAGTTACATGGCGTTGCGCCCACAGGGGGGTAGTTTCTTGTCACATAAGGATGGCTCTCCTTTGTCAAAATTTCAATTTTCTTCCATTTTTAAAAAATGCTTGGTCTCGGTGGGTTGCCTCCTTCTGAGTTCGGGACCCATTCGTTCCGCATCGGGGCTGCCACAATGGCGGATGTGGCGGGTTTGACGGAGGTGGAAATTAAAAATTTGGGAAGATGGAAATCGGGTTGCTTTAAGAGTTACATTCGTCCTCATTTGTTAACCTGTTGAATTTTATATGTTTCTGCAGATGTTCGTAGACCGGTGGTTTGTTTTATCGGTCATTCGTACATTTATTGGGCGGCTCAGAGGGCGTCTTGCCGACCTGGAGGGCTGGATCTTGGCTTCAAACATGCGGATGTGTACTGGAGGGGCATCAGAGGCCTAAAATGGCTGCAAGTCCTTCCGGAGGTGGTGGCTGTGAGCAGAATGTCACAATCTCCAACGGTCGTGGTGATACACGCAGGTGGCAATGACCTTTGCTCAACGAGGGTAGCGGAGCTGATTTCCATTATGCGGTCGGACTTTGATCGCTTCGCTGCCTTTTTTACGGATCTGGTGGTAGTGTGGTCCGAAGTAGTTCCGAGGGTTTTATGGAAGGGAGCTAGGAACAACGCGTCCCTGGAACGGACCAGGCGGCTTTTGAACGTCAGGGTATCGCGGCATGTCAGGGGTCAAGGTGGTGTAGTCATCAGGCATAGGCAGTTGGAAGGTGACAACAGGGGTTTAATGTTGCAAGACGGGGTCCACTTGAACGACATTGGCCTGGACATTTTCCTTTCAGGTTTGCAGGACGCCGTCGATAGGGCATTATTTTTGTTTAGGGGGGTGGGACGAAGCGCGGTGTAGGAATACACCCGTCTCCGCTTGGCGTGTTTGGAGGCTCTTGTTCCATTTCGTTTGAAGGGAATGTGTAAGACGGCTCACCTGGCAAAACAACAAAGACATGCCCACCGCGGGGGCGGTGGCACGGCATGCGAGGTGATCGTCATCCAGAACATCAAGTTAATGAATGTCAATGAACGGACAAGGTTTCCTTTTGTTATATTGTTAATAAAAGCTGTGGCCACCCCCACTTTATTCCACAAAGATGACTATGTGTGTTTTTCTATAGTAAGTATTTAAGTAACACTCAGTAGCACGGGAAGGTACATACAGTCTTAGGGATCTCAGGCTGTCTAAGCAGGGGAGCCACTGACTGGATGTCAGGTCTCCTTTAAGTATCCCATAAAGCACACTGAGTGGGTTCCTGATATGAGTGGTCGAAGGAATCACATGGGAGGGAGGGTTTAAGATTATATAAGTGAGGTTACTTCCTGTAGTGAGCCTCTTTCCCGCTTTCCAGACAGAGTTAAGGAACGCCCGCCCGCCCGCCCTTCTTTTTTATTGAGAAGTTAGAAGTATTTATGGCTTTGTGTTGTATGACTTTGTATTGATAAGATTTGGTCTCCATTTGTCACAGCTGGCGTGTTCGGAGGCTCTTTTTCCGTTTCGTTGAAGGGAATGTGTAAGACGGCTCACCTGGCAAAACAACAAAGACATGCCCACCGCGGGGGCGGTGGCACGGCATGCGAGGTGATCGTCATCCAGAACATCAAGTTAATGAATGTCAATGAACGGACAAGGTTTCCTTTTGTTATATTGTTAATAAAAGCTGTGGCCACCCCCACTTTATTCCACAAAGATGACTATGTGTGTTTTTCTATAGTAAGTATTTAAGTAACACTCAGTAGCACGGGAAGGTACATACAGTCCTACTGAATACAACAAGCAGAGATCTTGAAAACCGTGAGGAATTAATACAGAAATATATTGGAAAATTGTGTAACTTTCATTATACAAAAAAAATAACATTAATTTTCTGAACCTGGACAATCCCTTTAAATGAGACGTCCCATCTCACAATGGCCCCCATAGCAGTCCATCTGTGAGTACTCATGTTTTTAGTATCATCATTGCCAAAGTGGCCTGTATAGCAACCAATCAGAATTCATACATTTTTTTTAAGCAAGTTATAAAAATGAACTGACAGATCTGATAGGTTACTGTGTCATTATGAACTGAGCTGTCTAGTAGCCCAGGACAAAGGGACAGGAAGTGTTTTCATGGGAATATTTTTTTTAAAAAACATTCACAGAGTTTAAATATAAATCTTTTGCTGATCCTCCTTTAAAGGACGGACAAATTCAGAAAATTAAACGTGTTAAATTTGCTCCACAATCATTGTTTTGTCTAAACATGGAAATAGAACCAAGAAGTTAGACAGAAAAAAATTCTTTGTTTTATGGCAAGTTAAAGCCCTGATTAATCTCAGGACATATTTGACTGTGCCGCTGGTTTACGAGACAAATATGTTGACATTACATTTCACAATCAAAGCAAGCAAGAGCAAAACTTTGTGTTTTCTATTTCTTTGAGCTGTTTTGTTTGATTTAAGAACTTCTTAGTTAGACTTCGGCCAAATCACGCCATCGCCGGGTAATGGAAAGTATGTTAATTGATGCTCCAAACATGTGAGTGTGAACTGAGCAATTTTTTATATCATTAAACCTAACGCTGTTTAATACAGGACTACAGGGCCGCTTATAGACCTTATCTTTCATGTAATGCTTTCAAATACATAAACTTTCCAAAGTTCAGCGTAAAGACCTGGATTTCATTAGTACACCATTAATAATAGTTACTAAATCTACATGACGGCACTAAAAAAAGCCAATTCTACGAAAAACATGAAAGTATTTAATTTATTTTTACCAGGTTTACATAACACATAAGCCAGAGATTCCAGCGGTCTTATGGAGAAGTTTCAGTTTATCCTAGGCCTCATCCACTCAACTATATTACAGATCTGTGTTGACACATATAAATCTATGGGGCCATACTGTACCTCCGTGTGACATGTCCTATTTTCTTGCATTTGCACGCATCCCTCCATAGACTCTAGTCTTTGAGGGACCCGTGATAATGCGACCCGCAAGGGGGCACCACGGATGTGGAAAACAGCCGTTTTTCACGTCCGAGTTTGCACACTCTCGCCTGAATGTAGCCTTATGAAGGTATTTTCCTCACAGTGACTATGTCTCTAATATGGACCCATAGAGATGCCGTGTGCCACCATACAAGCCTCGTGCACGTGGCTCTGTCTAAAACTTTTCTTTACCAGAACCTTAATAATAACCCCAAATGTCCATTGTTTTCTTACTCATGTCTGGGTAACAACCAGCTGTGATGAAACAGCATTATTATATAATTTTATCAGGGTCAGACTGCCCCACCAGTACCAGAAAATGCTCTCTGGCATGATAATGGGTCCCAAGTCACTAGAAGATGACCATATTTGAACAGAGGCACAACTTGAAGCTCCTGGGTCCTAATGCAAAATGTATAATGGGGCCACTACCTACCATGTGCCATTTCTAATACTAGTCTCTTCTCATGTGGGAGTGTTGGGCCTCGCCAGGCACCAGGGTCCTGCTACCTTTGTGTAAACAAAGGTGGGGTAGGCAGGGGTGGATAAAAGGTACCATGAGCCTCGGGCAGTTCACAAAGTTTCCCCCTCCCCCCAAACTCTGAAGACACTGTACCGTATATTTGCAGATTTCAGTTCAGATCTGGTTTTGAATTTGTGGTAAAAGCAGAATGAGCCATACAGAAGAGAAAAAGCAGAATACTTTGAAACACTAAAGAGGTCAGGAGCTTAAGGGTATGTTCACACAGAGTTTTTTTACTAGTTTTTTTGACGTGGAAACCGCGCCGCAAAACTCGTCAAAAACCGGCCAAAAATGCCTCCCATTGATTTCAATGGGAGGCGGAGGCGTCTTTTTCCCGCGAGCGGTAAAACCGTCTCGCGGGAGAAAGAAGGGACATGCCCTATCTTCGGGCATTTGACATCAATGGGAGGCATAGAAAGCGTATTTCGCAGAGTTTTATGCCCGCGGTGCTCAACGGCCGCGGGGCAAAAACGCAGCGGAAAAACGCCACGAAAATCGGCGTGCAGGCCGAGGAAAATCTGCCTCAAACTTCCAAACTGAATTTTGAGGCAGAATTTCCGCCTGCAAAAAACTCTGTGTGAACCCAGATTAAATTGTTAGTGCTTTCCGGAAAAAAATCTGCTATGAATGAATATAGCCTTAAAGAACCAGTCTCTGATGTTTAACCCCTTAAAGTCCAAGCCATTTTTTATTTTTTTCATTTTCGTTTTTCACTCGCCGCCTTCCTAGGGCCATAACTTTTTTCTTTTGTCAATGGAGTGGTGTTTTAAGGATTATTTTTTGCGGGAGGAGTTGTAGTTTTTATTGGCACCATTTAAAGTACCATATAATGGTTGAATTGGGAGAAACTGTGATTGATCCCTGTTTTTTTGGGTTTGGTTTTTACTGTACACTACATAAATACAGCACCAGAACAAAACTCAGTGCATACATACAGCACCACAACAAAGCTCAGTACATAAATAAAGTGCCAGAACCAAGCTCAGTAGATATACACAGCACCAGAACCAAGCTCAGTACATACAGTGGAGGAAATAAGTATTTGATCCCTTGCTGATTTTGTAAGTTTGCCCACTGTCAAAGACATGAACAGTCTAGAATTTTTAGGCTAGGTTAATTTTACCAGTGAGAGATAGATTATATTAAAAATAAAAAATAAAATCACATTGTCAAAATTATATATATGTATTTGCATTGTGCACAGAGAAATAAGTATTTGATCCCCTACCAACCATTAAGAGTTCAGCCTCCTCCAGACCAGTTACACGCTCCAAATCAACTTGGTGCCTGCATTAAAGACAGCTGTCGTAAATGGTCACCTGTATTAAAGACTCCTGTCCACAGACTCAATGGATCAGTCTGACTCTAACCTCTACAACATGGGCAAGACCAAAGAGCTTTCTAAGGATGTCAGGGACAAGATCATAGACCTGCACAAGGCTGGAATGGGCTACAAAACCATAAGTAAGACGCTGGGTGAGAAGGAGACAACTGTTGGTGCAATAGTAAGAAAATGGAAGACATACAACATGACTGTCAATCGACATCGATCTGGGGCTCCATGCAAAATCTCACCTCGTGGGGTATCCTTGATCCTGAGGAAGGTGAGAGCTCAGCCGAAAACTACACGGGGGGAACTTGTTAATGATCTCAAGGCAGCTGGGACCACAGTCACCAAGAAAACCATTGGTAACACATTACGCCGTAATGGATTAAAATCCTGCAGTGGCCGCAAGGTCCCCCTGCTCAAGAAGGCACATGTACAGGCCCATCTGAAGTTTGCAAATGAACATCTGGATGATTCTGAGAGTGATTGGGAGAAGGTGCTGTGGTCAGATGAGACTAAAATTGAGCTCTTTGGCATTAACTCAACTCGCCGTTTTTGGAGGAAGAGAAATGCTGCCTATGACCCAAAGAACACCGTCCCCACTGTCAAGCATGGAGGTGGAAACATTATGTTTTGGGGGTGTTTCTCTGCTAAGGGCACAGGACTACTTCACCGCATCAATGGGAGAATGGATGGAGCCATGTACCGTCAAATCCTGAGTGACAATCTCCTTCCCTCCACCAGGACATTAAAAATGGCTCGTGGCTGGGTCTTGCAGCACGACAATTACCCGAAACATACAGCCAAGGCAACAAAGGAGTGGCTCAAAAAGAACCACATTAAGGTCATGGAGTGGCCTAGTCAGTCTCCAGACCTTAATCCCATCGAAAACTTATGGAGGGAGCTGAAGATCCGAGTTGCCAAGCGACAGCCTCGAAATCTTAATGATTTACAGATGATCTGCAAAGAGGAGTGGGCCAAAATTCCATCTAATATGTGTGCAAACCTCATCATCCACTACCAAAAAACGTCTGACTGCTGTGCTTGCCAACAAGGGTTTTGCCACCAAGTATTAAGTCTTGTTTGCCAAAGGGATCAAATACTTATTTCTCCGTGCACAATGCAAATAAATATATATAATTTTGACAATGTGATTTTTTTTTTTTTTTTTATATAATCTATCTCTCACTGGTAAAATTAACCTAGCCTAAAAATTCTAGACTGTTCATGTCTTTGACAGTGGGCAAACTTACAAAATCAGCAAGGGATCAAATACTTATTTCCTTCACTGTATATACAGCACCAGAAAAAAAGCTCAGTACATAAATAAAGTGCCAGAACCAAGCTCAGTACATAAATAAAGTGGCAGAACCAAGCTCAGTACATAAATAAAGTGCCAGAACCAAGCTCAGTACATATATACAGCACCAGAACGAAGCTCAGTACATAAATACAGCACCAGAACAAAGCTCAGTGCATACATACAGCACCAGAATCAAGCTCAGTACATAAATACAATGCCAGAACAACGTTCAGTACATATATACAGCACCAGAACCAAGCCCAGTACATATATACAGTACCAAAACCAAGATCAGTACATAAATACAACACCAGAACCAAGCTCAGTACATATATACAGTACTGTAACCAAGCTCAATACATAAATTCAGCACCACAACCATCTCAGAACATATATATATAGCACCAGAACAAAGCTCAGTACATAAATACAGCACGAGAACCAAGCTTAGTACACAAATACAGCACCAGAACAAACTTAGTGTCACGATCTAGGGTATGTGGACCCACTAGGCCGCTCTGCCGTAGTGAAGAGGCAGCCGGCCAACTTGCAGTCTATGAACAGTCTTATGGAAGAGGTTTGTAGCACAAGGGTACCTGAGATAGTCCAGACAACGGCAGGTCTTCCGGCACAGTTGGGGTAGGTGTGGCAGGTTGCGCCAGACATGGCGGATGGCACCAGGGATGGCAGATGACACTAGACGTGGTGTATCCAGCAGGCGGCATGACATGACTCTGATACAAGGCAGGCTCAGGAATTAAGCACAACATGGGATACAGGAGATAGGATGCAGGGAACACTGGGAGCAGGAAAACACTAGGGGGCCATTTAAAATACAGACATGGCAAAAGTACAAACATGCTCAGGCAAGTAGTGGAAAGGCAGAGCACTTCTTATAGTCCAGGATGAAGAGGGGTTAATTAGGGAACTTTAACATGTGCGTGCGCTGGCCCTTTAAGGCCGGGAACGAGTGCGCACACCTTAACACTCCGAGCAGGGCCAGACGGCCGCGAGTGCTAGCGTCTCCTAGGAGGGAGATGCTGGCCGGATGCCAACGGTCTGTGGTCGCGGCCGTCACCAAGTAGGGAACGGCAGCGCACCGCGACCATGGCCGTGACACTTAGTAGATCAATACAGTGCCAGAACCAAGCTCAGTACAGAAATACAACACCCGAACCAAGCTCAGTACATATACACAGTACTAGAACAATCTCCGTACATGTATACAGCACCAGAGCAAAGCTCAGTACATAGATACAACACCAGAACCAAGCTCAGTACATAAATACAGCACCAGAACAAAGCTAAGTACATATATACAGCATCAGAACCAAGCTCAGTACATATATACAGCACAATAAACAATGCTCAGTACATAAATAAAGAACCAAAACCAAGCTCAGTACATATATACAGCACCGGAGCAAAACTGAGCACATATATTCAGCATCAGAACCAAGCTCAGTACATACACTACCGTTCAAAAGTTTGGGGTCACCCAGACAATTTTGTGTTTTCCATGAAAACTCACACTTATATTTATCAAATGAGTTGCAAAATGACTAGAAAATATAATCAAGACATTGACAAGGTTAGAAATAATGATTTTTATTTGAAATAATAATTTTCTCCTTCAAACTTTGCTTTCGTCAAAGAATGCTCCATTTGCAGCAATTACAGCATTGCAGATCTTTGGCATTCTAGCTGTTAATTTGCTGAGGTAATCGGGAGAAATTTCACCCCATGCTTCCAGAAGCCCCTCCCACAAGTTGGATTGGCTTGATGGGCACTTCTTGCGTACCATACGGTCAAGCTGCTCCCACAACAGCTCTATGGGGTTGAGATCTGGTGACTGCGCTGGCCACTCCATTACAGATAGAATACCAACTGCCTGCTTCTTCCCTAAATAGTTCTTGCATCATTTGGAGGTGTGCTTTGGGTCATTGTCTCCAATCAAGCGCTGTCCACAGGGTATGGCATGGCGTTGCAAAATGGAGTGATAGCCTTCCTTATTCAAAATCCCTTTTACCTTGTACAAATCTCCCACTTTACCAGCACCAAAGCAACCCCAGACCGTCACATTACCTCCACCATGCTTGACAGATGGCGTCAGACACTCTTCCAGCATCTTTTCAGCTGTTCTGCATCTCACAAATGTTCTTCTGTGTGATCCAAACACCTCAAACTTCGATTCGTCTGTCCATAACACTTTTTTCCAATCTTCCTCTGTCCAATGTCTGTGTGCTTTTGCCCATATTAATCTTTTCCTTTTATTAGCCAGTCTCAGATATGGCTTTTTCTTTGCCACTCTGCCCTGAAGGCTAGCATCCCGGAGTCGCCTCTTCACTGTAGACATTGACACTGGCGTTTTGCGGGTACTATTTAATGAAGCTGCCAGTTGAGGACCTGTGAGGCGTCTATTTCTCAAACTAGAGACTCTAATGTACTTGTCTTGTTCCTCAGTTGTGCAGCGGGGCCTCCCACTTCTCTTTCTACTCTGGTTAAGAGCCTGTTTGTGCTGTCCCCTGAAGGGAGTAGTACACACCGTTGTAGGAAATCATCAGTTTCTTGGCAATTTCTCGCATGGAATAGCCTTCATTTCTAAGAACAAGAATAGACTGTCGAGTTTCATATGAAAGCTCTCTTTTTCTAGCCATTTTGAGAGTTTAATCGAACCCACAAATGTAGTGCCCCAGATTCTCAACTAGCTCAAAGGAAGGTCAGTTTTATAGCTCCTCTAAACAGCAAAACTGTTTACAGCGGTGCTAACATAATTGCACAAGGGTTTTCAAGTGTTTTCTAATCATCCATTAGCCTTCTAACACAGTTAGCAAACACAATGTACCATTAGAACACTGGAGTGATGGTTGCTGGAAATGGGCCTCTTTACACCCTTGCATTAAAAACCAGACGTTTGCAGCTAGAATAGTCATTTAGCACATTAACAATGTATAGAGTGTATTTCTGATTAATTTAATGTTATCTTGATTGAAAAAAACTGTGCTTTTCTTTCAAAAATAAGGAAATTTCTAAGTGACCCTAAACTTTTGAACGGTAGTGTATATATATCACCAGAACAAAGCTCAGCATATAAATACAGCATGAGAACCAGGCTCAGTACATATATACAGCATCAGAACCAAGCTCAGTACATAAATAGAACACCAGAACTAAGCTCAATACATAAATACAGCACCAGAACAAAGCTCAGTACATATATACAGCACCAGAACAGAGCTCAGTACATAAATACAACACCAGAACTAAGCTCAATACATAAATACAGCACCAGAACAAAGCTCAGTACATAAATACAGCACCAGATCAAAGCTCGATACATATATACAGCACCAGAACAAAGATTAGCACATATATATACAGCATCAGAAACAAGCTCAGTACATATATACATCACCAGAACAAAGCTCATTACATATATCCAGAATCAAACTCAGTACATAAATACAACACCAACACAAATACAGCTCAATTTAGTGTAACCTCTGCTATATAGGTTTGTACGGCATAAAACTACAGCTCCCAGCATGGTCCGTACAATGGTAAGGATATGCTGGGAGGTGCTGTTTCACAAAAAAATTAATCAATTCAACTATCATCTCTCTGCAGATCATATAGTGACTACAGTGCTGGGCAGAATAAATATTTATATTAAGTGACTCGCTGGTGACGATTTCAGTTTCTAGTTGTTTTTTTTCTCTTTTCTTCTCCATCCGGTCCAGACCTCATGACCATCCGGTCCAGCCCATTTCTGCAGTTTGCCGCTCAGATGTCTTTAGCTTCTCAATTTTCAAACATTTCTGCACCTATAAATGAAGATAAAATTCCCATGATGCCACACTCTACACCCCTAAATATAATAGCACCATACACTGTCCCTGATTATAATAGCACCATACACTGTGTCCCACAAACACAGGTCTCCCTGTAGATAGTGCCCCCATAGATCTCCCTATAGACAGTGCCCCCATAGATAGTGCCCTACATAGATCCCCTGTAGACAGTGCCCTACATATAGCTCTCCCTGTAGATAGTGCCCTACATATAGCCCCCTGTAGATAGTGCCCTACATATAGCCCCCTGTAGATAGTGCCCTACATATAGCCCCCCTGTATATAGTGCCCCAAATACAGCCCCCCATAGATAGTGCCCCACATATAGCCCCATGAAAATAGTGCCCCACATATAGCCCCCTGTATATAGTGTCACACAGAGCCCCCTGTATATAGTTCACTACATATAGCCCCCTGTATATAGTTCCCTACATATAGCCCCCTCTGTAGATAGTTCCCTACATATAGCCCCCTCTATAGATTGTGCCCAACATATAGCCCTCCTCTCCTGTAGATAATGCGATGCACACTTTTTAAAGAAAAAAACAACTTTGCATACTCACCTTGATCCCATTCCCACGCTGTCCTGTGTCAATGCAGGCCTGCTCTCTTCAGAGTAGGTCTTCTGGGGCTGAACGATGCAAGCAAACACGACATCATCGCGCCGCTTGCGTCGTTGAAAGGCACTGATTGACAGGGCAGAATGACTTGCCCTGCCAATCAGCGCCTCATCGCGCCGCTAGCATCGTTGAAAGGCTCTGATTGGCAGGGCAGAATGACTTACCCCGCCAATAAGCACCTTTCAACAATGGAAGCGGCGTAAATTGTTGAAAGGTGCTGATTAGCGGGGCAAGTCATTCTGTCCTGCTAATCAGTGTCATTGTAAGGAGCTGAATGGAAACGTGCCTGGCCATTCAGCAGTTTTGCAGGTAATTGTATCTGCGTCATATAGACGCAGATACAATTAGTGAAGGAGGGGCTGGCGGCAGCTGGTTTCGGTGGAACTGCCGCCCCCTCAAAGGCAGCAGGCCGCCGCCTGAGGCGAGATGCTCTTCTCGCCTCATGGACGGTGTAGCCCTGGTGTGTGGAGCACTACCTACAGCGATCTGTGTGGCGCTATCTACAGGGGGTCTGTGTGGTGCTATCTACAGGGGGCTGTGTAGCGCTATCTATAGGGGGCTGTGTGTGATGTATCTACAGGGATGTGTGTGGCACTTTCTACAGGGCGTTGTGTGTGGCGCTATCAACAGGGGGGGTGTGTGATGCTATCTACAGGGGCAGTGTGTGGCGCTATCTACAGGGGGGGTGTGTGATGCTATCTACAGGGGCAGTGTGTGGTGCTATCTATAGGGGGCTGTGTGTGATGCTACCTATTAGGGGGGTGGCACTATTTACAGCGGCTGTGTGTGGCGCTATCTACAGGGAGCATTGTGTATGTGGTGCATTACTTTACAGTGTTTGACACAATTACATTCAGGGGCACATTGTTTGGTACTATTATATTCAGGGGCACAGTGTATGGTGCTATTATATTTAGGGGCACAGTGTGTGGGACCATGTGAATTTTATCTTCGTTTATAAGTGTGGAAATGTTTGAAAAGTGAGGGGACATCTGAGTGGCAAATTTTGAAGAAATGGGTCATGGCCGGGAGAAGTCGTCATGAGGTGTGGACCGGATGGAGAATCAAAGAGGGGAAAAAACTACTAGAATCTGAGAAGAAGTCACCTGTGAGTCGCTGGATTTATAGAGAATCTGTCACTTCTCCTGATATGTTTATTATAGGAAATCCTTGTATTTCACAAAAAGTCTTTGTGCAGTCAGGACTGATAGACAAATTGGTGTTACTATTCCCCTTGTCAGGAGGATGTGTCCCTGCACAGTGTGATACTGTCAGCGATGTTTGGAGAATATCAGTATGTAGGGACACAGCCCTACAAGGGGAATCATAACACCCATTTGTTAATGATTGCACAAAAAGGTAGTGTTACCAATAGTTATGGCGCGGCAGTGCGGCGGTGGAGAAGGGGGGCCCAAGTTTGTGTAACAGCCCAGGGCCTATGGTCTACTTAATTCACCACACCTTATATCTACACCCTAGATCTATACCACTAATGTTGGGTACTGCATCCCACTAACCACACATTGATGGCTTATATTAAGTACAGATCATGAATGTAAAATCCTGGAAAAGCCCTTTTAACCCCTTAACGTCATCCGACGTACTATTACATCGCTGTCGTTAAGGACTTAACACAATACAACACAGAGGTACGTTGTGTTGCTGGTCTGCCACAAACGGAAGCCCTAATAGACGTGCTGTTAGTGAATAATTGACAGCTCTAGTGCAGTGCACTACGTGGGTAGTGCAATGTATTAAAGTAAAGATCAGAGGTGCAGGCCTTCAAGTCCCCAAGTGGGACAAAAAAAAAAAAGTTTATAAACATATTGAATAAAAGTGTCAAAATAAAAGTTTCAAGTTAAAAAAAGCAAACACTGCCTTTTCTCGTATTATAAGTCTTTTATTATAGAAAAAAAATGAAAACTTTAAAAAAAAGTATACATATTTGGTATCACTGAGTCCGTAACGACCCAAACTATAATGTTATTTTTCCCACATGGCATAATAAAGTAAAAATGTCATTTATAGCGCAAGATGAACACTGTAAAAAAAAAAACAACACATTGTCAGAATTGCTTGTTTTTTATCACCTTGCTTGCCAAAAAATAGAATAAAAGTGATAAAAAAATCACATGCACCTCAACATGGTAAAAATGAAAACTACTGATTGTCCTGCAACAAATAAGCCCTTAGGCTGGGTTCACACGTGGCGGAATTTCACTTAAATTCCGCTGCGGACACTCCGCAGCGTTAATCCGCAGCGGAGCCGTTTGTCCATTGACTTACACTTTCATTTAGCAGTGTTCGTTTAGACGAGGCGTAAAATTCCGCTGCGGAGCATAGGCTGCGGAGCGGAATTTGGTGTCCGCAGCATGCTCTGTCTGTTGCGGAGCAGTGGCGGACTCATGGCGGAATTTCTCCATTGACTTCAATGGAGATTCTAAGTTCCGCAATGAAGTCCGCAGCTGTCATGCACATGTTATGTGTGCTGCGGATCCGTCTTGCTTTTTTAACTTGACATTTCTTCATTCTGGCTGGACCTATGTATTTCTAGGTCTACATCCAGACTTAGGAAGTCAATGGGGCTCCCGTAATGACGGGAGCGTTGCTAGGAGACGTCTGTAAATAGTCACTGTCCAGGGTGCTGAAAGAGTTAAGCGATCGGCAGTAACTGTTTCTGCACCCGGGACAGTGACTACCGATCCCAATATACATGTATCTGTAAAAAAAAATGAAGTTCATACTTACCGAGAGCTCCCTGCTTCTGTCTCCAGTCCGGCCTCCAGGGATGACGTTTCAGTCTAAGTGACGGCTGCAGCCAATCACAGGCTAATAACAGGCTGCAGCGGTCACATGGACTGCCGCGTCATCCAGGGAGATCGGGCTGGATGCCGAAGGAGGGACGCGTCACTAAGACAACGGGCGGTAAGTATGAATTTCTTTGACTTTCACAAGGGAAAGTGCTGTCCCTTCTCTCTATCCTGCACTGATAGGGAGAAGGGAAGTACTTTTACCGCAGTCCGCAGCAGCTAGTCCGCATCAATTTACTGCACATTTTGTGCAGATCCGCAGCAGAATCTGCAACGCAGATTCTGTGCGGCATTGATGCGGACAGTTGCGGAGGAAATCCGCCACGTGTGGTCATGCCCTAACACAGCTCTGTTGGAGAAAAAAATAAAAAAGTTCTGGCGACACAAAATGTGCAGAGTACTCCAAAAGCAGATAAGATAGGGCACCATTTATCAGTGCGACACTGGCCAGACACCTATGCATTATGATTTATTTACTGCATTATTATACCCTCTTATTATACCCTTATGTACTCCGCACTGCCTACATATACCCTGATGTACTCGTCACAGATTACATATAGCCTGATGTACTCCGCACAGTCTACATATACCCTGATGTACTCCGCACAGCTTACATATACCCTGATGTACTCGTCCCAGATTACATATACCCTGATGTACTCCGCACAGCCTACATATACCCTGATGTACTCCGCACAGTTTACATATACCCTGATGTACTCCGCCCAGCTTACATATACCCTGATGTACTCCACACAGCTTACATATACCCTGATGTACTCCGCCCAGCTTACATATACCCTGATGTACTCCGCACAGCTTACATATACCCTGATGTACTCCGCACAGCTTACATATACCCTGATGTACTCTGCACAGCTTACATATACCCTGATGTACTCCTCACAGATTACATATACCCTGATGTACTCCGCACAGCTTACATATACCCTGATGTACTCTGCACAGCTTACATATACCCTGATGTACTCCGCACAGTCTACATATACCCTGATGTACTCCGCACAGCTTACATATATCCTGATGTACTCCACACAGTTTACATATACCCTGATGTACTCTGCCCAGCTTACATATACCCTGATGTACTCCGCACAGCTTACATATACCCTGATGTACTCTGCCCAGCTTACATATACCCTGATGTACTCCGCACAGCTTACATATACCCTGATCAGGGGCGTAGCTAGAGGGGGGCAAGCGGGGCATGTGCCCCGGGCGCAGTTCAGAGGGGAGCGCCAGCGCCACCTCCTCCTGCACTATAATTGTACCTGTGTCGCAAGGACACAGGTACAATTAGAAGCAATGAATGACCGGGCACGTTCCGTGCCCGGCCATTCAGCGCCTTTCCACGAATGAAGCGACTGGTACTTTTTGTACCAGTGACGCTTCCGTCGATGAAAGGCGCTGACTGACTGACTGACAGGGAAAGTCATCCTGCCCAGCCAATCAGCGCCTTTCATAGATGCTGCGTTCAACCCCCAGAAGATAGCAGGTGTGGGAGCGGGAATAAGGTGAGTTTGAAATGTTTTTTGTTTTTTTAAATTGTAATATAAGTGTGCGGCTGTATCTGCGGGGGGGTGGACTTTATCTACGGGGGGTGTCTATCTACAGGGGGACTATATCTACAGGGCTGGGCTATATACAGGGGGACTATATCTACAGGGCTGAGCTATATACAGGGGGACTATATCTACAGGGCTGAGCTATATACAGGGGGACTATATCTACAGGGCTGGGCTATATACAGGGGGACTATATCTACAGGGCTGAGCTATATACAGGGGGACTATATCTACAGGGCTGGGCTATATACAGGGGGACTATATCTACAGGGCTGGGCTATATACAGGGGGACTATATCTACAGGGGGGCTATATACAGGGGGACTATATCTACAGGGCTGGGCTATATACAGGGGGACTATATCTACAGGGCTGGGCTATATACAGGGGGACTATATCTACAGGGGGCTATATACAGGGGGACTATATCTACAGGGGGGCTATATACAGGGGGACTATATCTACAGGGCTGGGCTATATACAGGGGGACTATATCTGCTGGGCTATATACAGGGGGACTATATCTACAGGGGGACTATATCTACAGGGGTCTATATACAGGTGGACTATATCTACAGGGGGGCTATATACTGGAGTGGGCTGTCTATAGAGCACCATATACAGGGGTGGGCTATATAGTATATAGCCCCCTGTAGATATAGCCCACCCCTGTATATGGTGCTCCATACATAGCCCACCCCAGTATATAGCCCCCCCTGTAGATATAGTCGCCCTGTATATAGCCCAGCCCTGTAGATATAGCCCAGCCCTGTAGATATAGCCCCCTGTAGATATATTCCCCCTGTATATAGCCCACCCCTGTATATAGCCCCCCTCTGTAGATATAGCCCCCCTGTGTATAGCCCACCCCTGTAGATATAGCCCCCCTGTGTATATCCCAGCCCTGTGTATAACCCAGCCCTGTAGATATGGTCCCCCTGTAGATATAGTCCCCCTGTAGATATGGTCCCCCTGTAGATATAGTCCCCCTGTAGATATGGTCCCCCTGTAGATAGCCCACCCCTGTATATAGTCCCCCTGTAGATATAGTCCCCCTGTAGATATAGCCCACCCCTGTATATAGTCCCCCTGTAGATATAGCCCACCCCTGCATATAGTATCCCACAAATAGCTCCCCCTATAGTGCTCTACAGAAATCCCACCCCACCCCTGTATATAGTCCCCCTGTAGATATAGCCCACCCCTGCATATAGTATCCCACAAATAGCTCCCCCTATAGTGCTCTACAGAAATCCCACCCCTGTATATAGCCCCCTTGTACATATAGTCCACCCCTGTATATAGTGCTCCACAGATAGCCCACCCTTGTATATAGTATATACAGGGGTGGGCTATCTGTGGAGCACTGTATACAGGGGTGGACTATCTAGTGGAGCACTATATACAGGGGTGGACTATATGTACAAGGGGGGGCTATATACAGGGGTGGGCTATCTGTGAAACACTATATACAGGGGTGGACTATATGTGGAGCACTATATACAGGGGTGGGCTATATCTACAGGGGGGCTACATACATGGTTGGGCTATCTGTAGAGCTCTATATACAGGGGTGGGCTATATCTACAGGGGGCTATATACAGGAGTGGGTTATCTGTAGAGCACTATAGGGGGAGTTATTTGTGGGACACTATATACAGGGGTGGTCTATATGGGGGCACTATCTACAGGGGCTCTATGGCAGGCACTATCTACAGGGGGCACAGTGTGTGTGTGTGTGGGACACGGTGTATGGTGCTATTATAATTAGAGGTGCAGTGTTTGGCGCTATTATATTTAGGGGCGTAGTGTGTGGTATAATGATAACTTTATATTTATTTATAGGTGCAGAAATGTTGGAAAAGTGAGAAGCTGAAGACATCTGAGCAGCAAACTGCAGAAATAGACCAGGAGAAGTCATCATAGAGGTCTGGACCAAATGGAGAAAAAGAACAAGAATCTGAGACGTCACCGATGAGTCACTTAATGTAAATGTTTATTCTGCCTCTAATCAGCACTGTAGTCACTGTATGATCTGTAGCGAGATGAAGGGTGGTATGATTATGATAGGATTTATTTTTTTGTGAAACGGCATCTCCCAGCATATCCTTACCATTGTTTGGGCCATGCTGGGAGCTGTAGTTTTACGCCGTACAAACCTATATGGTGGGGGTTGCACTAAATTGAGCTGTATTTGTTCTGGGGCTGTATTTATGTACCGAGCTTGGTTCTGGTGTTGTGTATAGAACCATATTGCTTGTGAAATGTACAAATAATTTTATGCTCGCGTTACATAAAAAGAAATGACACGTCGATTGGTAGAGAAAACAAACACGGCGAGGGGGAAGGAGATGTCGGGAAAGTGGTTGGGGGAGGGGGGGGCGCCAAACTGAATCTTTGCCCCGGTTGCTGGAGAACCTAGCTACGCCTCTGCCCTGATGTACTCCGCACAGCTTACATATACCCTGATGTACTCCTCACATATTACATATACCCTGATGTACTCCGCATAGTTTACATATATCCTGATGTACTCCGCACAGCTTACATATACCCTGATGTACTCCTCACAGATTACATATACCCTGCTGTACTCTGCACAGTTTACATATACCCTGATGTGCTCCGCACAGGTTACATATACCCTGATGTACTCCGCATAGTTTACATATACCCTGATGTACTCCGCACAGCTTACATATACCCTGATGTACTCCTCACAGATTACATATACCTTGATGTACTCCACACAGTTTACATATACCCTGATGTACTCCGCACAGATTACATATACCCTGATGTACTCCTCACAGATTACATATACCCTGATGTACTCCGCCCAGTTTACATATACCCTGATGTACTCCGCACAGCTTACATATACCCTGATGTATTCCGCACAGCTTACATATACCCTGATGTACTCCGCACAGCTTACATATACCCTGATGTACTCCGCACAGATTACATATACCCTGATGTACTCCTCACAGATTACATATACCCTGATGTACTCCGCCCAGTTTACATATACCCTGATGTACTCCGCACAGCTTACATATTCCCTGATTTACTCCTCACATATTACATATACCCTGATGTACTCCGCACAGCTGACATATACCCTGATGTACCTCGCACAGCTTACATACGCCCTGATGTACTCCGCCCATATTACATATACCCTGATGTACTCCGCCCAGTTTACATATACCCTGATGTACTCCGCACAGATTACATATACCCTGATGTACTCCGCCCAGCTTACATATACCCTGATGTACTCTGCACAACTTACATATACCCTGATGTACTCTGCACAGCTTACATATACCCTGATGTACTCCGCACAGATTACATATGCCCTGATGTACTCCGCACAGATTACATATACCCTGATGTACTCCGCACAGATTACATATGCCCAACATTATAAATTGAAATACCAGTAAAACACAAAACAGAACTACTACCAAGCAAAATCTGCACATTGTGCTCTAAACTGGCATATACCTGTGGAAAATTGCAATTTTTACATTGCACCATCCGCTGTGCATTAATTTCTAATGAAAAAACACCTGTGGGGTCAAAATGCTCACTACACTACTCCCCTTAATATGTCCTAATGGGTGTCGTTTCCAAAATGGGGTCGCTACTTGGGGGTTTGTTTTACTATTTGACCTCAGAGCCCTACAATTGTGGGCCAATGCTGTGAAAATCACCAAAATAGGCCTGAAATGTGCATGGTGCTCTTCACTTCTGAGGCCTGTCATATGTCCAGGCAAATGATAAATGCCTTGAGGGGTGTAGTTTCTAAAATGTGGTCACTTCCACTGTACTCTGGTACCTCATGGTTTTGCAAATGCGACATGGCGCCCAAAAACCAAATCAGCAAAATCTGCATGGCAAATAGCACTGTTGCCATTCTGAGCCCTGCCGTGTGTCCAAACAGCAGTTTATTACCACACATGGAATATTGCCATAATTGGGAGAAGTTGCTTTTTAATTGTTGGTGTGCTTTTTTTTCCTTTATTCCTCGTAAATATTGAGAATTTCCACGTTTTATTAGAAGAAAAAAAAATTTTCAATTTCACTGCATAATTTCACTAAATTCAGCAAAGAACCTGTGAGGTCAAAATGCCCACTATGTCCCTCGATAAATTCCTTCATGGTGTAGTTTCCCAAATGGGGGTCACTTTTTGGGGGTTTCCACTGATTTGGTCCCGCGGGAGTTTTGCAAATGCGACATAACACCCAAAAAAACATTCCAGCAAAATCTGCATGCCAAATAGCGCTCCTTACTTTCGGAGGCCTGCCGTGCGTCGACAGCAGTTTATGACCACATGTGGGGTATTTCCGTTCTCGGAAAAAAATGCTTTACAAATGTTGTGGTTTATCCCTTGTGGAAATGTAAAAAATCTATATTTTAGTGTAAAAAATTTTGGGGTCAAAATGCTCACTATACCCCTCGATAAATTCCTTCAGGGGTATAGTTTCCCCACTAGGGTCAGTTTTGGGTGGTTTCCACTGATTTGGCCCCTCAGGGGCTTTGCAAATGTAACATGGCGCCGCAAACCATTCCAGCAAAATTTTAGTTCCAAAAGCCAAATAATGCTCCTTCCCTTGTAAACCCTGCCAAGTGTCCAAACAGCAGTTTATAACCACATATGGGGTATTGCCGTGCTCAGAAGAGTGTGCTTTGCAAATTTTGGGGTGCCTTTTCTCCTTTAGCTATTGTGAAAATTGAAACATTTTAGCTAAAACGACATTTTATTAGAAAAAAAACGCAGATTTTCATTTTCACGGCCTAATTCCACTAAATTCAGCAAAAAATCTGTGGCATCAAAATGCTCACTATACCCTTCGATAAATTCCTTGAGGGCTGTAATTTCCCAAATCGGGTCACTTTTGGGGTGTTTCTACTGTTTAGGTCCCCCAGGGGCTCTGCAAATGTGACATGGCACCCGAAAACCATTCCAGCAAAACTTGAGCTCCAAAAGTCAAATGTGCTCCTTCCCTTCTGAGCCCTGCCGTGGGTCCGAACAACAGTTTATTACCACATATGGAGTATTGCCGTGCTCAGAAGAGTTTGCTTTACGAATGTTGGGGTGCTTTTTCTCCTTTATTTATTGTGAAAATGGAAAAATCTGAGCTAAAACGACCTTTTTTTTTTTTTTTTAGTTTTTTTTTAGTTTTTTTTTTTTAGATTTTGATACTCCTTCCCTTCTGAGCCCTGCCGTGGGTCCAAACAACTGTTTATTGCCACATATGGGGTATTGCCGTAATGGAAAGACAATGGTTTTCAAATGTTGGGTTGCTTTTTCTCCTTTATGCCTTGTACAAATTTAAAATGTCTTTGTTTTATTGGAAAAAAATACTTTGATTTTCATTTTTACGGCCTAATTCCTCTAAATTCAGAAAAAAACCAAAAACTGTGGAGTTAAAATGCTTGATAAATTCCTTGAGGGATGTAGTTTGCCAAATGGTGTCTTTTGGGGGGTGTTTCCATTGTTTTGGCACCACAAGACCTCTTCAAACCGGACATGGTCCCTAAAATATATTCTAATAAAAAGGAAGCCCCAAATCCACTAGCTGCTCATTTGATTCGGAGGCCGGTGCCTCAGTCCATTAGCACACTAGGGCCACATGTGGAATATTACTAAACACTGCAGAATCTGGGCAACAAATATTGAGTTGTGTTTCTCTGGTAAAACCTTCTGTCTTACAGAAAAAAATTGATTAAAACAGATTTCCTGCAAAAAATGTATTTGTAAATTTCACATCCACTTTGCTTTAATTCCTGTGAAACGCCTAAAGAGTTAAGAAACGTTCTAAATACTGTTTTGAATAGGGGTGCAGTTTTTAAAATAGTGTGATTTATAGGGGGTTTCTAATATATAGGCCTCTCAAAGCCACTTCACAACTGAACTGGTCCATAAAAAAAAGGCTTTGGAGATTTTCTTGAAAATGTGAGAAATTGCTGCTAAAGCCTTGTAAACATCCTAAAATAATAAAAGAATGTTCAAAAAACGATGCCAATCTAAAGTAGACATATGGGAAATGTTAACTAGTAACTATTTTGTGTGTTATTACTATTTGTCTTACAAGCAGATACATTTAAATTTATAAAAATGCACATTTTTGCAAAATTTTGGTGTATTTCACAAATAAACACTGACTGTATCAACCAAATTTTACCACTAACTTAAAGTACATTATGTCACGAGACAACAAACTCAGAATCGCTTGAAAAAATAAAAGTATTCCAAAATTATTACCACAGAAAGTGACACATGTCAGACGTGAAAAAAATGGCCTGGTCCATTAGGCAAAAACAGGCTGTGTCCTTAAGGGGTTAAGAACCCCTATTAATTAGATATTGGGGTAACAAATATGTCAATGAGTGCTCAAATGTTATATATAAAAATCTATACATTTTAGAAATCTCTGCCATGGAAAGATAAATGACTGTATATAGAACAATATATGCAATAAGCTTAATTTTATTTAGTGACTGTAATTCAATTACACGTTTTGGCAAATTCAGAAGTGGGAGGGAATTCTGGATAACATTGTGAAATAAGCCGCCTGTAACCAGCAAGAGTTGTCTGTTTCCCATTTGTGCACAAGCTGATTATCCATCTTCTGCGTGACATGCCAAGTTCCAGCTTAAGTAACTTTTCAAAATGCAGGAATGTGTATTACAATAGACACATAGTTATCATGCTCTGCCTAAAATTGTGCAAAGGGGGACTTGTTAGGGCATAATGGTGAACTAATCGGTAATTACTACAGTATGCAGCAGTGAGTGTCGTTGACATGATTAATTATATGTTATAATAATGACTGACTGGCTGTAGTCAACGACATAATCATTGGGGCCCATGCCAAACTTATGATGTGGCCACACTGTGTCATGGCTACTGTCAGCAACAAGAGAGCAAATTTGTTATACTCGTTATTATGATGTATGATATTACAGCATTATCAGACGGGTAACGATTGCGGTCTCTAAGTGTGCGACCACGACTGGTCCTGTAGGTGAAGGGGAACTGCAAGGGGCCGGCCTTGTATCCCCTTAGGCTGCCAGGTTATTACAAGAAAGAAGATAGGCAGCACTCAAGGGGTGAGGATAAATCACCAGCGGATTAGGCTACCACATTAGATGGGCTGTGTTGCTCTGTATACAAAGTCCTGATGCCAGATGGCACATAATGTTCTGATGCTGGACATTGTGTGCGGTGTCCCAAATAACACCCTGATGTAGCCCATCGTTAGGATCTTGTATAAGGCTCAGAAAAAACTGGGCATGATGTGGCAGACTGGGGTGATCCAGGGCGGGCAACCCAGCAGTCAAAAGAAAATGCAGGAGTGGTGAGTAAATACTTCTTTTTAATTTTATTTCAGGGTGGAGTCTGATCTGATGGATGGGATGTCTGACATGGGGACTGGCAATTAATTGGTTTGCCCCTGGCCATTATAGAGGGGGCTATTTTATGATACGTTCTGCCTTCCCTTTGTCCTACATCTTTCCCTGTTTCCCTTTCCATTTTCCTCTACCTATTCCCATCTTCTGCACGCCACTTCTCTCCCGCTCTCTCTATCTACAAAATACCCCTTTTACCCAGAGATATTACCACCAGCAGGTTCACTTTACAAAATGGCATTTACAGTACACCCATAATAGTGGACTCCAAACTGTTGCGCTCCAGTTGTTCTGAAATTACAACTCCCAGCATGCCCTGACAGCCACAAACAGTCATGGTATACCTGAAGTTGTAGTTTCACAACAGCTGGAGAGCGACAGGTTGAAGACATCACTGCTCCCGGCTCCATATACTTTAATTCTTTATGGATATCGTGCAGGAGTCCTTATTTACAGTGCACTTGCGATATCCCCTCCAAGTCAGCAGCCACAGCTCCTGATGGTCATTTTGTCTCCGGTAGATGCATATAACACAACCTTTTCATCTACACCTGCTCTTGTAAACATCCAAAAATATATTTTATATGTTGTATTTTGTGTTTAGATAAAAAATTGCCTGTTATAAGGAGCTACTACAAGTAAAAATAAGAAAATAGAAAAGTAGAGAGGACCCTGCCCGAAAAAAGCTCACAATCTAATAGAGATGAGCAGAGTGACAGCCACTTGTACACCGATTGACATTTTATTAAGACCAGTAGGACATTTTACGCAGAAATAGGTGACAACAGATCACAGAGAAGTATAAGAAGGTGAAATAATTCAGCAACTTCCAGAGTGTTTGGTTAAAAAAGACCTTATCTCAGTAGTATGAATGCAAAATAATTGTGGGTGAAGCTCTGGGGCAAACAGAAGCAAAACTGCTGCACCCGTTAATTGTCACACAGTTGTTAAAGTTTCCAGAGTGTGGAGCATAAGACAAAAACCAGTTACAGAATACAATACTTGTGGTGGTAAACAGCTATTGGAACAGAGAAATTTTAGACTTGTACAAGCCAACAGACGAGCGAAACCCACATAACGGAGTGTCAGAACCCCGCCACTAATTGTACAGTACAATGCTGGACATTACAATGTAAGAGGAATGGTCACAAATTTCCGCCTCCCATTCATTTCAATCGGAGTTGGACGTTTCTGATTTTTTCAGCTAGTGGGAAAAAGGAACGTCCTGCTCAATCTTCGGGCGGATTCCGCCCAAACTTCCCATTGAAGTAAATGGGAGGGAGGAATCTTTCTGCCGACAGCAGGAATAGTTCCACGGCGGATTTTGCAGCGGGACCCACCACACAAAATCCGCCGTGTGAACAGGGCCTTAGTGCACTCGGAAGTACGGCCCAGACGCCTTCTTTGGGCTGCATATGTTGCTATGTAACAGGGGTGGCCTGCGGGATGACTCTATTAGTATAAAATTGCGGTTATCCCGCCAAGCCATGTTCAATATTGGAAGGAAGTTGGAGTGACCTGAGCTCTGTGCTCTTGCTGCAAGGAGGGAAAGTGGCAAAAGCTGCTATGGAGGTTGAGAAAGAACGACTGTTTTGAAGAAGGCACTGAGGAACAGGAGTTGACTTATGGGGACTGTACTAGTCAGTATCCTTCGTCGGGCCTTGGTTGGCAAAGAGCGAGTGGGGGGATGTGAGGCCCCACTGTACAGATAGCTGGGTCGGGTGGAAGAGATGTGACCAAAGACAGTCAATGGCCAGCAGGCACTAGGCCCGAAGTACACAGCGGCAGTCACCATTTAGGGGCTTACTAGGACCAAGCAGATAGACCTTGCATCAAGAAGGGGTGCCCTCGAACCCTGTGTTTGCTGGTCATTTCACAACAAGCTAGCTATCTTGCCCGCCTGAGCCACAGCGAGGTCTATGCCTCTCATACGTGAGAAGACTTGCAAATACCGTAACTATTCTTGTCTCATTCTGCCTCAGAGTGGAAACAGCTGTAAATATTTTCTATGGGCATGTGCACCATCTGCGCAGTTTGAAATTATATACATTTGAAACTGCAAATAAAGTTTACAAGTTTTGAACTCCTACGTTGTTTCATCTTTTTCCGCAAAATCCCTGCTGTGTATCTTGCCCTACTCTCACCACCTTACACTTTTACAGCTCATGAGGGATCTCCTCACCCTTGTGCTGACAGACATTGATGCTGGGGAGTGTGTGTTCCCTCCCCCTTTCATCCCTTGCAGAGTCCTGGTGCTATACATCCTGTGTGACCTCTCCCCCTGCAGACTGCCCTGTGTGCTTTCCTCCCTGTCTTCACTCTGATACTGACAGCCTTTGTGATTCCCTCTCTCTCCTCCTGTGCTTTCCTTCATATCTTCATTCTGAAATTGACAGCCTGTTTAATTCCCTTTCCCTCTTCCTGTGCTTTCCTCCCTATCTACACTCTTGTAGACTATTCCCTGAAGACTGAATTCCCTTCTCCCCCTCCACACTCTGATCTGCCGTGTACAATCTCCTACGACCTGCTGCTGCTATCTCGAACACTCAGAGAAGGTAGGGGAGAGTAGAGAGAGCATATGAGAGCCCCTACAGGTGCAGTGTGGTGCTGGATTTATGTCAGAAACAGCAGGACAGCCAGCTATATACAGGAGTTGCACATACTCTACAGCAGCAAAATGGTCAGACATTTTTAATAAAGACTATTTAAGAAGTTGCTTAATTTTACATTTAGAAAGCAAACAAAACAAATTCAGTGCAAAGGTGTCCATCGTCTTTAGAGTCCCCGCATCACAACCACAGATGAAGCACTGTATAGTATTTCACAGTGCTCATTCAAATCAATGGCTGGTTGCATTTTACAGGAAAAAACAGGTCCTCCAGAGCAAAAGATGCTCTTTGTAACTTCTCTCTACTCTGGCAAAGAGATTAGGATCCTAAACAAAGAGGGGTTATAAACTAGGCAACCCCTTTAAACTGGATCTGTAAAAGAGCACTTAGGGGGAAGAAAGAAGAGACTATGACAGTGATTGGAGAGAGCAGAAGAAGGAACATATCCTCTTATTTATCTTCACATTTTTAAGGAAGATTGGAGTTAACTTTTTGGACATAGAATCTTGGGATTTAGAGGAACCATGATATTACTATTGATGGGTTGTGTATGCTGATATATTTGTAGCTCTAATAGTATTTTGAAAGAAACCATAAGGTAGAAATATCTGAAGAATTATAATTTTTTGTGCTATATGCAATAAGTCTTTCTACATAACTGGCCACCAATGTGAGCTATTAGTTTGAGGCTGTGTTTACAGTTCTATATTTTCCCCTCTAATTTGGTCCCCTAAGGAATCGGACAACAAAAAAGGGAGGAAACACATAGGGACATATAGGGGCCTTACCTGTTCTCTCATCTCACCATATCCTGAGATGTGTGGCGCGAGACGACCAGCTTTCAAAATAATTATTTTGCGATACTCTGTCATAAGATGTCTGTACTTTATATATACACAGTACTGTGCAAACGTTTTGGGCAGTTGTGGAAAAATGCTGCAAAGTAAGAATACTTTAAAAAACAGAAGTGTTAATAGGTCTTTTTTATCAATTAACAAAATGCAAAGTGAATGAACGTTAGAGATATCTAAATCAAATCAATATTTGGTGTGACCACACTTTGCCTTCCAAACAGCATCAATTCTTCTAGGTACACTTGCACACAGTTTTTGAAGTAACTTGGCTGGGAGAACTAACCACAGATCTTCTGGCTTCCTCAAATCCTTCTGTCTCTTCATGTAATCCAAGACAGACTCGACGTTGTTGAGATCAGGGCTCTGTGGGGGCCATATCATCACTTCCGGGCTCCTTGATCTTCTTTACACTGACAATAGGTCTTAATGACATTGGCTATATGTTTGGGGTTATTGTCATGCTGCAGAACAAATTTGGAAACAATAAGACACCTCCCGGATGGTATTGCATGATGTTTAAGTATCTGCATGTATTTCTCAGTATTGAGGACACTATTAATCCTGATCAAATCCCCAACTCCATTTTCTGAAATTCAGCCCCAAACTTGCAAGGAACCTCCACCATGCTTCACTGTTGCCTGCAGACACTCATTATTGTACTGCTCTCCAGCCCTTCAGGGAACAAACTGCCTTCTGTTACAGCCAAATATTTGACATCTTGACTCATCAGTCCAGAGCACCTGCTGCCATTTTTTTGCCATCCAGTTTCTATGTTTTCATGCATAGTTGAACCACTTGGCCTTGTTTCCATGTCAAAGGTATGAATTTTTGGCCGCAATTATTTTATGAAGACCACTTCTGACCAGACTTTTCCGAACAGTATATGGGTGTACCTGGGTCTTACTAGTTTCTGCCAGTTCTGAGCTTATGGCACTGCTTTAAATCTTCGCTATTGCGCACCGCATCTGAAGGGTTAAACGGGTGAGATCGATACTAATATCGATCTCACTCGGCAGAGCAGGGACGCTCCCAGCCCTCAGCTGCCTCTAGCAGCTGAGAGCAGGGAGGTTTGACCGCTCCCTTCTCTGTTTACTTTATCCTGATGCAGTGCCGTAAAAAGGCATATGCATCAGAATAAAGCCCGTTAGTGGCTGCCGTTAAAAGGCGTATTGGCGGTCACTAACGGGTTAATTGCTCAAAAAAAATAAAAATAAAAATATTAACACTTGAAAGCATTGTTATTTTGACGCATTTTTCCACAACTGCCTAAAACTTTTGCACAGTACTGTGTATATATACATATATATATATATATATATATATATATATATATATATATATATATATATATATATATATATATATACATATCTGTTTGTGGACACCCAGTGGTTGTGATGTGCATTGCAGCATGTCAAGGGTTTTGCTAGTATGTCCCAAAAGGTTATTGAAATTGCCTAAAGAGAAATTGGAGTTCTTAATCAAATTTAACAGAATTTAAGGGTGGACACATCTGTATCGTGTGGGGTTGTCCTCAATTTGAGGTGGTAGTTCCTATCTTGCTCACTGTTTTTGGGGTTTAGCGTAGACACTGAAGTGTAACGTGTGATACCAAATGGCCATTTACTGAGTAGCAGTCAAAGTTTAATAATTATATTTATTTTCCGCTTAGAGATATTTTGTAATTTTTTATTTGTTTTGCAGCGGGCCTTTTTGCAGAAATGCCAACAAGAAGTGCAGCCATATTGGTTGTCACTTTTAAATTACAGTAGGTTTTTTGATAATTGTCACTTTGTTATTGATTGACCATGCCGATAGAATAATAGTTGATCATCCATTTATGGGAAGGTAATTAAAACTTTCCAACCTAACTAATTTGCATAGATATCCACGACACGTGTTAATGCAAGTGAAGTTCTAACTTTTTTAATATTACGGTGTTGTAACACAAAAACTTTCTTAATATAGTGCAAACTTCACATGAACAAATTCACATAAAAATGGTCATTGTTTGTTTCTCTGTAGATGGTTAATGATGCTCTTCATCAATGTAACATCCTAGTAACTAATATTAACGTTACTCTATTACTTAACTGGTTGCCGATGCTTGACATCTATGCTTGTCATGAGTAATCCACAGCCGAAGCCCCACTCTAATAGTGGAGAGCAGAGAAACCTCTGATCTCCACCGTTAACCCCTTGAATGCTATGATCAACGCCGACTTCAGCATTCAAAGGGAAAATGAGAAAGGGGACCCCCCTTTGATCGCATCACAGGGAATACCTGTGACGCAGGCGAGGGACATACATTATATGGACAGACAGCCCACAGTCCATTGAAGGACCCCAGGGCTGTTTGACCATATTTCCTGTTGTTAGTGCATACTTAGGTATGTCCTAACAACTGCCTGTGTACTATCAGTACATAGATACAGTGAAGGAAATAAGTATTTGATCCCTTGCTGATTTTGTAAGTTTGCCCACTGTCAAAATTATATATATTTATTTGCATTGTGCACAAAGTATTTGATCCCCTACCAACCATTAAGAGTTCAGCCTCCTCCAGACCAGTTACACGCTCCAAATCAACTTGGTGCCTGCATTAAAGAGGCTCTGTCACCAGATTTTCAAACCCCTATCTCCTATTGCAGCAGATCGGCGCTGCAATGTAGATAACAGTAACGTGTTTTTTTTCAAAAATGAGCATTTTTGGCCAAGTTATGACCATTTTTATATTTATGCAAATTAGCCTTTCTTAAGTACAACTGGGCGTGTTTAAAGTTATGTCCAAGTGGGCGTGTATTGTGTGTATACATCTGGGCGTTTTTACTTGTTTTACTAGCTGGGCGTTGTGAATAGAAGTGTATGATGCTGACGAATCAGCATCATCCACTTCTCTTCGTTACCACCCAGCTTCTGGCAGTGCACAGACACACAGTGTGTCCTCGCGAGATCACACTGTGACGTCACTCACTTCCTCCCACAGGAACTTCATCGTGTCGGATGAGCGAGGACACGCTGTGTGTCTGAACTGCCAGAAGCTGGGAGGTAACGAAGATAATTTTTTTTTACTGTTATCTACATTGCAGCTAAAGCTGATTGGTAGGGACGAAAGGAGGCTCGGCACTTACCCTGCAACGTCATTAATTGACGTGCTTACTGCGGGTTGGTGCCTAGCTGATGCTACATCAGCATAGTGGGTGGGCTTTGGCCTGTCAAATAGACTGGAACTTCGCCGGAGCATGTGCGGCCAATGCATTAGAGTCGTACACGCGCCATTAGGTCTAACCAGCACACAATTGTGCTAACCGGCAGTAACAGTGAAAGAATAATTGCTTTGAAATAATCGATAATCCCTGATGATGTGTCACTTTCACTTGTGGCACTGAAACGCGTTGGATTGTCTTTAGTCAGCGGGGGTGTCAGTAAAATATACCATAAGGGGAGAGACTTTGCTTGGCGGTTGGAACAATATCACCACTTTAGTATGTCTCTCTTCATTACTGACCGCCCTGTCTGAGCCTGTTGTACTGTATTTAGGGCTAGGATAGCTCATTTTAATGAATTACCCATTAAACAATATTTTAACCGTTCTAATTCAGGCAGTCAATTTTGAAAATTAACGGAACGTAACTATCTTATCATTGTGCTTATCTTGTAAGTAAAATTAACCTAGCCTAAAAATTCTAGACTGTTCATGTCTTTGACAGTGGGCAAACTTACAAAATCAGCAAGGGATCAAATACTTATTTCCTTCACTGTATATGCCGGTACATTAAAGTTGAAAAAGAAAAGTTAAAACTCCCCCTATGGGATTAAAAAAAGGCATTAAAATGTTTTATTTTAAAAAAAAAGTAAGGCCTCATGCCAACGACCGCATTGGTTTTATGGTTCGCAAGACCACAAATATATTGCGGTCCGTCGGACTGCAAAAAACCCTTGTTGTGCATCAGTGTGTCATCCGCTCTCACGGATCCACAACAATTCACCAGTATTAGTGAATCCGCAAATCCGGACCATAAAATGACTTGTCCTCACGGTCATGTGCATGGGTCCTTAGAAAAGAATAGGTCCGCAGATACATTGCGTCCGCAAAAATACAGTTGCGAGGCCTAAGGTTAAATAAAAAATAGTCAGCAGAAAAAAATACGCACAAATGCAGATTTTTTACAATGAATAAACTTTATTAAATATAAGTCGAAAAACATTAAATAATATACACATATTTGCTGTCGTCACGACCATAACAGCCTGTGCAACAAATATATAGTGTAATTTATGATGATCAGCGTGTGCTGTAAAAAACAAAAAACTGCAGCGTAAATGCTTTTTGTCTGCATTTTTGCCAAAATAAAATTTTATATAAATGAAACGATAGTATAAAATGTACCAAAAAAATAGCATCTACATAAAGTACAACTCGTCACTCAAAAAACAAAGTGTCATACAGCTACATAGAATAAAATATAAAAAAAAGTTATGAGCGCCGGGATGCAAATAGGACAAAATGTAAAAAAAAATGTTCTCTCCTCAAGGCCAAAATTGGCCGTGTCCTTAAAGGGGTTCTCCAGCCAATAAATATAGATGGCCTATCCTCAGGACCCCCGCAGATCAGCTGTTTTGAAGTGGCCGCAGTGCTGGTGATTCACAGGTACTGCAGCCTTTTCTCCCATTCACCTCAATGGGAGACGAAGACTGCAATACCTGTGAATCACCACTAAATGACTAAATGTGTGTCGAACATTCACAGTGAGCAAGAAAAAATGAATGAGAAGCAGCGCTCTGAACGGCAGGGGTCCCGGGCGTTGGACCCCAACCCATCAGCTATTGATGGCCTATTATTTTTATTGGCTGGAAAACCCCTTTAAGGGGTTGAACACTGCAAATAGTTCTTCCTATTAGTGTGCTCCTGTGCCTGCGAGCCCACTATTACATACAGTTACGGGAAGGGGTTAACTTGCAACCCTTATTCTGTTCTATCACTGATTTAATAAACTATTGTGGTCAGTTTGTATAAAAAAAATGTTACACTAAAAAAATACATCTTCATTTGTATAAAAATGTAGACAAACCACATACTAAAATCATGGCAAAATACAGCAAGTGGTGTGTAAATTAAATGTACCAGGAAGGAGAAGGAGTGAACCTCATGTATGGTAATGTAATATGCTTAAATAAACATTTTGGAATTTTTGCCTAATTTACAGATGTATCTAAAATATAAACATCAGACAAAAAGAACACAAATGGCATTTTCTGGAGGTCAGTTCCACTCAATACGAACTATGTTGTCAGCATCTTTGCAGTGGTAAACATATCAGCTTTATCATATTTGTGCCAAACTTTTAAGGAGGAAATGTTCAGCTAATTTCAGGTTTAAATTTATTACTCATTTCAGAAGATTTCCATTTTGCGGTCAGTTCTGCTTTTAGTAAATATATTAAGTTCTACTTCATAGGCAGATTAGTATTTGCTTATTGCAATACTTTTCACTATCAATTATGTCAACGTGTTGCAAGATAAGATACATTTTGTGTTTTTTAAACAACAAAATGATTAAAAAATTATTGTTTAAACGTGGTCCACCACTAGGGGCAGAACTGGCCTTAGCATTAGAGAAACCTGGGTAGATGCCAGGCCCACTGAAGTTGGGAGCCATTGGTGATCTAAGAAAACATTTTGTATGCTTGTCAAACTTAAAAAGAAACGGGAAAAGGGGGGTAGGGATAGGAATGGAGACCGTCATTGGAGTAGCACAACACGCATCAATCACAGGCCAGTAACCAGATGATATGTGGGTGGGCCTAGCGGACCCAGGGAAGTCAAGTCTTTTTTATTTTCTCATTGGTATCGAGAAGGATGCTAGTGAGCTTTTTAACAATAAAAAAAGTTGTCAATTCATGACTTGACCTTGTGAAAGGCAACTGTGCGTTTATTCCAGGAACGGGCTAAAGTTTGTTTGGCCGCCAAGAGAACAAAATTAGACATGGGTCGATGAAGGATTTTTGAAGTGCAGTCGGCCACTCTAGGGTCTTTGTGTATGGTAATACCAAACAAGCTCAGCTGAATACCAGTACCAAACAAGGAGGCTGAATACGAGGCTCCAGAATTTAGTAAGTTTACGACAGATCCACCAGGTGTGAAACCTATCACTAGTCAATGGGAAGCCTCAGAAGCTGGATAGTTTGGGACCACATGTGCACATTCCGGATGGAGACTCTATAACCACTATAAGGATATATAAGGAAATTTCTTAGCCCAGAATAGTGGACCTAAAAACTGAATAGTGTGAAAAGGTGGAAATTAACTTTAGGGTATGTGCACACGGTAGCAGGCTTTTATGTCTGAAATGACAGACTGTTTTCAGGAGAAAACGGCTGCCTCGTTTCAGACGTAAATGCTCCTCCTCGCATTTTGCGAGGCTTCTCTGACAGCCGTAAATTTTGAGCTGCTCTTCATTGAGTTCAATGAAGAACGGCTCAAATTACGTCTGAAAGAAGTGTCCTGCACTTCTTTTGACGAGGCTGTATTTTTACGCGTCGTCTGCACAGTATGTCGGCAAACCCATTCGAATGAATGGGCAGATGTTTGCCAACGTATTGTAGCCCTATTTTCAGACGTAAAACGAGTCATAATACGCCTCGTTTACGTCTGAAAATAGGTCGTATGAACCCAGCCTTAGGGTATGTTCACACGTAGTCAACAAAAACGTTTGAAAATCCAGAGCTGTTTTCAAGGGAAAACAGACCCTGCTTTTCAGACGTTTTTTTACCAACTCGCATTTTTCGCAGCGTTTTCATGCCGTTTTCGCGGCGTTTTTTACGTCCGTTTTTGGAGCTGTTTTCATTGGAGTCTATGAGAAAACAGCTCCAAAAACGTCCAAAGAAGTGTCCTGCACTTCTTTTGACGAGGCTGTATTTTTACGCGTCGTCGTTTGACAGCTGTCAAACGACGACGCGTAAATAACAGGTCGTCTGCACAGTACGTCGGCAAACCCATTTAAATGAATGGGCAGATGTTTGCCGACGTATTGTAGCCCTATTTTCAGACGTAAAACGAGGCAAAATACGCCTCGTATACGTCTGAAATTTGGCCGTGTGAACATACCCTTATGTTCAAATTGACACTGAACTGAAAGAAGAGAAGGGGTAATGAGGCTAGCCCCGTTTTGATCCCCTGAGGACGCTGGGTTGACAGCGAAACATGTCGGGGGGGGGGGGCTATACCTATTGTTTTAATCAGCCAGGCTTGACTAGCATTCCTAGCACGCACTTGACTCGGCATCGTACATAGTCCGGCAGTCTCCAGCCGCCGGACTGACACTCTGCAATCTGAACACTTTATACTCTGTCTGGCAATACATGCAGATAGAGGGAAAATAGAGCGTGTGCTAAAGCAACATTGGCTACAATTTTTAATTGTTCGTGTTTACCACTTTTTGTCCCTATGGACATCTTTAAATGAAATAATAAAAGTTACTTTTTATATCAGTTAGCAGTTGGGAAATTGGTCTTCAGTGTGCCTCAGGCACATTTATCTTGGGGTAATGAGGCATGGTACCTTCTATTATCTCCCTCTGTTGCATACGCCAGTCTTAGCTTTCTGCTCTTCTGGTGTAAGATGCGACAGATTTATTAAGAGGCACACGCCTGTAAATAAATCTGTTCCATCTTTCCACTGGCCGCACTCCACTATTGTGGCGTAACTATGGTGGTTGCACATGCGGGAGATGTTTTCCACTAGAAGCTTCTAGGGTAGAATGTCGTGTCTCACAGAGGTGACAGATAGTGGTACATAGAGTGCCTAAAGACCATAATACTGACCTGTAGGTACTCCATGTGCTGCTCTACAGGGTCCGTGCCCGTGGTATTGCCATTGGCATGGGCCCTAAATGTTGTAATTTCAAAGTCATTACAGGCCGCCCATCACCAGTCTAATGAAACCAGAAATTTTTCTTCGATTTCCACCAGATGGAAAACAATTGACCAAAGGCAACTTTTTAGCTTTGCAAAAGTGCTATAAAACCTGCAAGAATGTTTGCGATTCTATTAGATCTACTGCTTCACCCCATACTAAAATAAATATAAGAGTAATTCAGTGGGAATAAAACATAACATCTTCAATACAGGAATATAGGTTACTATGAACAAACCTTCGTATGACCTTCATATGTCTTTTCTGTCGAGACAAGGTCTCTGGAATTAAGACATGTCATTGTATATCAGGGAACTCATTAATCCTGGTGGAGAAGTACTGTGTATTTGGAGCACGAGACCAAGAGATTGATGTCTTTCCTGATCCCATAGACTTGGGTCTCCTTTCTAACAACCAGAAGAAACTACGCACCCAGCCCCTGACCATTAACAAATACGCAGGGTCTTGCAGAGTAGAAGACGTTTGTGCACACTTCAATTCTCAATGTTGTCATAGGGAAAAAGCTAACGGGAGAAAATTTCCAGCTGTTTTAGAACTCATATATAATAGAGCACCAATGGGTTTCCTAAATATTGGCCAAATCTAAACTTCAAAAACCATTCTGTAGGAGCAGCGATAACTGTGAGATGAACTGTTACCTATTGTAATTTCATCTGCAGTCAGTTGTGGCTTATTCTCTATGGACTTGGTGAATATCTAACAGTCTGAAAATAAAAGATGGAAAAAATAAAAAAAATTCATGCATGTGCAAGTAATAAACAAACACATCGTAACATATTAAAGGAGAGGTCTGAATTAGAAAAAGGGGTCTGATATTCTTCCGGAAAGTGTGCCATTGTAGTCTATGGGCTGTGTCTATTATTCACTTGAATGGGGATGAGCTGCAATACAAGACACAGCCTATGGACGAGAGTGGCACTGTTTCTGGAAAAAAGCAGACTCTTATTAATTCCTTATCACACTATGATATATACAGTATGTCACAGCCAGGCAGAACTGTGAAAATTGAAGCAAGCACAAATTGACTGCAACATGTGAACACCCTAACCTTAGATCTAAGGCCTTATTCACACAAGCGTGTCCTTTTTGCGCACGCAAAAAACGCTGCGTTTTGCGGGCGTAAAAGCTCCATGTGGCATCTGTATATGGTGCGTGGCTGCGTGATTTTCGCGCAGCCGGCATCATTATGACACTCTGTTTTTATATTTACAAACATAATAGCAGAAGGTGCTTTTCTGTTTTCATTCTTTTTACTACTGTTGCGCGAATCACGCGCTTCCGTGTGCCGTGACTTCAATGGGTGCGTGCTGCTCGAAACACGGGCAAGTATAAGACATGTCGTGAGTTTTACGCAGCTCACACACGCTGCGTGAAAATCACTGACAGTCTGAACGGCCCCATTCCCTTAGACAATTCCGTGTGACGCACGTGAAAATCACGCGCGTATCACGGACGTGTAACACGTTAGTGTGAATAAGGCCTAAGGCTAAGTTCACACTACTGTTAGTATACTTTTACCTCTCTTCCGTCAGAGGAAGAGAGGATCGGAAGATTAAACGGAAAGCAACCGTTCCGTTAGAATTACCATTGATTTCAATGGTAATTATTTTGTTTCAGTTGCTTTCCACTTCTCTCCGTTCGTTAGGTTTCCATTTTTTTGATGGAAGCAAAAGTGCAGTCCGCAGAACTGTTGTTTCCGTGAAAAAAAGAACCCCATATGTGAAAATCAGCGTGCAAGTATTCTCTCTCATTGATAAAGGGGGAGAGAAAAGTTCATGGTGTTACTCTCTCTTGGGTCATCTACAGTCATACAGGCACAGGAGGAGAATGACAGATTCACCTCCACTGGCGTAGCTATAGGGGTCGCAGCGGTCGCAATTGCGACCGGGCCCCGAAGCCAGGGGGGCCCACGGCCCCCCGCACCACATCAATAAAAAATTACTATAGTAACTCGGGCCGCGGGCCCCTGTTACTATAGTAACATACTTTACTTACCTTCCTGGTTGTGCGCAGCGCATGACGTCACAGCGCTATGCGCCGCGCACAGCATCGAGACGACAGGACTCCCGCCGCGGCCGAAGAGGAAGGTAAGGTTAGCCCTGACTGGCGGAGTCCGACTCCCGGGACCCGCCAATCAGCTGTTTTGAAGAGGCCGCAGCACTCGTACGAGAGCTGCTCCCCTTCATTCCTGTCACTTCATTCCGGTCACACTGTGAATCCGTGTCGGCGATTAACAGTGTGAGCAAGTAGTGAAATGAAGGGGAAGCAGCTCTCGTACGAGTGCTGCGGCCCCTTCAAAACAGCTGATTTGCGGGTCCCGGGCGACACATCAGCTATTGATGGCCTATCCTGTGGATAGGCCATCAATGTTTAGGGACTGCACAACCCCTAAGCCTACGATGTATCAGGCTTAGGGGACCCATGAGACAGGATCACAGATTGTGTGATCCTGTCTGCTGGGCCCTGTATCTAAGCCAATCACATGGTAGGCTTAGATACATGGCCCATGTGTGATCCTGTCTGCTGGGCCCTGTATCTAAGCCAATCACATGGTAGGCTTAGATACAGGGCCCCAGCACACAGTAATCTTATACTGTATAAGATTACTGTCTGCTGGACCCTGTATCTAAGCCTACGTTGTGGTAGGCTTAGATACAGGGTCCCACAGACAGTATCACACATGGGCCCTGTATCTAAGCCTAACACATGTGTTGCTAATCATTTTTTGTGTATTTTCTTACAGGTTCGGTCGTTGGACTACGGCGGATTCCAGGATTACTTCGATGACAGCTTTTTTTTTTATTATCAATAAAATGGTTAATGAGGGTTGTGTTGTTTTTTTTTTTATTTCAATAAAATATTTTTTCTATGTCTTTGTGGTTTTTTTTAAACTATATTACTACCGCCTTAGTAATGGCCGCCGGCTGATTGACGACGTCGATTGCTAAGGCAGGGCTTAGTGCAGAGGCGAACACTAACCCCCTTTATTACCCCGGTACCCACCGCCACCAGGGGTGCTGGGAAGAGCCAGGTACGATCCAGTACCTGACCATCTGTAGTGATGGTCGGCCACTGGGGTGGCCGCAGGCTGGTATTATCAGGAGGGGAAAGGACAAAAACAGTGGCCCTTCCCACCCTGGTGATGCTAGGCTGCTGCTGCTTTATTGTATCTGGCTGGTTATGAAAAATGGGGGGGACCCCACGTCATTTAAAAAAAAATAATAAATAATTGGAAAGAACGATGTGGGGTCCCCCCCCCCCAATTTTCATAACCAGCCAGATGCAACACAGCAGCAGCAGGCAGCATTACAAGGGTGGGAAGGGCCACTGTTTTTAGCCTTCCCCAGCCTAATACTACCAGCCTGCGGCCACCCCGGGGCCTGCCCGTCACTACAGATGGTCGGGTACTGGTTCGTACCCGGCTCTTCCCAGTACTCCTGGTGGCGATGGGTACCGGGGTAATAATGGGGGTTAGTGTAGCCTCGCCTTAGTAATGGAGGTTGTCAATCAGCCAGCGGCCATTACTAAGGCGGTGATAATAAAGTTTAAAAAGATACAAGCACATAGAAAAAATATTTTATTGAAATAAAAAAACACAACCCTCATTAACCATTTTATTGAGAATAAAAAAAACGCCGTCATTGAAGTCCTCGAATCCGAAGTCCAACAACCGAACCTGTAAAAAAAACACAAACACACAAAAATAATCAGTAACACATAAAGAAGCAAAATTATTATTCTTACCTATCCTGGGTCCAGCGCTGGAGCCGCAATGTCAGCGAGCTGTGCCCTGTATCTAATCCAATCATGTGTGATACTGTCTGCTGAGCTGTGTATCTAATCCAATCATGTGTGATACTGTCTGCTGGGCCCTGTATCTAATCGTATCTTGTGTGATACTGTCTGCTGGGCCCTATATCTAATCCGATCATGTGTGATACTGTCTGCTGAGCCACTGTATCTAATCCTATCATGTGTGATACTGCCTTCTGAGCCACTGTATCTAATCCTATCATGTGTGGTACTGTCTGCTGAGCCACTGTATCTAATCCTATCATGTGTGATACTGTCTGCTGGGCCACTGTATCTAATCCTATCATGTGTGATACTGCCTTCTGAGCCACTGTATCTAATCCTATCATGTGTGATACTGTCTGCTGAGCCACTGTATCTAATCCTATCCATAGTTTATAGGGTCGTAGTGCTATAGATATGCTATGCTGTCTCCTATACACCCATTTTTTTGGGGGGCGGACACATATGTATTGGGGCTATTTCCCCTGACATTTTAAGCCCTGAGGGTATGTTCACATGGCAGCGTCCGTTACGGCTGAAATTACGGTGGTGTTTTCAGGAGAAAACAGCACTGTAATTTTAGCCGTAATGGCATGTGCAGGCGTCTTTCGCTGCGTCCATTACGGACGTAATTGGAGCTGTTTTTCTATGGAGTCCATGGAAAACGGCTCCATTTACGTCTGAAGAAGTGACAGGCACTTCTTTGACGCGGGCGTCTTTTTTACGCGCCACCTTTTTACAGCGGCGCGTAAAAAAAAATGACCGTCGGCACAGAACATCGTAAGACCCATTCAAATGAATGGGCAGATGTTTGCCAACACTTTTGAGCCGCATTTTCGGACGTAATTCAATGCTAAAACGCCCGAATTACGTCCGTAAATAGGGTGTGTGAACCCAGCCTTAGTGACGCCCCCGGCTGCTAGTGCTACATTGTTGGGTCACTTAGGAGACCCAGCGATGCAGCTTAAAGCCGCGGACCGTCGGCCATGAGAAGTTTGCGGGGGGGGGGGCAGTAAGAATTTTTGCATCGGGGACCATGAGCCTTTAGCTACGCCCCTGTTCACCTCCGTTACCTGCACGCTACCTGCACGGCCTTGCTGGCCCTCTCTCCTCCTCCATACAAGCTGAAGTGAGTGCTGCAAATATATGACACTTCCACTTCAACCTGCTCTAATTCAGCTAACTTGTCTGTACTACAAAATGGCACCTAAAGTCCTACAACCAATAAACAAGGTCTCATACAGCTACATTAATGTAAAAACAAAAAAGTTCTGCCTCTCAGAATGCATGGAGTCAAAAATGGAAAAACTCTTCTGGACCTTGAGGCTCTGGTACCTTACATGAGGCCTCTTTCTCCTTTGTAAGGCTGCATATTGCTGGGTTCACACATTTTTTAATTGAAACAGTGATGACAAATTACAAAAGTTGTCAAGCGGATGCATTTTGGCAGAAATTCATAGGATCTGTCATGATCAGTCTTTTTAATAGAACAACAAAAAGTGTGGACCCGGCCTAATGCTGGCAATGTGCACACTATATAAACATGAAGAGTGATGAAATAAAGAAATAATCAAATGCAAAAATAATATAAAACAGGTAAAGCAGGAAACATTGTGTGTAGCAATAACGGTAAGATGATAAATGTGTTATATGGGAAGAATTGTTACATCCAGTTACCATCACTATGGGTTTTTTAACATGGGAGCCTACATTATATGCATTACTTTAACGTATATATCATGAACTTTTTAATAGCCTTTCATTATGTATTCCTTAAACGGATACCATTATACCCTAGTGATGACGAACCTGTTTAACGGATGCCTAAGGCCCTGTTTGCACAGAGTTTTTTGCAGGCGGAAAAATCTGCCCCAAAATTCCTTCAGGAATGGTGGTGGCAGCATCATGCTGTGGGGGTGCTTTTCAGCGGCTGGGACATGGAGACTGGTCAGGGTAGAGGGAAAGATGAATGGAGCAAAAAACAGAGATATTCTTAATGAAAACCTGATCCAGAGTGCTCTGGTCAGACTGGTCCGAAGGGTTACCTTCCCAAAAAGACAATGACCTTAAGCAAACAGCCAAGATAACACAGGAGTGGCTTAAAGAGGCTCTGTCACCACATTATAAGTGCCCTATCTCCTACATAAGGAGATGGGCGCTGTAATGTAGGTGACAGCAATGCTTTTTATTTAAAAAAACGATTTATTTTCACAACATTAGGAGCGATTTTGGTTTATGCTAATGAGCTTTCTTAATGCCCAAGTGGGCGTATTTTTACTTTCGACCAAGTGGGCGTTGTACAGTGGAGGTGCATGACGCTGACCAATCGGCATCATGCACTCCTCTCCATTCATTTACACTGCACTAGCGATATAGTTATATCACTATGTGCAGCCGGATACACAAGCCCTAACATTACTACAGTGTCCTGATAATGAATACACATGACCATCCAGCCTGGACGTCATGTGTATTCAGAATCCTGACACTTCTGAATCTTTTTTGTGAGATTCCGGCAAGTGATACGAAATCTCGTTTACCTCCGTAATCTCGCAAGATTTCGTTTCACTTGCCGGAATCTCACAAAAAAGATTCAGAAGTGTCAGGATTCTGAGTACACATGACGTCCAGGCTGGATGGTCATGTGTATTCATTATCAGGATACTGTAGTAATGTTAGGGCTTGTGTATGTAGCTGCACATAGTGATATAACTATATCGCTAGTGCAGTGTAAATGAATGGAGAGGAGTGCATGATGCTGATTGGTCAGCGTCATACACTCCTCTGTACAACGCCCACTTGGTCGAAAGTAAAAATACGCCCACTTGGGCATTAAGAAAGCTCATTAGCATAAACCAAAATCGCTCCTAACGTTGTGAAAATAGATTGTTTTTTTTAAATAAAAAGCATTACTGTCACCTACATTACAGCGCCCATCTCCTTATGTAGGAGACAGGGCACTTATAATGTGGTGACAGAGCCTCTTTAAGGACAGACCCCCAGCATGTCCCACTTACCGTCAGCCGCAATCGCAGGACTTTGTCTTTGTCCCTTCACAGAGATGCCGACACACACGGCTGCAGATCTCCCCTGTCTCCAGCACGCACCTGCCTACAGTTTCCCAAACCCGTGACACCCTGGACTTTAAAAGAGGGCTCCGCCTTTCCTCTCCTTGCCTGAGCGATGCTAGTCTTCCTGTGTTCATCTATGTAAATGGTCCCTTAATTGTATTTTCCTCCCAGTGTTCCCGTTTCCTGCTTCCCGTATCCTGTTGCTGTGTTTTGTTCCTAATCCTAAGGCTATTGTTGGAGTCGTATGTGCCTCATCCGCTACTTCTGGTATCATTTGCCATGTCTGGTATCATCTGCCATGCCTGGGATCGTCTGGTGTCAACAGCCACATTAAGCATCACCTGTGCCATGTGTCTGCTACTCCAAGCATCTGCCTGTACATCCTCCAAGGTACTCTTGCCCAAGAGACTGTTAATGACTATTGTTTGGCCAGCTGCTTCTCCGCTACGGCGGAGCGGTCTAGTAGGTTCACATACCCTCCAGCCATGATAATGACAGAGCTTGAGAGGAACTGCACAGAAGAATGGTTGAAAATCTTTAAATCCAGGTTGCCAAACCTTGTGGCATCATACCCAAGAAGAATGGAGGCTGTTATTGCTGCCAAAGGGGCTTCAACTAAGTACTGAGTAAAGGGTCTGAATACTTATGTCAACGCAATACTTTAGTTTTTCCTTTTCAACAAATTAGCAAAGATTACGAACATTCTGTTTTCACTTTGTCATTATGGGGTATTGAGTGCAGAATGATGGTGAAAAATTTATTTTTTTCTTTATTTTCGACAAGGCCTCGACATAACAAAACGTGAAAAAATTTAAAGGGTCTGAAGACTTTCCGAATACACTGTATGTCAGCATTACATACTAAATCTGAAAATACTGGGTAAAACCGACATGGAAAGGGACTTCGGAATATTAGTTGTCAGTAAGCTTAACTGTAGCAACCAGTGTCAGGCAGCTGCTGCCAATGCAAATAAGATCATGGGATGCATCAAAAAAAGGATTAGATGCAAATGATGACAACATAGTTCTACCGATTTATAAATCACTAGTAAGACTGCACATGCAATATTGTGTACAGTTTTGGGCACCAGTGCAGAAGAAAGACATAGTAGAGCTTGTGCAGGTTCCAACAAACCAAAGTAATAAATGGAATGGGTGGTCTACTGTACCAAAAAGATTATCAAAAATACTCAATGTAACAAAATAAAAAAGAATAAAAAAAGGTTTCTACACAAACAAAGAATTCTTTACTGTAAGAGCAGTGAGACTATGGAGCTCTCTGCCAAAGGATATTGTCAAGGGGCCAGGATACCCTTTTTGAGAGTAATATTATTACAAGTCCTGGTTACTAGATTACTGTACATAGGTCATTCATCTAGGGATTTATTCTGATTGCAATCTTGGCTTTTGAATCATGGGGTTTTGCCTTCTTCTGGATCAACATTGCTGAACAATAGCCTGAACTGAATGGACATATGTCTTTTTCAGTCCTCCAAATTATGATACTACAATACTTCTGTATGTTACTAGTATGTCACCTTCTCTATCTCTCAAATCCCCCACCTGTGACCCCTCCTGCCACTAGACTCTAAGCTGCACTAACCCCACCCTTATTAACACCTACACCCCTTACCAAACCCCCTCTGACTATGTGGCCGGTGCCATTTTAGCTCCCCTATAATTTAATTCCTAACCTCCCTTACTTGCCCCCCAGCTAACTTTCACCTATCCTACTCCTCTAAAGGCTACTAAGCATTCCCCCCTTACGCATTCTCACATGGATGGTGCCCCTTAAGTTTGTCACTCTTAACTTCTATCGACTGCAACAGGGAGGTGACCAGGTGTAACATGCATGAGAACACAGCAGCAATTCCCCTACAGCACCACCACAGGGGAAATGAAGCATTGCACAATTCTCTTTGAAATTAAAGCGGTTGGCCACTTTCTAATAAATATATTTAATTAGAAATATGATGTAAAAAATACCAATATACCTTTATTTCGAATTTTTTATTGGGCGTGTACCGAATAAATTGTTTGGTGCATGCGCAGTAGATGTGTCTCAACACCGCCATAATTTAGCTTCTATTGCACATGCACCTATTTTCTGTGCAGCTCATCCGCAGTAGAATCTGTGTGTTGATAGTAGACTTACTAAAAAAGCACTGCTTCTACTACGCATGCGGCGGGCAGGGAAACGATGCATGTCCGATAAAAGCCAAAAGACGGTGGCGGTGAAGCACATCTACTGGTCAGTGGATTTTGGACACGTGCAGTAGAAACCAAAGGACGGGAGTGAGCATAGAGCCATGGACATGTGGGTCAGATGACCCTCGGCGGCATGTTGTCACATGGACCAAAAGCGACGCTTGACCAGTAGAGAAAGCACTATTTATGGGGGGTACAGCAATAGGAGGTATCGGAAATTCGGCAGAACTCAAAATAAAAGTATATTAGTAATCTTTACAACTTTACATATGTTTAAAACAATATTTATAAGAAAGTAATGCATAGAGGTGCTAAATACTCCAGAGACGCTCTTGGTTACTCTTTGTTACTTTAAATGATTCCCACCACTTTTTCCAGCCTTGATATTTTGGAATCATGAAAGTACATAGAGTTTGTCTGGCTTTATAGGAAATAAAATAAAAGCTAAATATTTTAATTAAATTTATTTTTTAGAAGAAATAAAAAATGCTAAATTGTAAAAATGATTCCATGTTCTCTCCTTCAGACTCCAGCTAGTAATATGGATGATTATATTATAGAAGCCGCAGGAAAATCAGTAACATCTCTGTGAAATGTTCCTTCCAGCAGACAGTGAATGTTACATAAGAAACATTCCTAAAATTCAGAACTTGTCTGCAGTTGTAGCACTTTTCATATTAGAAAAGTAATATGTATATTAATGATGTATAATGAAATCCACAACATTCAGCAGCTCTACATCTAGTATGGGATCTATAACTATCCACAGCTATGTCTAGGTAGGTTTTTAATCATTCAGGCCTCAGTCTACGTATATAGTAGTGATAACCCACCGCCAACTGGACTGGTTTTATAAACCTTGAACCTTGTTTTGCAACTTATCCACCAATGGGTTATCTGAGCATGGTTCGCCTTTTCAAAAATATTCTGAACCCTATACAGTTAAGTGATCAGGCCCTCTATAAAAACTTGGTTGAGCACTGTGACCCTTCAACTGTTGTTGGCTTTTTCTGCCTTTCCCTAATGAACTCCGTACTCTTGGGCTGGCCATACGTATTAGATAGCTGTCGGTGAAATGATCAAAAGCTATTCATGCTGATCCCCCTAAAAAAAACATGCACGCTCAACTTGGCCTGTTTTCTAAATGGGGAGTATGCTGCTGCCATGTTAAAATCCAACTGCCAATCCTTCTCTCCCCGACATTTCTGTCCAGGAGAATCAATAAGCCTCCATACATATTATATGGCTGACGAGTCTGACGGAATCGGCAGGATCAGCCAACATTAATCTAATATATATGGCCACCTTTAAATGAACTCACTGGGAAATGTAAAAATCCTTATGCAGTGGACTTGTTAAGGAATTGCTAGGAGAGCGATTCCCCAAAGGCTGCTGGAGACTGCTGGGAGAGAGCGTTCATGTAAATCTGCAACTTCAAATCCACCACAACTTTGATCAACAGAGTCTAAGGCTACTCTATGGTATTCGCCAGAGCCCACCGCAAGGCGAGATAGTTTTTGCTGCATAGAACTCTTTTAGGTTCTTTTAGCAGAGTTCAATGTTGGATAAGAGGTGCAATGCAGGCAAACCTAAACAGGATAACCAGACAGCCAGAGGTTAAACAGAAAGTCCAAATCAATAAGCAAGAGGATACCAGGTAAAGCATAGGTCAGAGCCAGCCGGGAGCAGATAATCCAAATCAGCAAACAAGGGGTTAACGAGAGACAAGCCAAGGTCAGTATTCCAAGAAGTCCAAAAGTCAGAGGTATGGGGTTAGGTTAGAAACTTGATCAAGATACCTGAAGGTAGGAAAAGCACAAGCAAAGACTGAATGAGAAGGACGAAAGCAGAAGCAGAAAGATAGAGAAAAGAGATAGGCTCAAGGAAAAACCAGAACCGCCCAGAAGCCAGAACAGTAGTCATGGAGATCATTAAATGAATAGGCTTTTCTAACGGAACTCCATCCTCCCTACTGTGTGGCTGCATCTTCCTAACGATGGACTGGTGAGAGGGCTACCAATGTGGCCAGGCCCCTGACAGCACTACCTCCTGTATGCCCCAATAGTGGCCCCCTGAGCACATTTCCGGTTTTCCAATTCCTTTAAGTTGCTCCATAGAAATCTTATATACTTACCTTTAAAATTAAGCATTTTTACCAGGAAGCAACTCACCCATGAATTCCGGCAGTCATCATGCCGCGATGACGTGTTGTCCAGCGCCATGTAACTGTGACAAACAATGACTAGTCTTAGCAGAGATGTTACTGTAGATGGCACATCCCCCAATAACGACAGAATAAATGGAACTACAGCAAATTTAAATGACAATTAAAATGAAAAAAAATATTATTTTTGTTAAATACTTTTGGAGCAACTTAGAAGTGTTTTTAGGGGGTCAGAAACCCCTTTAATACTTCATGATGCACACTGCTGTATTATGGATCTGTTTCGTATGGATCCTAATACAGTCCCTATTCTGTAGCCTTCTATGGTGCCCATACTGTACCTTGGTGTACCTCGGATTTCATACAGAGAAACATGAAAACTCTTTTTCTCACAGATTCATATGGAGTTTGTGAGAAAAGTAATGTTTCACGCATGCCAAATTACAACGTATTAACCCCTATAAGCATTGCTCTGTGTGCGACCGTACAGGGTCAATGCACGTGGCTTTCAGTGTCAAGCATCCTTATGTAGAAATAGCCTACAAAAATTCATAGCTGGGCCATCATATACTTTATGCAATAAAGTTATGTTTGTCCCAGTCATTTTTTTTTTTCAGTTCCTGTGGTTTTCTCTGAAATTTACATGTTCTTGAAAACATAATAGAATAATCCGTGACGGATTTTCCTTCGAACCCTCGTCCCTAAGCAGCTGAAGGTTTGTTTTTTTCCTGAAGCCGAAACAAGCTTACAGAGCTATTTCTGCGGAACCAGCCTCTTCCTAGTCAAGAACGTCAGCTGGTGCTGCTTAAACTACGAGCCAACTTTTTAACATTCCATAATTAACCGAATCATTCAGAATTACTTGAAAAATTTATTGGAAATATGGTTTGTGAGAATGGAATTGATTCTGATCTCCTGATGAGTGGTTAGGGTTAGGTATGCCGAGTTGACCAGAGGATCTCATGGTGGGCCCAGGTACTGGCACAATAAAGGAACCCATAGTAAAACCATAATAAAAAACCCATGAATTCAAAAAGAGTAAAACGCTTTCTGAAGCTGAATGGAGAGCATATTTTTGGGTTACAGACTAAGCCTCTGTAACTAGTGAGCAGGGCAGTTAGGGACTTGGGCACTATACCCTCTAAGCTGGGCAAACTGAAATATTGCCATATAGCGCCCAAATAATTACCCAACCAGCAGCCAGATACACAGTACACAATAAAGTGGTTAATACTAACATTCCTGGTGGTCGGGGGCGCTGAAGGGGTAATATGCACTTTATAAAGAGAATTGAAATATATAAATATTTCCCTATAATTAGTCACCCTATTCACATGTCAAGAAACCATAAATATCATAAGACACAGACAGACACATATAATATAAAACTCTGGTCAGAGGTGACCTAGTGTAGTTATAATTAAAGTCAGCACAAGTGTTTTTGGGCGTTTATTTATTAATTTTTTTTTATATTTTTCATCTCTAATGAGTGTTTGTTAGGTCCTGGGAAATATTTTCTTTTTTCTTTGTAATGTGGATACAGGATGGAACCGTGTAATAAATTATTCTATTAATTGTGGTCTTCGATGGACAGTTTATTTAATATGTTAATGTTCACTTTCTCAGTAATCGAAAGTAGTTTAGGTGTTAATGCCAACATCCCTGGCAGTCTCTGGTAATAAAGGGGTAATGTTAACATCTCTGGTTATCTAGTGTATAGGAGGGGTTAATGTTACATCCCTGGTAGTCTAGGGTGGTGAAGGGGTGAATGTTTCTTACCTGGTGTCCAGTGGTTACTTACCTCCCCAGGCTCCATCTTTGTAGGCTTCCTCTTCCTTTTCTACATTGACCATAGAGATCAGAGCAGGAAGGGAAAGAAATCGTTGACTCTGTGGCTGGGCAGAGCCGGATGAGTGCAGATTTTCCCTGGGCTTAAGAGTTTCGAAGTTGAGTGGTTGCTCTACATTGGACATACACATGCTCTGTATACAGTAGGTGTAAGGGGGGCTTAGAGTAATTTCCTGTGGTGGATCAATATACCTCTTACCGGGAGGAATACAATATATAATCACATTTGTTTTATAAAGTCAGATGCTCATCCATCCATTCCACATTCTGACCTTCTGCCTATCTTTCACCGTCCCATTCAGACCAGAGTTAATTATTCTGATTTATTAATAAGCACCCCCCCCCCCCACACACACACACACACACACACTTACCTGAATCTTCAGATGTTTTCTTTTTAAGAACTAAATAATTATATTTCTCCTATTTTCCAATTCTAAACCGTTTGTTTTTGGGGCAATTCCACCTTTCGCCATCTGGGTTGAGACAGAACATCCGTTTCAGGATAAACAAAATTCACTGTTGTTCTGTTTTTTTTTACCAAAAATGATTCTATGCCGAGAGCCAGCCAATGTTCCCCAGTGTTGTGCGGCCTCCACAAGCTATCAATACAATTAATTATTATGTATTCTGGCAGAGCTCAGGCATTGGCTGAATTTGTGTGTAATAATTGTATATTTTTTCCTAGCAGCTGCAGGAAACATTGTGCCCCAGCATAGTTTCCTTATGTAAAAACATGTTTTGTTTGGACATAAAACATATGAAAGTCAGTGAATTTAATAATTTTTTTGCTGTGATTTTGAATGTAGCTGGTAAAAAGGGACAAAGGGAAGAATTAAACTATCAGACTGACAACTCATCCTGCTTCACCCCACTTCAACTTTGTCTCATTTGCCCCTCTCCCCTCTATGAGCCATGGAGAAAAGCCATTCCAGGGAAAACATATGTCCGGACAAACTTTTGAATAGAGAACAGGTTCAAGAGACCACCCCTTTAAGAGGGTATTTCAGGGAAATACATATATGGAGTCTCAGTGGATTTGCCATAACTGTCTGATCAGCAGAGGGGGTGACCGCTGTGTCCCTCACCTATAAGGTGAATCGGGCTCCCTTGTTTTTTATTGCTTCCTTGAAGATGGCCAAAATGGGAGGAGATGACCTGCGTTTCTGCCGGGCTTATTTGCAACAGTCTCCATAGGTGTCTATGAAAGATAAAAGAAACTTGTTCAAACTTGGCTGTTTTTGCATTTCCTATAGACTTGTACTGGGGACACCAACAGTTGAGAGCTGTCATATTATTTTTGTAATTCTTCTTAGACTTCTATGGAGATTATTGTCTATATGCATGCCAGAAACACTGATCTTCTCCACCCACTTTGGCTCAGCTTTAGGGCAGTAACAGAGAATAGTAACCCCCAATCTATCGATTGGTGGAGGTCCCAGCAGTTTGGCCTCACCGATCTAAAATTAGTGCCATATCCTATGGAACAAAGGGGGTGTCACTTTATTGACAGAATTATAATGTCCAAAGACCATCCTCGAGCGGTTTGGATAGCAGATTGTTAACATACTGTAGTTTCCTCTGCAAAGCATTTAGCACTTCCGTCACTTAAGGAAAGCACTGTTTGAGCACAGCAGACATCACGCACTACCAAATATGTAAATTTGAAATCACATCCAATTATTTCACATTTGGCAATAAATATGTTCCTATCTGATGCTCTCCATTTGTCGGATTTTTGTCAAGGATCCTTAAAAATCAATCAGGAGTTAGATAAAGGTTTTGTTTCAAGATATCCTTTAATTCTACATATACTAGCAAAGGTATCAATGCAGGGTTGGGTTTAGGTCTTTGTGGGTATTTGTGGGCACTTCAACGAGACTTGAACTTGGAGGGGCAGTGGGCACTATTCCACCCCAACCTCTGCTTGACAGGCATAGAGGTTTATTCAGATTGCCATTGCCCCCATTCCCTTCAAGCTTAGTAGGCCATCAGCAGATAGCTATATGAAATACAATTGCCAGTGTACCAAGTCTAATACAGTAACTAAAAAATATGCTCCAGAGTGATCATGGTATTTACATTGTCATGTAGCTTAGAACTACAGATTGTAAAAGAGCTGGTAATATTACTCCACACTTAGGCTTCGTTCACAACTTTATATAAACCTATAGAATATAGGGCACAATTAACACAGATAACTTGAAAAATGTATAAATTTTATTGAATATTACAGCATTAAAAAATGAGTCATACTGAGCATAAAACACAGAAGACGTCTGACACATACAGAGAACATACACAAAAAATAGTAAATGACAATGTCACGGGTATCGGTATATGTCTGTCCCTAGGTAATATTAGCCTTGTAACTGGTGGTTAAAGCCCCTATGTATTTAAGCATCTACTTATGCCAAGTGGACAAATGTGTGTATACAGCTGAAAAAGAGGCTGGAATATCAGACATATGTGCCCAGTCAAGGTCCCGTTCTAGCTTTCCAGCAGAGCTTTCCGTCAAACCGGAACCCTGACTGAAACAAATGGAAACCATAGGTTTCCGTTTGAATCACCATTGATTTCAATGGTGACAGATCCGGTGCAAATGGTTTCCGTTTGGCTCAGTTGTGCAAGGGTTCCGTCGTTTTGATGGAATGAATACCGTAGTCGACTACCTATGGTTTCCGTTTGTTTCAGTCAGGGTTCCGTTCTGACGAAAATCTCAGACAGAGCGCCAGAACGGGACCCTGACGCAGATGTGAACGAAGCCTAAGAAGGTTGAATACTTTTGCAAGGCACTATATATAAACTGTTTCTGGAGGTTCTCGGAACTTATATAAAGTACTAATCCTGAGGGCAGACATTTTTCTGAATTTGCCGTCAGTCAACCCATTGATGAACACTACGGGCAGCCTCTTCCCAACTTAAAACACTGATAACAACTGACAATAGATTGCATTCTACTGGTCACAAATGGAGATATGACATTGAATTTTGTTTTCAGCTCCTTTTTACAAGCTCCCCAAGACTCTAATTCTGGTAGTTCAAATATAAGTAAATAATTATATTGAAATTTCCCTTGCACAATTTTACTATTTACTTGTATTTCATATTTTTTGTTTGTCTTAATAAATTAATTTCTAATGAAGTTGACAAATCTCAGACCTTGGAAATCTTCTCCCTAAACACGAGATTATAGCTAAGCTTGGACTTGTAAAACTGGCAGACCTTCATGTCTCGTCTCTGACCCCTGACATCCCTGAGAGACATCATAGCTTGGTTCATGATGACATCATCACCTAGAGATTTGCCAAAGATAATGATGGATATTTTACACATGTAGGGGTCATAACTTGAAGCATGCTGATGTGGATTGTTAATGGCCAACAAGCAAAATAAGTTTCTTTAGAAGATCAGATAGATTTTGAAAACGTTAAAAAACAATTCAAAAGAAAAAAAAGATAATCTTAAAGAGGATCTGTCACTAGTTTAGTAATGTCCTATCTCCTAGCTAATGTAATAGGCGCTGTCTCACTGATAATGATAGTGAAAATTATGTCCCAAAAACGTTATTATTTTAAAAGGTATGAGCTTTTTTTCTAAATATACAAATGAGGCTATACTAGACAAGTGGGAGGTAACAGCAGCGAGTCTCCTGAGGTGGAGCCTCCTCACAGCCTTTGACGCTGTCCTATCAGCATGAAGCTGCTTCACACAGTGTGAGAGACTGAGGCTGGAGGAAGGGGGATCCCTTAAAATAGCCATATCTCCAGCTGCGGACCACCTAGAACAGTTCTGTGGGCATATGAAAGATGAGATAATAATCTTTCATATGGCACCAGGGTCGAAGATCTAGCTGTGAAATAACTGGAGGTATCACCAGTTGACAACACAATCGGGAATAGAAGTATATAACTATATGAATAAACTATATGATCACACAGTTGCTGGGCAGGGAAGGGGGAAAAGCTTTTTGCTGAATGGACAGCGTCATACAGAAAACATTACACCGCCCAGAGTGAAAAGAAAGAATCACCTCCCATTTGGCTATTAGAGCCACATTAACATATTTAGGTGGCTAAACTGGCAAAATCATAGTTATCCCGATTCTACCCGTTGCAGTGATGTGTCGCCAGGAACATACAGCCAACACCCGCTCAGTATGGAGCACGCACTGCCCATGAGCCCGCTCAATACTTCCCATTGGCTGCTGCCATGTACATGCAAGTTAAGAATGCAGCAATTTTTTTTCTTTTTCTCATCTTCGTCTTTTGAAAGCCATAACTTTTTTATTTTTCTATCGATGAAGACGTGAAAAGGCTTGTTTTTTGTGGGATGATTTATAATTTTGATCGCTTCCTTTTAGAGTACATATAATGTTTTGAAAACTTTTAGATAAAAGTACACAGCTGGTCAATTAGGCTGGATTAGGGTAAAGGGGTCCATAACCACATGTGGCCCTGTGCAGCACAACAAAAACTTTTTGGGTAGTTACTATACAATGGATCCCTGAATTTTCAAAGCCTCCTCTGTGATTATAACAATTCAATCCTTAATTCAATCGGAACACTTCTTCAAAAGTACATGATCCCATTAATACCGGATTTTCACTATCTTACTACTTGTGAATTCATGCAGAGTCAGACTGGCCCACTGGAGTATCAAAAAGATTCTCTGATGGACTCAGGCTCTGATACCATTATGGGTCTTACAGGTCCAGCAAAAGACATCCCCATTTGGAGCTCACTTTGGAGCCAATCACTTGCCACTAGGGTCTATTTCTAATGGGATTATTCACAAATAACCTATTAGACTTTATTGATGATATGTACGGTGTGTACGATGATAACAACAAAGATTATGATGAAATTCAAAGTGGATGTGCTCATGTTTTGTATAAATGGAGGGTGGACCTCAGAATTATTACTTCTGGTGGGCCAAAGAAACCCAATCCAACACTGAAGTCATGCCCTTGTTTGTTTTGGATATACCATTTTTGGAAAAAGTTTTTTTTCGGAAAACAGATACAAAAAAGTTTTCTAAAATCAATTCTACCCAAACGTGAGCCAAGGTTTCCATCATAACCAGACAACCTTGACACAGAAATCCCTGACAAATTGTGCTTTTATTTCCAACCCTGTAGGCAAATTATGATGATAGAAAGAAGCAATCAAAGCCAATGCATAGCTCAATTCTTATGTACAAGACATGCAACATATTAACTAGCAACGAACAAAATGTCCTAGGCTTGGTTTTTTTCTCCAGCTGGAAAATGTGTCAAGATTATTTAAATTTAGTACATTTCACTTTGTATACATTTCAAAAGTTTCCATACAAACTCACCTCAAAAATGCTTGAAGAGCTAATTTAGGTAATAACACATGGCGGTCATTCAAAACAGCATCATGTGAACCTAATGTTTGTTGCTACGTCAAGTCACAAGATTGTCTAAAATTACTTCAATCTGCGGAATTGTTTTTTCTTCGACACCCTGTGATTTATCTTCCACCTGAATGGTACAACAAACATCTACGAACTGTGTGAAATTGCAATGTCTACATAGGTTCAACAAGTGTTTTCCAATGCTAGCTAATGGTAATTGTCTGGCAGTAAAGACCAAACCATTTTAGGTATATTTGGTTAATGAAGTATAAAGAAGAAGAAAATATTTCTTAAGATCTATCTACGGTACTAGTATAATAATAAGGCTATGAAGCTGCGTTTGTCTATGCAGACCAAATACATACTTGGCTGCCTGTTGCCACCACTAGGCGACCGATATGTACAGTGAAGGAAATAAGTATTTGATCCCTTGCTGATTTTGTAAGTTTGCCCACTGTCAAAGTCATGAACAGTCTAGAATTTTTAGGCTAGGTTAATTTTACCAGTGAGAGATAGATTATATAAAAAAAAAAAAAAAAAGAAAATCACATTGTCAAAATTATATATATTTATTTGCATTGTGCACAGAGAAATAAGTATTTGATCCCCCTACCAACCATTAAGAGTTCAGCCTCCTCCAGACCAGTTACACGTTCCAAATCAACTTGGTGCCTGCATTAAAGACAGCTCTTACATGGTCACCTGTATAAAAGACTCCTGTCCACAGACTCAATGAATCAGTCTGACTCTAACCTCTACAACATGGGCAAGACCAAAGAGCTTTCTAAGGATGTCAGGGACAAGATCATAGACCTGCACAAGGCTGGAATGGGCTACAAAACCATAAGTAAGACGCTGGGTGAGAAGGAGACAACTGTTGGTGCAATAGTAAGAAAATGGAAGACATACAAAATGACTGTCAATCGACATCGATCTGGGGCTCCATGCAAAATCTCACCTCGTGGGGTATCCTTTATCCTGAGGAAGGTGAGAGCTCAGCCGAAAACTACACGGGGGGAACTTGTTAATGATCTCAAGGAAGCTGGGACCACAGTCACCAAGAAAACCATTGGTAACACATTACGCCGTAATGGATTAAAATCCTGCAGTGCCCGCAAGGTCCCACTGCTCAAGAAGGCACATGTACAGGCCCGTCTGAAGTTTGCAAATGAACATCTGGATGATTCTGAGAGTGATTGGGAGAAGGTGATGTGGTCAGATGAGACTAAAATTGATCTCTTTGGCATTAACTCAACTCGCCGTGTTTGGAGGAAGAGAAATGCTGCCTATAACCCAAAGAACACCGTCCCCAATGTCAAGCATGGAGGTGGAAAAATTATGTTTTGGGGGTGTTTCTCTGCTAAGGGCACAGGACTACTTCACCGCATCAATGGGAGAATGGATGGAGCCATGTATTGTCAAATCCTGAGTGACAACCTCCTTCCCTCCACCAGGACATTAAAAATGGCTCGTGGCTGGGTCTTCCAGCACGACAATGACCCGAAACATACAGACAAGGCAACAAAGGAGTGGCTCAAAAAGAAGCACATTAAGGTCATGGAGTGGCCTAGCCAGTCTCCAGACCTTAATCCCATCGAAAACTTATGGAGGGAGCTGAAGATCCGAGTTGCCAAGCGACAGCCTTGAAATCGTAATGATTTACAGATGATCTGCAAAGAGGAGTGGGCCAAAATTCCATCAGACATGTGTGCAAACCTCATCATCAACTACAAAAAACGTCTGACTGCTGTGCTTGCCAACAAGGGTTTTGCCACCAAGTATTAAGTCTTGTTTGCCAAAGGGATCAAATACTTATTTCTCTGTGCACAATGCAAATAAATATATATAATTTTGACAATGTGATTTTCTGTTTTTTGTTTCTTTTTTATATATAATCTATCTCTCACTAGTAAAATTAACCTAGCCTAAAAATTCTAGACTGTTCATGTCTTTGACAGTGGGCAAACTTACAAAATCAGCAAGGGATCAAATACTTATTTCCTTCACTGTATGTGGCTCCTACTTAGTATTCTACAAAAAAATAATCAAAAAAATATTGATGATAGGAAACTATTTGAATCACTTTTTGGGTTTTAGACTAGTAACAGACGTAAAGATGTCTCCATGTTAAATAATTTGTTTGCCATAGGACACTTATAGGGTAAGATATTTCCAATGAAATACAGGAAAATCATTCATATCTTGGGAACGGTGGGTATATGAAAGAGAAGGACTCCAATAGAACATATCAAAATGGTTTTTTTTTTCCATCCAGAACAGAAGGGCCTGTTGTTTGTTGCCCCCACCATGCACTTTCCATGAACCTTGGGAAAATTCCCAACCCTCTTGTTTGCTAACAATGTAGTTCCTCTGTAGAGGAACCTGCTCATAATCTCCCACCCAGTAGCAAAGGTAATGGGACGAATCATGGCTGGACCCCGTCGCTGCTAGGGACCCATGGCACCTGCATTGTCTGCCTCTACGTTATGTACACCTTTTCTTGAGAAATATTGGGTAGGCAAAACTGAGAAACATTTTGAAGCAGGAGTGATGTGTCCCATGGTTCAGATTTCCAGTGGTCAGAACTGATATTTTTTAGCGCCATAGGCAATTATAGTTGCTCTTCAGCCAACATATGACTTGGACTCCAATAATTGGGACAGACAGCATTAGGATGTTATAATTGAGCCTTATCTGAAATGTAATCAAGCTTTAAAGGGTTGTCTAGTTTAGAAAAAATATTTTTTATATACTCTATTAGGGAATTCTGACTTAATAGTGGGGGTCCTCTTTTCAGGATCTTTCTCTTTTTTCTAGAGTGGAGAAAAGTTACAAAGAGCATCTCTCGCTTTGGAGGACTTGTCCTGTACTGTATTACACAGACAACACATTGATATGAATGGCCACTGTGTAATACTTCATTTCTCCTGCGGTGGTGCTGCAGAGAAATGGAACACTTACTGGCAGGTTTCCCCATTGAAAACAGCTGATAGTTGGTGGTACTAGCAGGGGGACACTTTGTGATCTGCTTATTGTCAAGGGACCCTTCTGAACCCCTTTAATATTTTTATTTTATATGTTTACACATATGTCACCCATTGGGATCTGTGTGTGAGAGCTGCTTTTATTTTCCAGATAGACTAAGGGGTATTCATAATATAATAATGACTTTTGTTTTAATAAAAATGTGTTTTTTTTATAAATTGTTTTTAAATATTTTATAATTTTTTTCAAATAAAATGGTATAAAATGTTTATTTAAAAAGAAAAAGCATACCAGTGGTTGCTTTTTAATGTCAGCAAAACATGAATATTGAATATTGCAAACTGATAACATGGAAATTAAAAAAATATATAAAAACTAAAGATCTATAAAAAAAAATAATTTATTTAAAATATTCTGTAATACTAAAAAAGAGTTAAGCAAACCAAGATTTGTAGTAAATACATTATTAATATTATTATATTATTACTATAATTTTTTTGTTATTATTATTATTATTATTATTATATTATTAGTATTATTGTTATTGTTATTATTAATATTATTATTATTATTGTTCCGCTACAGATAACCAACCACAAGTTAATTTGTGAATCTTTACTTTATTAGAGAAAAAATTATTCAATGTATGAATTTACTCACAAACTTTTCACCTCAACGTTAAATGATAGAGTAAATAATTTCCCATTTCACTCGTTTGTAATAATAATTCGAATAAGGCTATATTCACGCGACAGTGAGAAAAAAAATGGCCATTAAAAACGGATCATCTGTCAGTTCTTCATGGCCGTTTTGCATCAGTGTTTCTCCAAATTTTCATCCATTACCTGGCCGTCTGACCGTTTTCAACAGTCGTTTGTCATCTGTTTTTCACGGCCGTTAAAAAAAATGGATGAATTTAATTTGTCAGGTTTTTTAAGTCCTAACCCCCTGTAAACACAACAGTGTCCATGTAGATAGTGCTATAATGCCCCTGTAGATAGTGCCCACATAGTGCCACAGTGCCCATGTAGATAGAGCCACACACAGTGCCCATGTAGATAGTGCTATAATGCCCCTGTAGATAATGCCCACATAGTGCCACAGTGCCCATGTAGATAGAGCCACACACAGTGCCCATATATAGTGCTATAATGCCCCTGTAGATAGTGCCCACATAGTGTCACAGTGCCCATGTAGATAGAGCCACACACAGTGCCCATATATAGTGCTATAATGCCCCTGTATATAGTGCCTACATAGTGCCACAGTGCCTTTGTAGATGGAGCCACACACAGTCCCCATGTAAATAGCGCCACAATGTCCCCTGTAGATATTGCCACAGTGCCCATGTAGAAAGTGCCACACCACCACTGTAGATAGCGCCACACACCCCCTGTAGATGGGTAGCGGAATCCCCGGAAAGAGCTTTGCTGTTGCTCTGGTCGGGGATTCCGGAATTTCAAAACCCCTATATGGACAGTGACATCAGGGGTTCACTCTAGGAGCAAAATCCCCGGTCAGAGCGTTGCCGATGCTCGCATTACAAAGCCCCTAACGTCACTCTCCAGCGAGTCTCCTCATGAGGGCCAGGATCAGTTTTTAACGCCCGTTACATGGATCGTTTTCTGAAAAGCGGCTGTTAAAAACGTATCCATTGACTTCTATGGGGGCTGTCGAGCCGTGAAATCGGCCGAAAATAGGACATGTCGTTGTGTGAATACACCTATAGAATGTCACTGTTCTTAAAACAGCTGTGCAATGGCCGTTAAATAAGCGTCTGTCACACGGCCATTTTTACACCCCCTAATAATTCTATTTTCCAATAGATCTTGTTTGTGATTTTTGTAGAACTTTTTGTTTTTTCAATACAAAATGTTAATGGATATTAATATTTTGCCTCCCTGCTCTTTATTTTATTACAGGAGTTAATAGCCGATAAAAATAGATTTTAGTTGAACAATTCTTTGGCATTAGATTTACATTTTTCTTAGATTTCCCCATTTGGAATAAATTTAATTATTTACAAGATGATATCAATATTCACGGTACTTCAGCTGTGACACCCTGAAACTGATGTTTTTGAAGAATCAGTAACTTTGTTTTACATAGTGACAAAATGTAGTTTTTTAAATTTATTTAGATTTATTTTCCATGAAAATATTTAATATTTAATGAAATATTCGGGTTTAGGGCCAGCTCTTAGGGTGTGTTGTAAACAGGTCCATGATTGCACCATGTGGAGACCCAATTCTGATTTTGTATATATATATATATGTATAATTTTTATTATTCTACAACCATAAAAGCCAACATATAGGCAAATGCAAATGTTCTCATACCTCAGCAATTTTCTTCTGTACTCCCACACATACACAAGATGAAACACTAATGTTTATGTAATTTTTCTCTACCTTATTCCACTAACAAAGCCAACGATTAAAGTGTACAACTAGTCTTTATTTTTTGGGTCTTTCTACTCCTCTCTGGATGCCGTTAATTAATATAATTTTTTTTTCTCTCCATTCCGATGTCTCTTCCTAGTATGATGCTTGGGTTGTGTGCTTAGCCAATCAGAGGTCTCCCCCTGTGTTTCCCCTTCCCTCTTACAGAATGTGGTGTCACAGACATGGAGAGAAAAACTGCAGCTACATCACCCTCCTCCCCCCCCCCCCCTCCAGTATTTTTACTGTTTTAGGCCTCATGCACACGGCCGTGCCCGTAATCACGGCCCGCGATTGCAGGCACGGCCGCCCGTAAAATACGAAAAATAGGACGTGCTCCATAATTCCCGGCACATACGGAAAGGTGTCCGCGCCCAATAGAACTGAATGGGTCCGTAAAACTGCAAACCGTGTTACGATCAGCAATCACAGGCTGCAGCGGTCACATGGGATGAGACGTCATCCCAGGAGGCCAGGATGCCGTACATCAGAAGGCCACGTCACAATGGCTACTAAGTATAGACTTTTTTTTACGTACTGTTTGCCGCAGCGGTTGGTGTGGTTTTTCAGACGGAATTCCCTATGGGCCCCAGGGCAGATACGCTGTGTACTTTTATGCAGCGTATCCGCCCTGAGTGAACATACCCTTACTCTAGACAGATTTTCTAGATTAAGGTGGTTTTTTAGTATTAACAGGGAGTTTGCAGGCAGGGAAATGGGAACTACAGACTGCTGGAAAATGCACATGTAGCACAGATGAATAATATATACATGTACACTACCGTTCAAAAGTTTGGGGTCACCCAGACAATTTTGTGTTTTCCATGAAAACTCACACTTATATTTATCAAATGAGTTGCAAAATGACTAGAAAATATAGTCAAGACATTGACAAGGTTAGAAATAATGATTTTTCTTTGAAATAATAATTTTCTCCTTCAAACTTTGCTTTCGTCAAAGAATGCTCCATTTGCAGCAATTACAGCATTGCAGACCTTTGGCATTCTAGCTGTTAATTTGCTAAGGTAATCGGGAGAAATTTCACCCCATGCTTCCAGAAGCCCCTCCCACAAGTTGGATTGGCTTGATGGGCACTTGTTGCGTACCATACGGTCAAGCTGCTCCCACAACAGCTCTATGGGGTTGAGATCTGGTGACTGCGCTGGCCACTCCATTACAGATAGAATACCAGCTGCCTGCTTCTTCCCTAAATAGTTCTTGCATAATTTGGAGGTGTGCTTTGGGTCATTGTCCTGTTGTAGGATGAAATTGGGTCCAATCAAGCGCTGTCCACAGGGTATGGCATGGCGTTGCAAAATGGAGTGATAGCCTTCCTTATTCAAAATCCCTTTTACCTTGTACAAATCTCCCACTTTACCAGCACCAAAGCAACCCCAGACCATCACATTACCTCCACCATGCTTGACAGATGGCGTCAGGCACTCTTCCAGCATATTTTCAGTTGTTCTGTGTCTCACTATAGTTTTTCTGTGTGATCCAAACACCTCAAACTTCGATTCGTCTGTCCATAACACTTTTTTCCAATCTTCCTCTGTCCAATGTCTGTGTGCTTTTGCCCATATTAATCTTTTCCTTTTATTAGCCAGTCTCAGATATGGCTTTTTCTTTGCCACTCTGCCCTGAAGACCAGCATCCCGGAGTCGCCTCTTCACTGTAGACGTTGACACTGGCGTTTTGCGGGTACTATTTAATGAAGCTGCCAGTTGAGGACCTGTGAGGCGTCTATTCCTCAAAATAGAGACTCTAATGTACTTGTCTTGTTGCTCAGTTGTGCAGCGGTGCCCCCCACTTCTCTTTCTACTCTGGTTAGAGCCTGTTTGTGCTGTCCTCTGAAGGGAGTAGTACACACCGTTGTAGGAAATCTTCAGTTTCTTGGCAATTTCTCGCATTGAATAGCCTTCATTTCTAAGAACAAGAATGGACTGTTGAGTTTCACATGAAAGCTCTCTTTTTCTAGCCATTTTGAGAGTTTAATCGAACCCACAAATGTAATGCTCCAGATTATCAACTAGCTCAAAGGAAGGTCAGTTTTATAGCTCCTCTAAACAGCAAAACTGTTTACAGTGGTGCTAATATAATTGCACAAGGGTTTTCAAGTGTTTTCTAATCATCCATTAGGCTGGGTTCACACGACCATGTTACGTCCGTAATGGACGGAACGTATTTCGGCAGGAAGACCCGGACCGAACACAGTGCAGGGAGCCGGGCTCCTAGCATCATAGTGATGTACGATGCTAGGAGTCCCTGCCTCTGCGTGGAACTACTGTCGTAGATTACAGTACGGGACAGTAGTTAGCAAACACAATGTACCATTAGAACACTGGAGTGATGGTTGCTGGAGATGGGCCTCTATACACCTATGTAGATATTGCATTAAAAAAAACAGACGTTTGCAGCTAGAATAGTCATTTAGCACATAAACAATGTATAGAGTGTAATTCTGATTAATTTAATGTTATCTTCATTGAAAAAAACTGTGCTTTTCGTTCAAAAATAAGGACATTTCTAAGTGACCCTAAACTTTTGAACGGCAGTGTGTATATATATATATATATATATATATATATATATACAGCACACAAGAAAATGGCGACCGCACACTGCATACTAATGCACACTAATGCCTCCTAAGCCACTAAATATAAATAAATATGCATTACTGCTAAATCTACTTACAATAGGGAGGTTCGTAGCGCACATTTTGATCAAATTGTGTGAGCCCACCTGCCACGACAAGGCGATCTCTATGGGATGGGAACCTACGCTGCACATACACCCTGAACTGGGACTAAACTTACATATTCTTGGGGATGGTAGGAACCAGCATTAAATTAATTAAAATCACCAAGGGCAGAATGGGAGGAGTGCAATATCAAAAAATGGAGGCAGTTACTAACCCCACATATATGGATCACATAAACAACAGAAAAGTTTGAACTGCACACATTGTTTGATCAGTACATTCCAAAAAATTAAAAAATGTGTGTACAGGTGCAAGAACGCATGTGACCGAAAACAATACACAAGAAAATGGCGACCACACTCTGGGAAAACAAAAGCCACCTAAACACCTCACTATTGTAAGTAGATTCAGCAGCAATGCATATTTATTTATATATAATGTTTAGGTGGCATGGTTGTTCGCAGAGTGCGGTCGCCATTTTCCTGTGTAATGTATATATATATATATATATATATATATATATATATATATATATATACAGATGTAATCAATAGGTACGCTCTCAGTGAAATATGGCTTCTCGGCAATGACTTGCTAAGAATATTGGTGATAATCGTATTTAGCATGGACTACTGTGTGTAACTACAGGACTAAGCAAAAGAGATGTCCTTCTAAGTCCCCGATCAACCAATACACCTCTGGGGCTGCATTGTGATAAATGTGGAGTTAAGACTTTAGGTGAACCTACTACATCGTTAGTTGACCAAAAACATATAATTTTTATTAAAAATACTGTCAACAGACCTTTGTCGTCAGGAGAAACAGGGATCATACAGGTTAAACTAATGTGGTGCCAAATGTGTCTGCTGACGGCGTATCCATGTTCTCACTAAAGAGCTGTGCCAAGTGACGAATTAAACTTATTTGACAAATTCAACTTTGCAGGATCGGGACGCCTGCAACTCAGTCACCGGCATTTCGATAGTATCACATCACTATTTTCAAGGTTGTATGTTGGTTTAAGAAAATTGATCCACTACGGTGGGGTGAATGTTTAGAAAAAATTTACATTTTACAGATCCGGTTGTTTTTAGGGTCAAGATCTTCTGCAGTAATTAATCCCAAGTTTTCCCATACAATGGGGTAATAAATGTATCGTTATACATTTATGACATGCCATTATTTATTACTAGTATAAAAACAAATGACCCCGTTGGGCTTCTCTGGTTTTGATTATCCATCCAAGTATAGCACTCAGAACCAGACCACACGTCTGTTCTGCAAGTGCCGGTTATAAAGACGAGAAATATTCTTCTATTGATATAGACTGTGAACGAAAATGGAAACAATTTTTCACACATTGCGTATAATGTGTATTTTCCTAATATAATTTCCCCATATGGTTCACTGGTTTCACAGACACAAAAACAGTTCATAAAGATGTTCAGCATTAAGATGATGTGTTTCCAAAAGTGTTTGTTTTTCATCCTCTGCCCAATGGGAAAATCAGACTCAGATTGAAATCTTCAACATTTCTTTAAATTTGGAAATGAAAATTCAACTTTGTGATGTAATTGTATCTCGATGATCTATAGCAACAGAGTCAATAGCGTTAAATATGTGAACTAATATTATATAGAGTTTGCATGGGTGAACTGGGGCAATAGTTTGTCATTTGGAAGACAAAGTATAAAGCTGCACGTATGGGGTAACCCTACCGGCTATCCATTTCTAGGATAACAGAGGGTGGGTTGTGTTGGCATGTTTTTGCCAATTCTCTTAGTTAAAGGGATTGTCTAGTTTATATAATACATTTTTGTTGCAGGGGTTTCCCGACAATCAGCTGATCACTCCCTAGCAATCAGCTGTAATCTGTGGGGGAAACTATCAGAAAGTGTTTAATTCCCCAACAGTGCCCCCACAGTAGAAATGAAGAATTACACAGTTTCCATTGGAATAAATAAGTGGTTTGTGTAATGCATGGATGAGCGGGGTCCTCCAGAGCGAGAGACGCTCTTTGTATCTTCTCTCTAATCTGGCTAATAGAGTAGGCTCCTCAAAATTGGACCCCGTTTTTAATTCAGAATTACCTGAGAGATTATTTGAAATTGACACAAAGCATTTAAGCAGCAACAGAGGTAATTGTCTTTCATGACTCTTCCCCATGCAGACATAATAAACTGAATGTAGATGTTATTGGGAGCATCAGGGTTTCTAGCTGTTGGCGGAGTGAACCCTTGGGTGACAGATATCTACTGTGGATGGCCACCTTTAAAGTTGACATCCAGGAAAATGTATTTTCTTTTATGCCTGTTTTAGTAAATACTTGCATTCACTATAATATAACAATTCTGGAGCACCTTTTCATAGAACTCTGCATTGTGCTGTTGCTCCGTTATTCCTCTTGGAAATGTATGAATAAATTGACCATTGGGCGTTACCATTCTCCTTGTCCCTACACATTGTGATACTGTCCAATCAGTGCTGATAGTGTCAGACGGTGTAGGGGCACATCCTATTGACAAGGTGAATGGTAACACCCAGTTGTCAATTTATTCATATATTTCCAGGATGAATAACAGAGGAATAGCACAATGTGGAGTTCTAAGAAAAAAACCTACAGAAATGTCAATTCATGAGGAATACAACTATTTACTAAAACAGATATGTCAGGAGAGCGGACAGATATTCTTCAGTTGGCTATAAACATACAATAATTGTTTATTGAACCTGCAATTCTTTTTTGGATTGACAGATTTTCGACCAGAAATTGGTCACATTTGCCCAATAGACCAACTGCTGACACACATATGTGGAGAATAATATCTAACAGGCTGGATTTTTCAGTCAGTATTTGGTCGCCACCTAAAGTTTATGTTATGTAAGTCCGATTTGCGGCTGGATGAAACCCAGAGAGGAGGTCCACCACCAGTAAGTCCTTGACTCCTATGTAATAAAAATTATAAATGTTAAATATAATTATTGTTAAAAATTTTATTCAGCTGTTATTTGTGTTTTGTGGAAGACTGGACGAAAACCAATATGGCCACTTTTTAAAACTTCGGGTAAGTTCACACTATTACCTATTTTCAGACGTTTTTTGGCCGTAAACGCCCCCCCCCCCCCCCCCGAAAAATGGCTAAAAATGCGGGGGCTGAACGCCTCCAAACATCTGCCCATTGAGTTCAATGGGAAAAACGGTGTTCCGTTCCCATGGGTCGTATTATATTTTAAAAACGGCAGTGTAAAAAAATGCCTCGTAATAAGAAGCGCAGGCCACTTCTTGAGCCGTTTTTCATTGACTCAAATCAGCTACAAAACCGGCTGTAAAAAACGGTAGTTGCTTAAAAAACGGCTGAAAATCAGGGGCTGTTTTCCCTTGAAAACAGCTCCGTATTTTCAGCCGTTTTTTGTTAAGCGTGTGAACATAGCCTTCCACTGGTTTTTACCGAGCTCACTCCCTCCTGAATGGCAGATCTGTCTTTTTACCTTATTATGCTGCTATACAGAAGTGAGAGAATGTCACTGAATAACTACATAGCGGCTCTCCGTTCTGGCTCAAAGAAGGGGGGGCACCGAGTGGAAGACAGGGGTTGTCTTCACAGGCTGTATCTGGTATTGCAGCTCAGCTACATTCACTTGCATGCGACTGATCTGCAGTACTAGACACATCCTACTGACAAAAGTGGTTCTGTTTCTGTAGAAAAAATACCTTTTTTTTCTCATCTCAGCAGACCCCTTTAACCCCTTAGAAACCACCAATACGCCCTTTCACAGCGGTCACTAACAGGCTTTAGGTTAGGCCACTGCCATTTCATGGCAGCCTAGTCTAAGTCCTGCACAGGTGTCCCGTGCAGGCTGGAGTGGGTGCTCAGCTGCCTCATGACAACCGGGCTCCTGCTGTAACGGTAGTGACCATTTAACCCCTTAGATGCCGAAGTCAATAGCAACCGCGGCATCTAAATGCAATTGCAGGCTGCTGATGGTATGCCATGGCAGCTAAGGGCCTAACAAATGCCCCCAGGCATTATATAATCAATCAAAATATCACATTAAGAAGTCCCCTATTGGGACTAAAAATAATAAATCAATGTGAAATACAGAAAAATAACCATTTATTCCATAAAAAGTGGTTTTATTTAGTAAAAATGTAAAAAATAAAAATATATACTCAAATATGAGATCATAATGACCGAAGAAATAAAGTTAGCATATTATTTAAACCACGAGGTGAACGCCGTAAAAAAATAACGGTGGAATTAGTATTTTTTCCATTGCCCCCCCCCCCAAATATAATAATAGAAGTTAATCAATTCGTCTCATGTACCCCAAAATGGTACCAATGTGAACTGTGGCTTGTCCCTCAAAAAACAAGGCCACATATACCTACATTGATGGAAAAATAAAAAAAGTTATGGCGATGCAAAAACAAATAATTTTTAGTTTAAAAGTGTTTTGATGGTGCAAAAGTAGTAAAACATAAAAAAAAACTATACATATGTGGTATCACCGCAATCGTACCGACTCATAGAATAAAGGTAACGTGTTATTTACGCTGCATGGAGAAAGGGTGAATTTCAAACGCATAGAACAATGGAAGTATTGCTGTTTTTTTTCTATTCCACCAAAAACAAGTTAATAAAAGTTAAGCAAAAAGTTAGATGTATCCCAAAATAATGGCATTGAAAAATACAAGTCATTCCGCAAAAAAAACAAAAACGAGTCCTTATACCGCTACGTCGATGGAAAAATAGAAAAGTTATAGCTCTTTGAATGGGACGATGAAAAACGAAAAATAATTCTTGGCCATTAAGGCCCAGAATGCATGCGGTGGGAAGGGGTTAATACTTCTACATAATAAATTCATGATATTTGTCTCAAAGGCAATTAAGGAGAACCCATAACATAACACCATGACAAGCCGAACATTAAAATGTCAATACCAACTTTCCAAATACTTTCAGAAGAGAAAATAGAATCTGAACTGGCAAAAATAGATCAAGTCCGCACCAAGGAAAACATCTGTGTGTATTGTGGCTGTGCTAAAGCAATTAATAGAAATGTTGCAAAAATGTATTCAGGAGATTTACAAGTTAAAAAATGAATCATAATTAGTTAGGCCTTAAGATGTCGAAAATGGCCAAAACTAACAGCGTGCACAGCTGAGGAAGGTGAAGTCATTCCCTGTGTGAGCCGAATGAGCACGGCCACCTGTAGAGATAAAAACAGCCAGAAGAATGAGTTTTCCAGCCACTGGCCGAGTGGGAGATTTCCTTGGATATAAATGTTTAACACTTCTTTCCACCGGCCTCAAAGACAATATTAGTAATCCCTTTATTTCTTGTAAACACACAAAGCTGAACTGACAACCAGAGGAAAGGTTAATATACAATTTGTATTTAGTTGAACATACATGGAAAATACTATTAGGCTTTATTCAGACGAACGGGAAAAACGTCCGTGCAACGCGCGTTGCACGGACCTATATGTGTCTATGGGGACGTGCTGACATGTCCGTGATTTTTCCTCAGCGTGAGTCCGCTGAAAAAAAGTCACGACATGTGCGTTCTTTCGGCATTTTGCGCGCATCACGCACCCATTGAAGTCAATGGGTGCGTGAAAACCACGCATGCCGCACGGAAGCACTTCCGTGCGAACTGCGTGATTCGCGCAAGAGCTGTCAAAAGGATGAATGTAAACAGAAAAGCACCACATGCTTTTCTGTTTACAAACATCCAAACGGAGTGTCTTTGAGATGAGCGAACACGGACAACCGAACAGAACTTCACCGGGTTCGGCCAAACTCGTTTTGACCGAACCCGGCAAAAAAAATTCCGCTACGCGACGTCAGGAGATAGTCACTGTCCAGGGTGCTGAAAGAGTTAAACTGTTTCAGCACCCTGGACAGTGACTTCCGATCACAATATACATGAACGGGTAAAAAAAAAAGAAGTTCTGACTTACCGATAACTCCCTGCTTCGTCCTCCAGTCTGACCTCCCGGGATGACAATTCAGTCCAAGTGACAGCTGCAGCCATCACAGGCCAAGCACAGGCTGCAGTGGTCACATGGACTGCGGCGTCATCCAGGGAGGTGGGGCCGGATGTCAAGAGAGGCGCGTCACCAAGGACGCGTCACCAAGGCAACGGCCGGGAGGGAAGTTCTCGGTAAGTACGAACGTTTTTTTGTTTTTTTAACAGGTGGCTCGATATTGTGATCGGAATTCACTGTCGAGGGTGCTGAAAGAGTTACTGCCTCTTTCAGCACCCTGGACAGTGACTATTTACTGACGTCGACTAGCCTCATCTCTATGATGGCGGCTGCGCGAAAATCACGCAGCCGCGCATCATACACGGATGACACACGGAGCTGTCAAGTGGTCTTTGCGTGCGCAAAACGCCGCGTTTTTGCGTCCACAAAAACGCCACGCTCGTGTGAATCCAGCCTTAGGGCGCACGCAAAACACGCAGCGTTTTGCCTGCGCAAAAGCCACTTACCTGCTCCGTGAGGCAGCATCATATGATGCGCGGCTGCGTGCTTTTCGCGCAGCCGCCATCATTATGACACGCCATTCGGATGTTTGTAAACAGAAAAGCACGTGGTGCTTTTCTGTTTACATTCATCCTTTTGACAGCTGGTGCGCGAAACAGGCAGTTCGCACGGAAGTGCTTCCGTGCGACCTGCGTGGTTTTCACGCACCCATTGACTTCAATGGGTGCGTGATGCGCAAAGTACGCCGAGATATTGACCATGTCGCGCTTTGTGCGCAGCGGACAAGCGCTGCGCAAAAAGCACGGACTGTCTGTACTGCCCTATAGACTTGTATTGGTCTGTGCGTGGCGCGTGAAAACCACGCGGCCCGCACGGACGCAATACACGTTCGTGTGAATCCTGCCTTAGAGAAATATTGCAATATAATAAAAAATTATTTAAAACAAATCCCTTAGAAATGTTTACAGAACTGAGCAGCTCTGCGTAGGTGGGGCTCAGCTCTTAGGCCGGGTTCACATGTTGCGTAAATGCTGCGGTTTTTCCGCAATGGAATTCGTTGCGGAAGATCCGCAGCAAATACAGTGGCAGCAACGTGGATGAGATAAAACAAATCTCATCCACAAGCTCAGAAACTGACCTGCAGTGCGGAATTTTATTCCGCAGCATGTCAATTGTATGGCCCTGTTCCCACAGTCTTTTGACACGTTTTTTTTAAGCGGAAACCGCATTGGAAACGCGCCAAGAAACGGACGAAAGCGCTTCCCATTGATTATAATGGGAGGTGGAGGCGTTTTTTTTCTGGCGAGCATACCGCTCCATCGAGCTTTCCTGTCTCGCTTGAAAAAGAAGCGGCATGCCCGATCTTCGGGCGTTTACATCTCTGACCTCCCATTGACATCAATGGCCGTGAAAAAACGCAGCGAAAAATGCAGCCAAAAACGCGGCAAACGGCATGCAGGCAGATCAAAATCTGCCTCAAAATTCCAGACGGAATGTTGAGGCAGAATTTTCTGCCTGCAAAAAAACTCTTAATTCAGTGGAGAGGTAAAACCTGCAACAAATTGCAGCTGTTCTGTTTTTTGTGGTGGCTTCGCAGCGTTCCTGCCGCAAAAAACTAAACTCAGAAAAAAACAACAACTCATACTTACCCAGAAGTCTATGTTCCTCCCTCCTGGAGAGACGTTTCATCCTATGCGACCGCTGCAGCCAATTACAGGCTGTAGCGGCGGTCACATAGGATGAAACATCATCCCAGGAGGTCGGCCTGTATGACGTCGGAGGGCCTGTCTCCTGGGATGACACTTCATCCCATGTGACCGCCTCAGCAGCCAATCACCGACTGCAGCGGTGTCCTGGGATGAAATGTCATCCCAGGAGGCCGGTTAATGCAGCAGTTTTCCGCAGCGGACATTCCGGGCAAAAAACTGCACCATAGTTTGCATCATGTTATGCCAGAGTCCTGTGTGGCGAGATCTCAGCACACAGTCATCAACATGGCAAAAGAGTTTTTTAAATTTTTCATTATATTCTCTTAAAGGAGTTGTCTCATTAGAGACAACCCCATCGAGATTGGAGTTGCCGTGGCAATTCGCTGATCACCGCAGGTCTGGCTACCAACACCCCTGGAAAACAGCAAGACCCACGGCCACTCAGATAAATGGTCAACTGTAGAGCGCCTCTCCATTCTGGCTCATGGGTGGGGTGCCGAGCAAGGGACTTTCTTCTATGATGTCCATAGGCCCTAATTGTCTTCATGGGACGACCCTTTTAATGACGGACAATAGATGCTTTTACAGACTTTCATTTTAGCAGCTGTATTAAAAATCTGGCAAGTGAAGTGGGACAATGGTGGCAATAAAAGTGTGAGGCTCCAGAGATGGGGCAGAGGTGGTTTAAAAATACTTCTATCCAATTTTTTATTTATCCATTGAACCAGAATACAATCTACTTGCCAGGGAACAATGACACCATTAACAGATATTAAGGGGAGAATTTTTTAGGACTGGTGTTTCAGACGTCAGTTCTAATAGAAAGAAAAGTTAAAGTAAAAAGTGACACATTTATTGATAATGTGACGCAATATTCGGCCAGGCCATGTGCCGCAAACATTCCCCCCACATTGGCAATAAAATAAAAAAAACACATCCTCACCTCACCGCACTTCTTCTCCCCTTTGTGTCCCCTCATCATTCCAGCGCGGCTCATATAACATGATGACGCTGAGCAACGTCAGGGCCTTATATGCCACACAGCAACGTCATCAGTGATGCGATGCATACAACGTCCTGAAGTTGCCTGGCATCATTACGTTGTTTGAGCCACGCTGGATTGATGAAGGGACCCAGAGTATAATTATTTTTTTCAATGTAATTATCCAATGGGGTGTTGGGGGTATTTTAATCGGGGAAGGGGCAAGGTAGGGCCCCAGCATGGGCCTCTATCTCGCTACGCAACACAGAATGAAATCTACGCCAGCTAGGAGATGGTGTCGATTTCCATAATCATTTATGCCAGTTATCTGTTGTAAAGTATAAGATATTTGTCGGGCTTATGTGGCCCCGTCCCCCTTTGTGAAGCCACACCCCTTTCAAGGTGGTGAGGGTGGTGCAAAAAGGCCAACCATTTTGGGGTCTTTTGCAACTTTTTTATGCCTGAAAACTGGCGTAGAGAGGTTGATAAATTAGCCCCTTAGCATCGAGCTGACTGATAGGCTACACACACAAGGATATCAGTTGATTTCACAAATTGAATGCTGCTATGCGTGGAAGCGAGACGCTCTTTTTTTTTTTTTTTTTTAAACAGCTTTTGAACAAAAATATCTAAAATTATTGAACAACTTTGGCTTATTTATCCTATATTGCTTTTGAGATTTCTTCTCTATTCACATCCAAAGTAAACACACAAATATGGCTCTGTTGAGAACTGCATTGCCATTCAGAGCCTCCATAGCAGATCCTGTCAAATATTACAAGAAAAATGCTGCATGCAGCACTATATTTCCCATCAAAGCGACGGACACCACACCAGAACTAGACGGACCCGACTGTGAGTCAATGGGGTCCGTCCAGTGAAGTGGTATCCGTCGTGCGACGGTAAAGCAAAGCATGCATTAGTTATTGATAACAGCATGAATTCTTTTTTCTGTTTCTGCCCAAAGAAAATGGTTTTTCGGTTTTTCTAATGGGTACCACCACCAAGGGTTAAAAGACTGGCAGATCCACCACTCAAGCAGAAACTATTGGTGCCTGGACCAGCAAGCGGTAGAAGACAAGTAATCATTGGCTCTTTGTTCTCTTCTCCATGGGCCATCCATGTGTACAACACTGAGCAGAGCAGTGCATGCTGGGACTTAAAGTAAATATCACCAACGCTGAGTTATGGGGTTGTTGATGAGGAACTCATTGCCTACATAGAAGTCATGCTTTATTTTATTCTAATATTTTATGGGGAAGTCAAAATGGCTTCAATTGAGCACTGTGAGAGTCCTCTGTGCAGCCATTTTCCCAAGGTCATGACAGTACGGAAACCTTACGGAATGGAGACAAACAGAAACCATTTGCAACAGAAGCATTGACATTGAAATCAACAGTAATGCAAACGAAAGCTATGGTTTCCGTTTGCCTTTCCGTTGAAGGGTTCTTCCGATGGAAAGGTCTGAGGGAAAACCATCAACAGAACCCGACCGCTAATGTGAACAGGTCCTTACTGCCAGGTTTCCCCACAGATTACAGCTGATCACTGGGGGTCCCAGCAAGGGGACACTTTCTGATCAGTCTATTGTCAAAGGGTAGGGTTAGCTCAAAGTGGAGAACCGTTTTAATTTTTATTCATAGAAATGTTTTTATTATTTTGAAAAGCATCTATTTTTTTAAAACGCTGCATTGAGCTGCCATATTGCAGACACATCTTTCCCGTATAGACAGTGCAGCAGAGTGCGTGTGCTTTACGGCAGCAGCAATGAATGGAAATTAATGGACAAATAAATAATAATAGATTAATATAATCTCCAGGGAGTGACAGGGGAAATGCATACAAACCCTTATCTGTGTGTGAGTACTGTGCATTGCTGATCGCGATCGTGTAGGCCCTCAGCAGTTCACAGAGATGTCTTTTCTCATTAAATTGCCCAACATTTAATGATAACGAGATGACTTTGCTGACCTTGTCCCAGTCTATGCAGCAAAGCTGACTAGCAAGCTGCAGAAAACAAGAAATGTCAGCCTATTGTATTTGCCCCAGTAGCCAGTGTAGGAATTGAAATATTTTAGGATTATTTTTTGTATATGGATACAAAAAAAATCAATAAAATAACAGAATTTAAAAAATATATATTTATATAATAAAAACCTGATTAAAATAATGTCACTTTTTGATAGCACAATCCCTTTTAGGAATACAAGTGAAAGGTGAGTCTTGATATTTCCAGGGTACAGAATAAAACCATAAGTATTCGATCCGTACTGGATTAAAAGAAAATAGAACTTGATAACTACTATAGTGATACAATCGCATGCAGAGTATTATATGATACTCAGTACAGGCTGAATACATCGCACCATTCCAGCCATTGTTACCAGATCCGACATGCCTGCAGTTATAATAATGCTCAAATTACAGATGTGCGCGGAACTCGCCGTGAGCAAAAGACTTTGGGGGAAACTAAAAAGAAAAATGAGATGTTAAAAATACTGCGTGTATACGTTTCTATCATTGTTTCATATATTTTATTTGGCAAAATATTTTCTATTTTCAGAGTGTGGATGAGATCATTTTATTTCTTTCTAATAAATCTTATATTTCATTACGCTCCAGTAACTCAGGTTTACTTTTTTATGGTAAAATTTAAAGCCCCGGTGCTAATTATTATCTAGGGACAAAAACAAATACATTTACTGAGCAAACTAGGGGCGGAGCTATGGGAGGTGCAGAAGCTGCAGTCGCACCGGGGCCCTAGTGTATGAGGGGACACCATCGTATGGGAGGTGGGTAGTCCTGTTACAGATTTTGCATTAGGGCCCGGGAGCTTCAAGAAGCATTTCTAGAGCCAACAATGCATATACACCGCGTTCCAAATTATTATGCAAATGTTATTTTTCGCTGATTTTCCTAAATAGTCGATGCAAATGACAGTCAGTATAATCTTCAAGCCATCAACCGTTGGAGTATAATGCGAATTTTATTGAACAAATCTCCTAATAAGAACAGATTTGTTTTTAGAAGTAAAAAACTCAAAATGCACTGTTTCAAATTATTATGCACAACAGAGATCAAAACATTTTAAAGGTTGTAAAGAGAACTAAGATGGTAATTTGTTGAATTTGCAGCATCAGGAGGTCATATTTACAGAAATCAAAAGCTCTTTCAATCAAAAAAAACTTAACAGGCCAAGTTACATGTTAACATAGGACCCCTTCTTTGATATCACTGTCACAATTCTTGCATCCATTGAATTTGTGAGTATTTGGACAGTTTCTGCTTGAATATCTTTACAGGATGTCAGAATAACCTCCCAGAGCTTCTGTTTTGATGTGAACTGCCTCCCACCCTCATAGATATTTTGCTTGAGGATGCTCCAAAGGTTCTCAATAGGGTTGAGGTCAGGGGAACATGGAGGCCACAACATGAGTTTCTCTCATTTTATGCCCATAGCAGCCAATGACACAGAGGTATTCTTTGCAGCATGAGATGGTGCATTGTCATGCATGAACATAATTTTGCTACGGAAGGCACGGTTCTTCTTTTTGTACCACGGAAGAAAGTGGTCAGTCATAAACTCTACGTACTTTGCAGAGGTCATTTTCACACTGTCAGGGACTCTAAAGGGACTCTGCCACCTCCTTGCTGACGTCGCAGCCTTGTTGGGACATGGTGGCCATTCACCAACCATCCACTACTCCATCCATCTGGACCATCCAGGGTTGCACGGCACTCATCAGTAAACAACACGGTTTGAAAATTAGTCTTCATGTATTTCTGAGCCCACTGCAACCGTTTCTGCTTGTGAGCATTGTTTAGGGGTGGCCAAATAATAGCTTTATGCACACTTGCAAACCTCTGGAGGATCCTACACCTTGAGATTCGCGGGACTCCAGAGGCACCAGCAGCTTCAAATACTGGTTTGCTGCTTTGCAATGGCATTTTAGCAGCTGCTCTCCTAATCCTATTAATTTGTCTGTCAGAAACCTTCCTCATTATGCCTTTACCTGAACTAACCCGTCTGTGCTCTGAATCAGCCACAAATCTTTTCACAGTACGATGATCACCCTTAAGTTTTCTTGAAATATCCAATGTTTTCATACCTTGTCCAAGGTATTGCACTATTTCGCGCTTTTCGGCAGCAGAGAGATCCTTTTCTTTCCCATAATGCTTGAAACCTGTGGCCTGCTTAATAATGTGGAACGTCTTTCTTAAGTAATTTTCCTTTGATTGGGCACACCTGGCAAACTAATTACCACAGGTGTCTGAGATTGATTACAATGATCCAAAGAGCCCTTAGGCTGGGTTCACACGACCTATTTTCAGGCGTAAACGAGGTGTATTATGCCTCGATTTACGCCTGAAAATAGGGCTACAATACATCGGCAAACATCTGCCCATTCATTTGAATGGGTTTGCCGACGTACTGTGCAGACGACCTGTAATTTACGCGTCGTCGTTTGACAGCTGTCAAACGACGACGCGTAAATTGACTGCCTCGGCAAAGAAGTGCAGGGCACTTCTTTGCAACGTAATTTGAGCCGTTCTTCATTGAACTCAATGAAGAGCAGCTCAAGATTACAGGCGTCAAAGACGCCTCACATAATACGAGGAGGAGCTTTTACGGCTGAAATGAGGCAGCTGTTTTCTCCTGAAAACAGTCTGTCATTTCAGCCGTAAAAGCCTCTCACCGTGTGCACATACCCTAAGACACAATACCATCCATGAGTTTAATTGAAAAACTAATAATTAAATGTTTATGACACTTAAATCCAATGTGCATAATAATTTGGAACACGGTGTATGTGGATTTAGGACACTACACAATAAATAATGAAGATCGAGAATGTAAAAATATCAACATTTTCGGATTACTAATAGAGCTATGCGCCTTACCTGGAACCTTATAAGTTAAAGAACTTCTATCGGTATCTTGCAGGATATGTATTAGGCCGAATTCAGACGACCGAGTGCAAACTCTGACGTAAAAAATGGGCGTTTTTCACGTCTGAGTTGCACCCGTGCGGGACCCGTTTTCACGGTTCACCATAGACTTGAGTCTATCGAGGGATCCATGAAAACGGAAGAAAATAGGACATGTTCTATTTTTCAACGGACCCATCACATGGTCCGTTAAAATAATGGCCGTGTGAATGACCCCATTGAAATACATGCTTCCGTGTGATGGCCATTGTTTGATACATTAAACAGAAGAATTGTTACATTACAGAAAAAGGCCCTTAAAAACTTTGAACATTTTTTTGAAACGTTCATTTATTTATTTTTTAAAAAATATGTGTGTTTCTAATTACTTTTTATTAAAAATAATTTTTACTTTTTGAGATACAGCTGCTTTGTATCCTGTATACAGAGCAGCTGTATCCTGCGCTGAGACCTGATCCGTCAGGTCAGGGGCACTGGGGGGTTCAGTGCCAGCAGGTCCTGCGTGTCTCGGACACGCAGGATCCACCTGTTATTGGTCACATCTAAGTTATGAACTAAGATGTGATCGGTAACAGCTCGATCCCGACACTTAGGCCGGATTCACACGAGCGTGTGCTTTTTGCGCACGCAAAAAACACTGCGTTTTGCCTGCGCAAAAGGCACTTAACAGCTCCGTGTGGCATCAGCATATGATGCGCGGCTGCGTGCTTTTCGTGCAGCCGCCATCATTATGACACTCAGTTTGGATGTTTGTAAACAGAAAGCACGTGGTGCTTTCCTGTTTTCATTCATCCTTTTCACAGCTGTTGCGCGAATCACGCACGTCCAACAGAAGTGCTTCCGTGTGGCATGCGTGATTTTCACGCACCCATTGACTTCAATGGGTGCGTGATGCACGAAAAACGCCCAAAGAACGGACATGTCATGACTTTTTCGCTGCGGACTTACGCTGCGGAAAAATCATGCAACTGACTGCACTGCCCCATAGACTAATATAGGTCTGTGCGACGCTCGTGAAAATCACGTGCGTTGCACGGACGTATATCCTGTTCGTCTGAATAAGCCCTTACAGGTTTCAGCGCTAGATACAGCTGCTCTGTATACAGGATACAAAGCAGCTGTATCTCGAAAAGTAAAAAAACTTTTAATAAAAAAAGTAATTACAAAGTTGCACCAAACACACTGATACACATTTTTATTATTAATAATAATAAAAACAATAATAGGAAGAAAAAGAAAAACTTTGGAAGGTGTACATCCTTTAAATCCAGGATCTCATAAGCCCAAATTTTTATAATGACGGCATTTTACTCCAACACAGATTTACAATATATTGTGGAGTTTTACAAAAGGAGAACCAACTAGGAACTTTCTCTGATGAAAAAGAGTCATTCCCATCTTAGATATTTATGGCAAAGAAGAAAATGGGAGTTATGAAAACAGTGTCTCAGCAAGCTCTACTGTTTAGTAATTCCTGGGCACCTCTCCACTGATTCTCTACCTAACGCAAGGACCAGAGGACACCTCACTGGGAGGAATGGGGTTGGGGGATCCCTGTTTGGGAGATAGGTGCGGGTCCCAGAGGTGGATTGATGTACACCCAGATCTTTAGCAATGCTTTTATAGCTTTTTCAGCTTCATGCATCTCCATAAGGGTATGTGCACACACACTAATTACGTCCGTAATTGACGGACATATTTCGGCCGCAAGTACCGGACCGAACACAGTGCAGGGAGCCGGGCTCCTAGCATCATACTTATGTACGATGCTAGGAGTCCCTGCCTCTCTGCAAGACAACTGTCCCGTACTGAAAACATGATTACAGTACGGGACAGTTGTCCTGCAGCGAGGCAGGGACTCCTAGCGTCGTACATAAGTATGATGCTAGGAGCCCGGCTCCCTGTACTGTGTTCGGTCCGGTACTTGCGGCCGAAATACGTCCGTCAATTACGGACGTAATTAGTGTGTGTGCACATACCCTAACACGTTTTCTGACAGTTGTTTGCCTCCAGGCATGGTTCACATTAACCAATCTTTCAGTAACCAGGCTTTGTGTGCCTTTATTTAATGGGCAAAGCACCTGTGACACGCACATTTCCAATCTAATCTACTTAATTGAAATACATTTAGCCAATGTGCATTGAAGCAACCGTATCTAGTCTGTTAGAAATACAGGCAGAGAACAAGGATGCAGAATATTTGTCCTCATGTGACTATTGCCCCTAAGATTTGCAGTTTCCAGATTGTCTGAATCTTATGTAAGCCTAATCACGGCTCCCACAACGTGAACAGTTCTATCCTAGATGTGTGCTGGCACTAGAACTACAATAATAAATCGGACAACTATGACCAGGAACGGATTTGACTCTATGGTCGGCTCCCCACATTGCGGACACATGCTACCGATACCGTGGTGCCACCCTGCAGATATTCTGCATTGCAATATCCATACAGTAGTATAGACAGAATAGTAATTCCGGCACATTAATTACAATTGATCATACTAACGTGCCAGACGCAGACACTTTATAACACAATACTTACCTCTACACTGCTCTCTATTCCACCAACAGGGACTTGTATTTCAGCAGCCACTTAGCAGTCCCTTGAATGAAGCCATCTTTTTCTGTGCCAATCTGTATAGTCAAAGACTAGAGAAGTCCCTTGGGCACAGGTGATCTATGATGGACGCCTTTTGTCAGGACAGAAATGTGATATTTCAAGACTTTTCCAGGAAACCTTCGCCATCCCACTGAATTCTGATTGTTACAAGGTTGGAAAATCAGGAGATTGAAAAGAGCCTCCCCAGAAACACCTGTAATAAACATTGCAAGGCGTTATACATTTTTACACAGGTTCTCTAGGACTTTCACATTAATGACTTATCATCGGGATAAGTCATAACGGCATCCCAGTGATCATGTGACCAGTCACATCATCACGGAGACCGATAGCGCCGCTGCCTCAATTCTGTACACAGCGCTCATTGAGACGAGATCAGAGAAGAAAGAAGCAGCGAAAGCTACTTCTATATTCTCTTCAGGGTCCCCGGCAGTCACGGACGGCAGGGCTCCCGACTAGGGTTTGCCAACCTCCACTTCAGAAATTTCTGGACAACTGAGCTAAAAATCACAGACACACCAAAATTTTTACGGACCCATTAGAAAATCATTGCCTGTGCAGTGTTCTAGGAGTGATTCACCAATCACAGCTCCGCTTGTAGCTTCCCCCCCCCCCCCTCCCCCCGCTAACTTAGGTGATATTTTCTGATTAGAGTCGTTCACTTTCCCTTTTTTTCTCCATCCGGCCCAGACCGCTGTGACGACTTATTCCACAACTCGTCTCTGCAGAATTTGACACACAGACATGTTGGTTTCTCACTCTTCCAGCACCCTCCACACCCACACCCCATCCTCTAAATAAACTCGTAATCCAGTGATCCAGATGGTAATAATGATCCCTCGTGCTTGACACAATAAAAGTGCCCCCGGCAGATAAAACCACACACATCCCCCACCCCCCCCCCTCCCACTCTCCGCTCTGCCTGACGTGACACACCGAGGTGGTCATACGATGGAGGTCCTCTTCTGACTGGGGCCGGTGACGGCCCGGAAGTGGACCACACCTGACGCGGACGTGAGGTCAGGTGACTGGATTGGGCCACTCCTAGCACCGACCTCACTTGGCAGGATGTATCCCTAGCAACCAGTCTGACACCACTACATCAATACTGAATGTTTTTAAGTTGTCAGTTTGCAGTCATTCAGTGGAAATAGTCACGGTTTACTTCCATGGGATAAAACCAAATCGATCGTAGTCATGTGATGGACACAGAAAGCGCACGTCTCGTTACAAGCGAGCTCTGATAACTGTACTGCAGCTGTGCTACCAACTAAATGGCAGCAAGCACAGATCTTGAAAACTGTAAGAAATGTATACATATCAGGAAATTGTATATTTTATATTGTATTTACTTGGTTATATGTCTTAAAATCTTGTGGATCTGATATTTACATGACACACCCAGACTTTACATCATTGTATTTTTATTTAAAATATCTCATTTCCGAAGGAAGATTCGGCACCATTTGCGAGTGTATTCTGGCCTTTATTACTGTACATGTGAATCCAACAGTCTATAAAATGCAAATATTCTGTATTTTCTTCCACTTGACGTACCGGTCTGATTTATACTTGGTCATACATTACAGCTGATTCTGTAGAGAAATATTTAACACAACCGGATAGCAAGACGCGCCGCGAATAAAGAATCATTTACAGCTGGAGACAGAAACCACAAACGTCACTTCAGCAGCAACTGTGCATCTCTGGTGGACATCAGTAAAATATTCCCACACCGATCTATCAATGCTGCAGAGGAGCATGGTGTACGGGGTCTTCTCTGGATGTACGTAGATGCTCCTCAGCGTGTAGGACATCTGACAGCTCTCAGAAGAACGTCTCTCTGCACAGGGGGCATGTCGATTTGTTGCTGGAGGTAAACCACTTGTACTGAAAAGATAAAAATCACAGAATTATAATACACCTTCTAAAACAAGGCAAACTGATCTCACAGGAAGAAACATCTTTACTGGAAAAGCAACTTTCCTACAAGAACAGAAGTCCAACTCCACCCGTGACTTACACCTGCTGGGATTCTGATAGCAGCCATGACGTCTTCTCAAGCAATGATCCCCATGAAGAACCAGCTATGATTTATCAACTGCTCAACACCTATCACCCTTGAGGAACTCCCCAGGACAAACCCTTTAATGTAAGGCCTCATTCACATCACGTTTGTGCCCTACGTTTATCGTGGAACTTCGGAAAGGCTCCCGATGTACACGATAAACGTGTCCGTAGGTTTCCATTAGACCGAAGCAGACCAAAAGCGCGTCATTTTGGCCTTTTGTAGTAGACTACACTGTTCCATTCTGAGGGATTCCACAAAATAAAATAAAAAACCTGTATATTATGCGGTATACGTTTTAACATGGGCGCCTATGTGTGACGGGTGCCACTATATGGCACCCAACGGAGGTATACGTTAAACATACCTCATGGGGAGCTTTTCTAGAATCGGAGTCCCCAGGCAGAGCATCAAGTAGCAATCGACCCAGGGATTCTGGCTCTGGGGAAGCTCAGGACCTCACTGTCCGTATGTTGAAAGTAATATCAGGGGCTTTCAAACACAGAGTCCCCTGCCAGGTCTTCGCTAGCGCTCTGGCCGAGGACTATGGGACTAGAGAAGCCCTTGATGTCACTGTCCATATATGGAGAGTGATGTCAGAGGCTACTCCAGGAGCAGAATCCCCAGTCAGAGCATTGGCAACGCTCTGGCCTGGGATTCCGGCATATTAAAGCTCGTCAAAGGCTTTCCAGAGACCGAGAAATTCCAATGCTCTGGCTGGGGACTCCGTAGTAAAAAGCACCTAACATCACTGTCCATTTTTGGACAGTGATGTCAAGGACTTTGCCTGGCACAGCGCTTCAAGTAGCGCTGTGCCAGGGGAGTTCGGGCGACTATCCCACTGTATGCCTATACAGTGAGATATGTCGCAAACTTCCGTTGAAGGTATACGTCGGTAGTCCTCTCAAAGTATACCTCTGTCGGAAGGGTTAAAACGCGATGTGAATCAGGCCTAAGACATCTAAAAGATGCCGCCACCACTCCCTAAAAAGTAATTGTGCCCCACTTGGATCATGTGGTCACATCCACCGCACTGTTGTATTCAAGGTGCTGTAAATGGCAGCACATGGTTCTTCTTGTCCAATAAGCTGAACAGGACGCTCAATTATGGTGCGCAAACGGTGCAAAATAACACATGCAGTTTAATGCTTTCCCCCCTTGGAAAGTTGAACTGGACCTAAACAAAAGCAGATTAATATTTTTGTTGGCTGGTAGAAAATCTGGGAGTTAAAGAAAAAGAAATACCTTCTCCGTTAAAAGGATCATTATCGTTCTAGAATAGGGAGTATGACATGGATACAAAAGGAGAGCTGCTAAATGTCTCACTCCTAAATACCGGCTTCATGAGATCATCCAGTCATTGTATTTCTAGTAGAGACATCTAAGGGGGGAGACTACAACTTACACACAGAACCCTCCACTATAATATAAGAGTCTATGTCAAAACAAAGCGCTGCGATGATAAATTCAATCTGCTGTAGTAAAGCAACATGTATATCTAATACGCTGGGTGTTCAGTAACTATTCCAGGAAAACACTGACAAAAACCTGTGGACCATTGGAATTCTTCATCAGTCTTCAGATTCTGTAATGAATATTTTGAGTTTGGTTCAGTTGGGATGTTGCTTAGCAACTGATTCTACTGCCAGTCGGTGACAACTCCAGATCCAGCGATGTCCTGCTCTGTGCTGAAAAACGACTGGCATTGGGCATATGTGGATCCCATTGGCTTAGAGAAGAAACTTGCCAGTTCCCAAAGCTACAGTGTGGATTTCTAGATACGGTAAGTGACACTTTGCCTAGAGCTCCACCGCGGCACCGGATCCCCTGCGAGTCACGGTAGAATCACGGCATTACTGCGACTCCTGAGTGACCTCAATGTTTCCCTAGGAGTCAATACATTGAGGGCTCCTCGCAAAAAACAAAAGAATTCCACCATGTTGGAATTCTTGCGACTGTTGTTCGAGTTTTCTCTCCATAGGTAAATGTTGGTGCTACATGAGATGCACAGTAATGTGGCGAATTTATCGCGACACCGACTAGTGCGGTGGGCATAGACTGGCAGTGGATCGCTGCACTGAAGTCTTCAGGTCCTGCATTATAACATATTTTTTATTATCCATAAACTACTGAATTGTGGCATCTGCATTTATAAAAAAAAAAAAAAAAAAGAAAGAACAATATATACTCATGTACTGGTCTCCCTTTCATCAACAGCGGGCAATCTTGACCCACGTGTCCTGGTACGGAGGTTTTTCTTAACGGTTTGACACCAGGACAGGGATTTGGAGGGATGGCCAGAGGTTAAACACCTGCGATTGTTTGGGATGCCTCATGCCTCTCCTCGCTGCCCTTTTCCTGTATGATAGAACTGAGAATACTGGACCGAAGAGCTGAACTCCGGAGATTAAGTAGGATATTGCCCATTTCCTTATAAACACTTGGCCTGTGGAAAGGGTTATCTGTAACTATGACTGAGGAAGAAAAGAAAAGTAAGGGACTAATCTAGGGGCAGAAAAAGATGGACACACATAATACGTTTTCTTCATTAGTGTCTAACAGGGTTGGCCAAAACCTGGTCAAGTAGAAAATCGGTCCTGGCGACGGTGTTCTGCATCCTGCAGATGCTTAGTCCTTAAAGGGGTTGTCCAGGATTACAATAACATGGCAGCGGTCTTCCAAAAAAAACAGCTCCACACCTGTCCATGGAATGTGCCTGGTACAGCAACTCAGCGCTAATTGTATGAATGAGGCAGAGCTGCAATACCACACGCGACCTGTGGAAAGGTGTGGTGCTGTTTCTGAGAGACAGCTGCCAAGATTTTGTAATCCTGGTTGTTCAAGATCAGAAAAACATGGCTGCTTTCTTCCAGAAACAGTGCCGCACGTGTTCAAGTGTTCTGTCTGTTATTGCCACTCCGCTCTATTGGAATAAATGGGACTGAGCTGCAATACCACACACAACCTATGGACAGGTGTGGCGCTGTTTTCGTAATTAAGCAGCCATGTTTTTCTAATCCTGAACACCCCACTTAAACGGTCTGAGATTGAAGCGAAGGGGACTGAGCAGCAATACCAGACGCAGCCCACGGACAAGCGTGACGCTGGGGGGGTGCGGGAGGAAGCGTTTTTTTCTAATCTGAGACACAAAAACATGCATGACCAGACTGACTGTGGCCTAGCTAGGGAGGAGGATGTCACTGCATCTGAATGGTGAAATTATAAAATATTAAGTTACAGAAAGAAGTTACGGATCTTTACATGTGCGGGGGCAGCGAGTGGAGATTATACACTTATACACCCCCCCCCCCTCCATACATTGGCTGAAAGGAACACAGATTTCCCAGGAAGCATTTTGTGCAGCCGTGTGCAGGAATGTGACGTTAGTAGTCCTTACTCCTGCTGCCGTGTGTGCGGTCTGGTACAAAAAATATTACAAAGTGTGAGCGCCCCTTGTGTCCACTCCTTGTAATGCAATTTTTTATTTTAACATCTTCACTGATGTAACATAAAAGCTGACTGGCCCTTACCAGGCACTGCGAATGGAACTTCTTCTTGCATGTTCTGCAGGCTTTCTTTGGTAGAGAATAATTTGAACCATGAATGACTGAGAAACAGATCATACAATCTTCAACTCCTTCAAATCGCTTGTCCACGTTGTTTTTCCAGAGGGCCAGGCCTTCCATTATGCTTCCGTTCTGTGGACGTCACAATATAAAACATTACATATACATCCAACTCATGTATACAGAGCAAAAGTGGAAATGTAGAGCTGTGCTGTGTGATCTGATCAATCTGCTGCCCTTCCCTCCCCTCTCACAGCAGTCACACACAGGATGAGGTACAGACACTGCAGCATCATCCCCTCTGCCACTTAATTTGTTTAAAAATGTTGTGGTCTCTTTTAGAGCATGTTCACACGCTTAACAAAAAAGGGCTGACAATACGGAGCGGTTTTCAAGGGACGAGCGCTGCGGCCCCTTCAAAACAGCTGATCGGCGGGGGTCCCGGGAGTCGGACTCCGACCCATCAGCTATTGATGGCCTATCCTGAGGATAGGCCATCAATTTTTATTGGCTGGAAAACCCCTTTAATGACCGATGTGCTTTGACTGTATTACATGTTTCTTTCTGTTATTTGTTAAAGCAGTTGTCTGTGGAGATGAGAAAAATAAAAGTATTTTTTCTACAGAAACAGCACCACTTTTGACAGTAGGATGTGTCTAGTACTGCAGATCAGTCGCATGCAAGTGAATGCAGCTGAGCTGCAATACCAGACACAGCCCATTAAGATACCCCCTGTCTTTATGCCCTATTAGGGCATTTGGGGGGGGGGGGGGGGTCTTCCACTTGGTGCCCCCCCCTTCCTTGAGCCAAAACGGAGTGCCACTATGTCGTTATTCAGTGACATTCCCTCACTTCTGTATAGCAGCATAATAAGGTAACAAGACAGATCTGCCATTCAGGAGGGGGAGAGCTGGATGACAACCAGTGGAAGGCTATGTTCACACGCTTAACAAAAAAACGGCTGAAAATACGGAGCTGTTTTCAAGGGAAATCAGGAGTCCCCGATTTTCAGCCGTTTTTACGGCCGTTTCTGGAACTGTTTTTCTATAGAGTCAATGAAAAATAGCTAAAAAAAAAACAAAAACTGCTCAAGAAGGGACATGCACTTCTTTTTACGAGGCCGTTTTTAAAACGGCCGCGTAAAAAACGTCCCGTGGGAACAGAATTGTTGTTTGTAGGCGTTCAGTCCCCTGCATTTTTAGCAGTTTTATAGGACATTTACGGCCAGAAAAACGGCTGAAAATAGCCTGTGTGAACATACCCTTACAGGGGCCAATGATCGGGCAAACAGGCGTTCTTATGAACACTCATTCCCGATTATTGCCCCATGAAAACAGGGCAACAATCAGCCGATAAACGAGCAAATGCTCGTTCACTGACTGATCTGCTTGTTTATGCGGCCAATAAAATGGTCGCCAGTCGCCAGCACATCCCGCATAAACACGGAGATGTGCTGCCGACATTATCGAAATGTATGAGGTTGAATGTTCGTAGTAACGATTGCTCCTCCCCATACATAACCGATCATTGCTCCTTGTGAAAGAACAAAAACAAGCGCCGATCAGCTGCATCGTTAATCAGCGCTCAATATCACAGCCCGTAACGAGTCCTTTAGACGGTCAAGTTGAAGAATTTCCACCGATCTCCCCGCTGTTGTAGTATAATCGTACACACGGCCTAATTCTAACTTACAAAACCTTCATTGATTTATACTGGATTCTCAAGGAGGATTTCAACCCAAAAAGTAACATGGACTGTCTATATTAGTAAACCAGAAGTTAGAGCAAAAGCTTAATATATTTTACTTACTGGTTGTGGCAGCTAGATCTGCCAAAGTAATAACGGAAAGTGCAGCCATATTGGTTGTCATCGCTGAATTATCTTCCCTGAAACTTATGGTAAAACTATCACTTTGTAGGCCCCATACACACGACCGTAGTTTTCATCCGTAATTACGGATGAAATTGCGGACCCATTCATTTCTATCGGCCACGGACACCTTTCAGCATATTGGTATAAATGATCTGCAAAATATAGAACATGTCCTATTCTTGTCCGCAATTGCGGCAGAGTAGCCCATAAAAGTCTATAGTCCCTCCCGCAATAGCGGACGGCTACGGATGTGCATCCGTATTTGCAGACAGTAAAAACCCTTACGGTCGTGTGCATGAGGCATTACGATGGCCTTACAGCCAGTGAATAATGCACAGACTGGCCGCGGAGTGTCATCCGTATTTGCGAACCGTGCTCACAGTAATAAGTTAAAGGAGCAGTTGCGAAAAATAGGACATGTCCTATTTTTTGCGGCTCAGACAAACACCCGTAAATATATGGGGAGGTGTCTGTGGCCAATAGAAATGAATGTGTCAGTATTTTATCCGCAATTACGGATCTGTAATGGCAGATAAAAACTATGCTCATGTGCATGAGGCCTGATTGAGAGAACAGGATGACAGAATGACAATTTACCATCAAATTCTGAGAAGTTAAAGGGGTTGTCCCACATTGGAAAAACACGGCTGCTTTCTGCCAAAAACAGTGCCACACCTGTCCACAGGTTGCATGTGGTATTGCAACTCTGCCCTATTCACTTCAATGGAGCGGAGCTGCAATACCAGACACAACCTATAGACAGGTGTGGCGCTGTTACAGGATGAAAGCAGCCATGTTTTTACAAACCTATAAAAACCCTTTTAAATGGAAGACGACAACCATTTCGGCTGCACTTCCTATTATTAATGAATAAAAAATGCCAATATCTCTAGAAGTAATAGAAACATAATTTTCCACTCCGTGGCCACTGCTCGAACTTCTGATTTACGAACATACGGCCCATTTTACTTTTTTTTATAAAACGTAGAGAACAAGTGGACCGACCTGGTGTGTAAGGTAAGTGTTGAGCTGTAACATCCAGTTGCGCCACTGTTGAACTGCCACACCTACTCGCCGGCCGCTTTCTACGGCGATCGAGCCCAGGGGGTAGTTTTGCGGTAGCTGAATAATGAGCTCTATACAGATGTCATCCACGGAATAGGTGGCTATGACTTCCCGTGTGGTGGGACGAGCTTTCACCTAAAAACAAACCATCTCAGGTTAGACCGTATACATAATATCAGGAGACGATATGCAGAAATCGGGCTCTGTTCACATTAGCGCTTTTAGGTTTCCGTCAGGGGTCACAGTATTTTTGGACGGAAAGAAAAGTGTAGTCTGCATTGCAGTTCTTGCTGTCGAAGATCCCGGGATCCCTAATGAACCTGATGTAAAAGGAGCCTTGACGCTAATGTGAACGGAGCCTTAAAAAGAAAAAAAAACAATTCTGAACGCAAATCCTAATTTCTCTGCAGTGAAGCCGGTACATGCATCAGATTAAGCTCGGTTCTTCGCGGTTTCCATGGGAACTTCCAATAACAATACACGAAGTCAAATAACGTCTCCCTCATTCACGCAGCCTCCGGAGTTTAAGCAGCCGAGGAAAATAAGACGCGCGACTCTTGTTGCCTTTGGCTTCGAAGAAATGGAATCTGCATTAAGAGCCATTTCAACTTCAGAGACAACGCACCATTCCCACCTAATTTTACACTAAAAGCTATTCTTGTGCCGCTCTCCCTACATCTGTATAACATCATGTAATATATACCTGCAAAATTATTCTCAGCCTATTACATCTGCGCTTCAAGCCACTATTACCAGAGAGGTCGGACACCGCATCGACCTCAGCCCTTAAAATAAAGGTCACCTCTGATTCTGTTCAGTCATGACGGTTATCTCCCTAGTTTGGGGAATAGCAGCTGGAAAATAATTAAACTGACTCCTAGTTATAGGTTTGTATTCACAAGTAGAGATTCCCCCCCCCCCCCCCCGCCTCCCCCTGCCCCCCGTATCAGTGACTGACGGTCAGGGAGAGGCGGAAGGGGAGGGGGGGTGCTTCCTCCGTATTCTTTGTTAGCTGCTATTTGCTAAACGGCACACAGTTTTTCGTGGGCTTATAAGGTGGCCTAGTATAGTGACGGATCCGATTTAAATTTGGGGTTAACGGACATTTGACCTAATCCTTATAAGGAGAAAAGAGTTTGGCAATACCTGCCCTAATGGATTGTCTAATGAAGACAACCCCTGTCCATATGCCCTATTAAGGCAGAGACATCAGACATCCCACCGATCGCGACTCTCCTCTACCAGCCAGAACAGAAAGCGGTTCTGTGATTGGCTCCCGTTCTTGCACACACAGCCCGTCTTTGCATTACATGAACGGCCATTCATTTGAAATGTGGCTTCCCCGGCGATGACAGCTGATGCTGGCTTCATTTTTAAAAATACTTTTTTTGGTAAGGCAACCCCTTTAAATGTATGTGATAGGATGTGATGTAGATTTACTTCTAAAAGCCCTTTAATTCTTGCACAGGCGGCCCTTAGAGGCACTTTTTTTTTCTCCTTTGGTAAAGACAAAAGGCAGCTTTTTTTTCACAGAGGAAATCCGTTCCATACGAAGTCCTATTCATCCTTAATAAAGTGACCCTTTGGTCCCGGGTCATCATTAATAATATGAAGTGGTATATCGAGTAATATTACCTGATGCCCTCCATTTGTGCACCCCTGTCATGGATCCGCTGTTTTAGGGTCCCCTCTGTGCGGTTCCAAAATAGTGCTTCTAAGACTACGAGCCTGAGACGCTCCCACTGTTCTCGGATTGGCCAGGGCAGCTCACATGAGCAATCCTGTCCAATCTGTGAACAGCGGGTGTGTCTTAGACTCAGAGGGGACCCTAAAACCATGGATCCGTGGCAGAGGGGCACAACTGGAGGGTACCAGGTATTATTACTCCATATACCCCATCGCATTTATAATTTTGTCCTGAGACCGGAGGGTTGCTTTAAGGCTTGTCCTCCTCCCAAGAAAAGAACGTGAGAAAAAGAAAAAAAAAAAAAAAACTTAATACGATATCTCCATTGGGCATTTTCGCAACTTGGATTTGCACAACTTCCCCTTGGCTATTTTATTGACAAACGGTGGCACTACTACAAAGTATGCATTATGCAACCTCCACTGTAAGAGTGTGAGATGGAGTAAAGGGAGAGATCAGGTATAAGGAGAGAATTATATGGGACCCATTTATGGTAAAATAATCATAACAAAACCTAAGGCTTCAACACCTATTCATTCAGCACGCCTGGAACTAGGAAGCCAGGGATAGCGATATCTTTGTAAAAATACCAATGATAGGAAGAACTGGAATGAATAAATCAGCCTAATAGCACGGGCAATGATTTGGAGCTTTTAAGTGAAGGGGGAAAAAGAAATTGCAAAATTTCATCAGTGTTAAAAAAAATATACGTTTACATTTATTTTATTTTTTTTGCAAGATAGCGTCTTTATTCTGAAATGTACTCTCATCATCCTTCAGGGGCACAGATAGGCTATATGTCCATTTTGGCAATAAATTTACAATCAACACAAAATATGAAGCAACCCTCATTTCTACAAATCTACCGTTCTCGTGTCTGCAGCTACTATGCAGACTTGTGTGTCTCCATAGAAACAGACTACAAAACAATCCTGTGTAGTCTGATCCCACAGTTCTACTCCTTTCCAAATCCAAAGAGCCATTTATCCAATAGTTGTAGGTTTAACTTTTTGGGTTTGATATTGATATCTAAAGAAGTGCTTACTCCTGGTCTGACTACTAAAGTGTTTTGCCTATCCCGGCTCACCACAAACCGTAAAGGCTGGTGGCGCATATTGATAGATATAAAGCAACCAGTACTTTTGCCACCTGCATTCCCCAGGAAAAGATGGCTGCCAGGCACATTAATATACAAATACACAAACACTGCCAAAATAATTAACTTACGGTCATGCCATCAAACATTTGGGTGCTGGACTGCACTGACGAGATTTCCTGAGAAGACAACACTCCGCTCACATACTTTGTAGTAAATCTGTCGACCACACTGAAGATCCTCTTCTCGCAGCCATTCCACCACAGGCGGACCATAGCCGGTAAATCCTTCAAAGTGATGTGATATACACAACATGCCAAATGGGGAATCTCGTACTGCAGTGTGTCCCAACCTATAGAAGGAAACAGTGGCAGTGTTATCTTCATGTATAATCCACCACAATCACTTTGCCGTAGACATATCCATCTATATCTCCCATTTAATGATCCACAGGTCTCTAAAAGTCGAGAGGCCATAGACAAACTTTTGGTATGTCTTTTCATGAGATGTATGGGCCTGCATAGAACAATCTGATTAATAGCCCATTGCGAATGTCAGAACAGAACCCAATAAGTGGGCTTTACCATCATTGAAAATTATAACTTATCACTTTCTAATAGGAGGGTGTCGACTGTTGGGACACCCACCTATGAAGGGGCCACAGGTGCTAGTTAAGTGGTAAGGATTAGACATGCTCGGTCTCCATTGTCCATGACCAGGGACAATATAGATACATTTCCATTCCCCTATCATAAAACCATTCTTAACATATTCTTAGTCCTGGTGGGGGGGGGGGATTAAAGGATATATACCTACATTATTGATTCTGCGTCATTCCTGTAACACCGATCCCCACTGGTCCTGGTTATCTACATAAGGATGTGTTGATTTGAAGTCTAGTCACATGACCACAACAGCTAATCACCACCACATGACATGTCAGCATGGACAAAACGTCACTACAGCACGCCTGACATTACATGTCGAAACATGGACGTCTCTTCATTGACTAATGCAAACAAAAAATGGGGACCAATAGTGTTCAGCGATGTGGGATCGGCACAGAATCAATAAGGTGGTTATGGCTCCTTTGCTCTTCTAGTCTGCAGTATTATGTTCACCATAGTGTAGGTGGAGAAGTCCATTGTAGATTTGTGACTGCGTCGCCACCTTAACTCACCTTTTACAGTTAACTTTAGCTCTTCGGTAAAGAAGGTTTTGGGTTCTTTGCAGGTGGTATCGCTCACTTGGCCGGGAAAAATGGGTGTATGTGGCATAAGCTTGAACAAGTTATAAAGTAGTTTATTCAAACTTTTTGTTTTTCGGAGATACTGAGAGTAGAGCGCCCGCAGCTGGTGTGAAGAGAAAAAGTTGTTAGAAATATCATCACCACAGTAAGATTGGTAAAACGGTTGACTTGGCTTATCTTTATTTGGTAGTTCCCATCACGTACTACACTAAGAAGAGTCCTGGAGACGGGTCTTTTAAAATTAGCCAAATAGTGTGACCCTGTATCGGCATGGAGGATGGGAACGGCTGCCATAATTCTGAATGTCTTTTTTTAATCTTTATCATTTATCTTGTAAATCTATGTTAATGCGGGGGATTTGGAGCTCTGTTTTAGAAAAACGGAGCTCTGACTGCTAAAAAGATTTATTGAGACATTAAATCAATACAGAATTTTGGACCTAAAATGGACTTGATGATAAACAGAGAACAAATATGACATCAACCCCAGGTCATGGCTCAACAACAAGCAGTATCATCACATAGCACGGTCCAATTCAAGATATCTACAAGACTCCACGCTCAAGATGGAAAGCCAATCTAGATAATAACACACTTGAGATGATGCAGCCTTGAAGAAAGTCAGCATGAGCTTCCAAGTCAGAAGATAACCAAGAACAAAGCAGAACTCTTCTTTTAATGGTTGGATTATGGCAAATTCTCCCACTTGGATTCCCTCTAGAATAGTTTCTACTAAATCTTCTTGAAGAGCCAGGACAGACATCAGAGCGGCAGGTGGAGATCTACGGACAGAAAATCAAACCTTGTGTCAAGGAGGCAAGATGTCCCCCAACCCCTTACTGACCAGGCCCATTTTTGTTTTTTTCATTTATATTTTTTCCTCCCGCCTTCCAAAAGTCATACGTTGACATAGCCGTATGAGAGCTTGTTTCTTTGCGGGACGTGCTGTTGTATTTCACGGCACCATTTAATTGATCATATAACTTACTGGGAAATTGTCAAAAAAGAAAATTTTTTGGGGTGAAATGGTCAAATTCCGCCATTATATTTTGGGATTCGTTTTTACAGACTTCATCATGTGGTAAAAACGCCACGTTAACTTTATTCTACAGGTTGATACAATTACGGCGACACCATATTTAGATAATTTTTCTACATGTTTTAACACTTTTAGAAAGAAAAAACTATTTGTAATAAAAAAAGCAAATTTGTTTTGCGTCGCCATATTAGAGCCGTAACTTTTTTATTTTTCCGTCGATTGAGCGGTGTGAGGGCTTATTTTTTGCGGGGCGAGCGGTCGGTTTTTTTTGTACCATTTTGGAGTATGTACAACGTTTTGATCACTTTGTATATTCCATTTTTTGGTCAGCTAAGGTGACAAAAAAACAGCAATTCTGGCATTTTTAATTGTTTCTTTTTTCTACAGTGTTCAGAGTGCAGGTTAAATAACGTTATATTGTAACAGTTCAGACTTCTACAGACGTGGCGATACCAGTTGTTACTTTTTTTTAAAGATCAATTAGGAGAAAAAAAAAAATGGGAAAAGGTATTTTTTTAACTCAATATTTTTTTTTTGGACATTAAAAAAAACAAAAAAAAAAACAAACTTTATTTAACTGTCCCCCCCCCCCCCCCCCTTTCAGGCCTTGAACCGGCGATCGCATGATATACTGCAATACTAATGTATTGCAGTATATCGTGATTTTGACAAGCTTCTATTAAGCCCTGCTTCTGGCAAGGCTTTATAGGAGAAAAAGATGGCAGACCTGGGGGTCTTCATTGAAGACCCTTGACCGACCAGGGTTGCACAATTTTTAATGAAGGGCCAGTTTATCTTACTGCTTTATTTCCATTATGAATGCCCCCCCCCCCCCCGTACAGAAATTACTCTCCATGCATAAATGTGGCCTGTATGCATCAAATAAAAACGGATTATAGGAAATAAACAGTTCATCATCACCACCCAAAAAAAATAAAAAAAATAAATAAAAAAAACCTATGGAAATCCCAGAAATAATTTCCCCCTTTTGTTGGTGGTGATCATAGGAACAAAAAACCTGGCATCTGTCTAATATGAAGAAGAAATTCCATAGTTCATAGGAACACACTGGCGGCGGTCCCACAGGGAATAAACGCCTTTAACATTTACTTAATCAAATTGGATTTATTTATTGTACTTTGGGTATTCATTTATTCTTATTCGTCAGCTTATCGCCAATTTTTACTTCCCTTCATCTACATAAGCCCCACTAGTGAATACTACAAGGTAACACATTGTGCCTGCTCCATGCCAATAATCTATGAGTCACTTCTTACTGGGGATGTTCCTCTACATATAACGTACGCTGCAACACAGAGGAATAAACTCATCATTTTCAAGTAGCCAACTTTTATTTTTAACCATGAACAAGCTGCAGAAGTGACCTCCTCTACCCCTGCAGTGGACACTGCCCGAGAAATGCAGCAGCATGGACGGGCCGGGCCCACCGGAGCAGTAACTGCAGTTACATAGTGGCAATCCCTTCTGGGTCATACAGGGCAGGGGTTCCAGATTGGGGGGCCCACATCTATGATCTCTATAACATGATAAAAGAGCAAATGGACAGGGGTTGTCATCGTGAAACAGTCCCTTTAATGAGAACCTGCTACTTTACATTTCTTTATACTGGTTGAAGAGGAGAGTAAAGGACCGAACATCCACAATTAATATTAAATCAATGAACATGAACAGGGAGGTTCTTAATTAACATTTTGATCAAATTGTAGAAGCCCACTTGCCACTTCATGGCGACCTCTGATAAATAGGTCCCTGCTCTATTGGTTGCAGCACCGCATGGCAGCGCCCACCTGCAACCCAGAGGCCCAAAGGTATTTGACAGCCACTTATCTCCCTGTCGAGGAAATAACATGCCTGTTCAGCTCAGGAGTCGAGCAATATAACGGTCAGGTCAACGATCGTTCCGCTAACGGCTTTCACCTGGGTCTAGCAGACTGCGGTCTGTGGGGTCCTTACATTAGAGATCGGCTTTATCTGCTATTTTTGTAGTCCGTGAAAAAAATCACCAACAACCTTCATGTCACAGGTCGGTTCTGCTACAGCTCTATACGCACGTCCACTTTACATTTCATCATCATCTTTAGTTATCATTGCACACACAGGACAGATCATCAATAAGGTCTAATAGGTTATTTGTGATTCCTCCCATAAGAAATAGACCCTAGTGGCAAGTGATTGGCTCCAAAGGCATCTCCACGTGGCGGGGTCTTCTTCTGGATCTTTGGAGATGATCCTCTGATGGTCTAGTCCGCCCCGGCCCTTTACTACTTTCCCTTATCTGGGTGTAAATGTACATCCGGAGGGACAGCAATCATACATGCAGCCAATAAACTTGCAGGCTTATGTAAGTGCCATCCATACAGGAAGACAGACGTCACGGACAGGCTGAGCTTCCTTTCCAGCTGCGGAGAAAACTTAAATTTGTCCTTTTTTCAATCCTAAAATTCCACAATCAGTAATAACATTGGTGTTTATCCTTTTTACTGCCAAGGACATACGTAATACAATGACTAAACACTCGCTGCGACTAGACTAAGGAGTTTAGACATTGGTATCAGATTAACCCCTTAACGCACCCGTAAGCAGGTGCAGGGAGAGAAGTATGGAGCACACTCCATACGCTGCGGGTGTCAGCTGTTTTTTTTACAGAAGACACCCGGAACTAACTAACTGTCTGGAACAGTGATCGTGCTGTTCCTGGCCGTTTAACCCCTCAAATGCTGCGGTCAATTGCGACTTAGAGAGAGGAGGGCGGGCCCACTCAGACAGCTCATCGGCGGCCCCACAACACGTTTGAAGGGCACTGATGGTTGTCATGGCAGCCCAGGGGCCTAATGAAGGCCCCCAGGACTGCCTTCACTATGCCTCTGTTAAGTAAAAATGACAATATACTGCAATACATTAATATTGCAGTGTACGTTGTACCAGCGATCCAACGATCGCTGGTTCAAGTCCCCTAGAAGGACTAATAGAATGTGTAAAAAATAAGTAAAATAAAAAGCTTTTAATAGTGAAACCATTTATTTTTAAAAATAAAGTGAAACTGGCCAAATTTCCTTTTATGTAATGTAAAAAAATAAACAAAATTGGTATTGCTGCGTCCATAAAAGTCTGAACTATTACGATATAGAATTATTTAATACGCACAGTAAACGCTGTAAGAAGAAAATATAAAACCGCCAAAGATCGCTGTTTGTCAACTTACCGGTGATTTTTTTTTTCAATAAAACAGTGATCAAAAAATCGTGTGTACCAAAAAATGGTACCAATAAAAACCACAGCTCGTGCCGCAAAAAAATAAAAAACGTTATGGCTTTCAGAATATGGAAAAAAAAAATAATATATATATATATTTCTAACAAAAGTTATTTCTTTATAAAAGGAGTAAAACATTTAAAAAATGTAAACATGGTATCGCCGTAATCGTATTGACCAGCAGAATAAACTAAGTTTGTAGTTCTTACCGCACCATGAAAGACGTAAAAAGGAAACTCAAAAGAAAATGGTGCCAATAGAAACTACAACTCCTCCCGCAAAAAACAAGCCCTCACACCGCTCTATTGACGGAAAAATAAAAAAGTTATGGCTCATATAAGGCGGGGAGTGTAAAACTAAAACAATAATTAATTTTTATGTCCGACAGACACCTTCCCTTATATTTACGTTGAAAGCTTCCGTAAAAAAATAGGACAACCTATTTATTTTTTATATTACGGACTGTGCTCCCGTAACTTATAATGGGAGCACGGCCCACAAATGTGGAGGACTGTCCGCAGCCGGATGTGCCCGTAATCACAGGCACAGTCATGTGCATGGGGCCTTAGGGAGGGAGGAGAGGGGAGAAGCTGCAAGTGAGAGCAGGAAGAAAGATCACAGCCTGTTACAGTCATCTCTCCCCCTGTACGGCCTCCAGGGGCCCCAGGAAAGGAGGATGCAGGAACTTTTCTTCATGTTACAGCAGAGCAAGCGTAATCTCGCTGTAACCGGTCATTTACAGCGCGGTCTCGCGAGATTACGCTTGCTCTGCTATAAGTCCCACACAAACGTTACCGAAGTGTCGGGATTGTGAATAGACATCCTGTCCTGGCTGGAAGGAATGTCTAGTCATTGTCAAGACACTTCAGTAACGTTAATATGTCAATATAAGACCGAACATAGTGAATAACCCAGTGTCACTATGTGCTGACTAAATAAATGGAGAGAAGTGTATGACGCTGATTGGTCACTGATTGGTCAGCGTCATACACTCTGTACAACGCCCACTTGGACTAAAGTAAAAACACGCCCACTTGGGCATTAAGAAACGATTTAGCATAAAGCTAAAATCGCTCCGAATGTGGGGAAAATAGATCGTTTTTCTAAATAAAAAGCATCACTGTCACCTACATTATAGCACCGATCTCCTTATATAGGAGACAGGGCACTTATAATGTCGTGACAGAGTCCCTTTAAGTGGCATGGGGGGGGGGGGGCCGAGTGGGGGCTCATTTGAAAGCTCTTTTCAATACGAAAAACAATGACATATTAATGAGATATTTAACTTTATTATCATCATCATCATCGGCTACCGCCGGTGTTGGCATTACCCAAAATGTACCGCGCGGGTAAAATCCTAAATGTGTGGGGGTGCGTGTGCGTAATTTAAAGTCACCTTGATGTGACATTCCCAAGCTCACACGCGCCCCCACACATTTAGGATTTTACCCGCATGGTACATTTTGGGTAATGCCAACACCAGCTGTAGCCAATAATGAAGATGATAACTTTAAAGTTAAATATCTCAAAATCGATTGCGGCATTGTTTTCGTATTGAAAAGAGCTTTCAAACGACTCGACCCCCCGTGACATTTAAGATTTTGCTGCCCCCGCCCACAAGGGGGTTATTTTTTGCACACGAACGTAAAAACGCCCGTAATCACGGGCCGTAATTACGGCCCCATAGACTTCTATTGGCTACGGGTACCTCCCCGTATGCTTATGACCGGGCTGTTGAAAAATATAGAACATGTCCTATTTCAGGCCGTAATTACGGCACGGGCAGGCCCATAGAAGTCTATGGGGCTCTTGTAATTACGGGTGACTACATGTGTGCACCCGTAATTACGGGAGCGTTGCTAGGCGACGTCAGGGGATTGTCACTGTCCAGGGTGCTGAAAGAGTTAAACGATCGGCAGTAACTCTTTCAGCACCCTGGACAGTGGCTACCGATCCCAATATAGATAAAGCTGTAAAAAAAAATAAAAAATAGAAGTTCATACTTACCCAGAACTCCCTGCTTCTTCCTCCAGTCCGGCCTCCTGGGATGACGTTTCAGCCCATGTGACCGCTGCAGCCAACCACAGGCCAATCACAGGCTGCAGTGGTCACATGGACTGCCACGTCATCCAGGGAGGTCGGGCTGGATGTCGAAAGAGGGACGCGTCACCAAGGCAACGGCCGGGTAAGTATGAATTTCTTTTACTTTTACCTCGGAAATGGCTGCCCCTTCTCTTTATCCTGCACTGATAGAGAGAAGGGGCTGCCGATTAGTGCAGTGCACTTTTGCAGCGAAAACTTGCCCGTAAATGCGGGTGGAATACGGGTGACACCGGACCCGTATTTACGGGCACGGGTCCGTAAATACTGGTGCAATACGGGTCGAATACGTGTGACCAAGGACCCGTATTTACGGGAGGAAAAAAATACGTTCGTGTGCATGAGGCCTAACTGGTAGATGTTATGACCCCATTAAATCCCACCAAATTTCAACCCTCTACCTCGAGCCGTTCAAAAGTTATGAGGGTGTTCCGGAACTTTTGGTCGGCACTGTATATTAAACCATAGTAACAGCAGACTTACAAAGCAGGTTCCTCTTCATCATCAGATCCATGGTCTTCATCAAATGCTGGCAGATCAACCATAATTCTGTGGGCACAAAACCGGGTCACTAATTGATTGGCTGCAAGTCTTTTCTTGTATAGCATAATAATACATTTAAAATTAAGGTCGACCTTTGATTAAAATGGTCTCTATATAGTCAACAAAACTCCAGCATCTTTGTTATATATCTTCACTACAATTTCCTCTTACTCTGAAACAGTCAGCAAGATGCTGATTACAGATCTCTAATTATTTTAAGTGTTACCGGTATTTAGCTTTGAAAGGATATTGTATCATACAGTACCAAATGAAAATATGTGAATCTATTTTGATGTTAATGTATAGGGCGTATTAATGGACATAAGTCCATAAAAAGATCTGTGAACAGTAACTAGCCTGCTTGCTGAGGAGTTCCAAGAAGCAAAATGACAACATAACAGAGTAAAAAAAAATACATATATAAGTCAAAACAGCACAATGGTAATGAAGATACATGACAAAGATGATAAAAATACGGACTAACTAATCTCAGTCACGTTACTTCCATTTACCGGTTATAAATATCATTAGACAATAATTTTTCTTGGTGAATTTAGTAAAATACAAGCCCAACTTTTTGATGTCGAGTTAGAGGATCTTCTTTGAAACAAGAGTGACCATCATCATCTCTAGACTACGGCACAGTCATTACTGTAATAAATATTAAGTGTTTCCAGACAAACCAAAAATAAGGGAAGGTAAATGTACGACTTTGATCTAGAGATTTCCCCGCTGGGACTCCGAGTCACATCTGTTCCCCGTTTCCTGCAGCTGTTGACCATTTCTATATTCCTTTTAACAATTGTTGTGTTCCCTGGCTTAGTGAGTATTTGATCTGCGTCCGGGAATACCGTTACGTAAATCACACGGTGTTTACAAGTTATATATGTTGTTATCTATAAGGGGTTCTCCGCTGTGAAAAATCGCTACTTGTTAGAAGGGTCCCTTAACTATAAGCTGATCACAAAATGTCGCTCTGCTGGGACCCCCAGCGATCAGCTGTAATCTGTGGGGAAACCTGGCAGTAACAAATCCATTTCCCTGCAGCGCCACCACAGGGGAAATTAAGCATTACACAGTGTACATTTATATCAATGGGTTGTCTGTGTAATTCAGGACAGGACAGGTCCTCAAGAGTGAGAGACGCTCTTTGTAACCGTTCTCTACTCTGGCCAAGAAATAGGGATCCTGAACAGGGGACCCCCCCCCCTCTATTAACTAAAAATTCCCTAATACGGTGTATGAAATTGTGTTTTTTTAACCGGACAACCCCATTAAAAACTACCAAAAAAAGCTTCCAGGTAAAAGTAGCTTCACCAAATAAAGTAGCTAAGCATCACCTACTCCTTGAGTTGTTAAAAAAATAAAATAATGCTATTTTGGGCTATATCAGTTTCTGAAAAAGTTGTGTGGCAACCAATATGGCCACCATTACAAGCTTGTCACCCAGCTTTCCCAGACTCCTGAACAATAAAACCACCTAGTCCTGCAGGGACGCAAAAATGTGCGTAAAGATTGCAATTGCATAGATGTAGATTTCTGAACATCAGTCTTATGTCTTGTATATGAAGGATCGGATAAAAAAGGCAAATCACTGGGAAAAGAAGACCCGTGGCTTGGTGCTTTCAGACACTTCACTACTGACGGATGTGAGCAGGGATTCGGGCTCATTCACACGAGCGTGTTCCGCGTCCTTTGCGTTGAAATAACGGACAGCACACGGACCCATGAAAATCAAAGGGGCTGTTCAGACATGCTTGATTGTTCACGCAGTGTGTCCGTTGCATGAAACTCACTGCATGTCCTATATTGGTCCGTTCCTGCGGAACTTGTCGCCCAGAGAAGTCCATGGGTGAGTGAAAAATATGGATGACGTCCGTGTGCTGTCCGTGTTTCACTCATCAGTTGCTAAAGAAATGATAATAAAAAAAATAAAAAGGGAAGTGCTTTCCAAGGACAATCATGATGAACGTAAAAAACGCACGCCACACGGAACGCACACAGACATGAAATGCAAGAAATACGGTCCCTTTTCTACAGCTTCTGAAACACAAAGCAGTGCGGGGTCGGCTGCACCACAAAGCAGTGCGGGGTCGGCTGCACCACAAAGCAGTGCGGGGTCGGCTGCACCACAAAGCAGTGCGGGGTCGGCTGCACCACAAAGCAGTGCGGGGTCGGCTGCACCACAAAGCAGTGCGGGGTCGGCTGCACCACAAAGCAGTGCGGGGTCGGCTGTAATATAAAGCAGACACCCGCTCAGTATGGAGAGCGCTCATCCAGTTTTCCCGCTCCATACTTCTCCATGGCGGGTGTCACGTACATATACGGTGACACTGTCGCCAAGGGGTTAAACATTCATTGACAGCTATCAGTGATGTTATAAAGTGTACTTCTTAATCATACAGGATGCTTTATTTACACAGGACCTTTATGAACTATGACAAGAAGTGTAGATTTCAGCATACCAGCGACTCCTTATCATCTGGAGAATAGTTGCAGCGAGTATGAAGACTGGCGGAATTACACAAAACTCTACACAAGTCACATTTTTGTGTCTGTCTGTAACTAAAGAAGGACTAAAACCTCCCAAATCAAAGCTCTGCGCTGGTCTGCTCCGGGCAATGCATCTTTGTTTGCAAAATCCTCATGTCATGGGATTGTCTGCAGTAAAGTCACAACATAAAAATGTAAGATAAGGAGGAGGAGGGTGATGGAGAATTGGAGGACGGCATGGGAACACTGGGAGACGCTGGCATTACTGAGACACACTGCGTTCTTACATATTCAGCATATGGTAGACCGCGATCTGCACCGCTCTGTCTTTATACAGCAGGAGCGGGGCCAGGCTATTCAGCAAGCTCTGCAAGCCGTCCGAGAGGCCGCTCTTCTGTCCAGCAACAAACTTGGCCGGGAGTTTGTGGTTCAGCAGCTGTTCCTTTGATATGAAGCACAAAGCTTGGCCCAATGACTGCAGCACAGAGGTGTGATCAGAAATCTCTGCAGACTTGTTCTCCCCTGCACACAGAAAAGATAAAACAGTCAACCTGGTATAGGGAACATGAGGAGTCCCACATTGTCATTTCCATGTATGCGTTTATTTAGCGGTATCACTTATATAGAACGGACATATTCATGCATCATTCACCTCAGCCTCTGTCGCCAGTGGGCGCCTTATAACACAAACACTAGTGCAGGAAGAACATAGAAACTCCATGCAGAGGTTGGCATGGTCAGATTCAGCGACACTGCCCATTAAACAGCCTGTCACCCGTCATTTATTCTTTAGTCGGAATTTTTTTGCAGATTGATTTCATAAAATATCTCTATAAAAGGATCAGAGCTCCCTTCCATACCTTCAGAGTGAAATTAGGTCATTCTGTTTGACTGCAACCACCACTAGGGGGAGCTTACTTAAAGAGGCTCTGTCACCACATTATAAGTGTCCTGTCTCCTACATAAGGAGATCGGTGCTATAATGTAGGTGACAGTAATGCTTTTTATTTAGAAAAACAATCTATTTTTACGACGTTAGGAGCGATTTTACCTTTATGCTAATTAGATTCTTAATGCCCAAGTGGGCGTGTCTTTACTTTAGACCAAGTGGGCCTTGTACAGAGGAGTGTATGACGCTGACCAATCAGCATCATGCACTCCTCTCCATTAATTTACTCCGCGCATAGTGACACTGCGTTATTCACTATGTTCGGTCTTATACTGACATATTAACGTTACTGAAGTGTTTAGACAGTGAATAGACATGCCTTCCAGCCAGGACGGGATGTCTATTCACAGTCCCTGCACTTCGTTAACGTTTCTGTGGTACTTAGAGCAGAGCAAGTGTAATCTCGTTGTAACCGGTCATTTACAGCGTGATCTCGCAAGATTACGCTTGCTCTGCTGTAAGTACCAAACAAACGTTAACGAAGTGCAGAGATTGTGAATAGACATCCCGTCCTGGCTGGAAGGAATGTCTATTCACTGTCTAAACACTTCAGTAACGTTAATGTGTCAGAATAAGACAGAACATAGTGAACAACGGGGTGTCACTATGCGCTGACTAAATGAATGGAGAGGAGTACATGACGCTGATTGGTCACTGATTGGTCAGCGTCATACACTCCTCTGTACAACGCCCACTTGGTCTAAAGCAAAAACACGCCCACTTGGGCATTAAGAAACTAATTAGCATAAAGCTAAAATCGCTCGTAACGTGGTGAAAATAGATCGTTTTTCTAAATAAAAAACCACTGCTGTCACCTACATTATAGCGCCGATCTCCTTATGTCTGCCTCTGGCAGAATAAATCCTTAAAGGGTCACTAAACTTTTAAAAACTTTTAACATGTCAGAAGTTTTGATCAGTGGGGGTTTGAGCACGGAGAACCCCACCGAGCGCTAAAGCAAAGCGGCAGAAGTGCTTAGGTGATCGCTGTGCCACTTAGTTTCTGATCGGCATTCCTCAGAGCGGCATACGAGCTCAATAGAAAGTCTATTAGTCCATACATCGCTCGCTCGGCTCTCCAAGAAAGCCAATCAGAAACAAAGCAGCACAGAATTAACCCGAGCTCTACTGCCGCTTCGTTTTAGCGATTGGTGGGGGTCTCAGTGCTCAGACCCCCACCGATCAAGACTTCTGACATGTCAAAAGTTTTTAAGAAGTTAGTTACACTTTAAGGCCCTGTTCCCACAGTGCATATTTGCTGCAGATTTTGCATGCATTTTTTAAGCCAAAACTGGAATTGGATCCAGGAGAGCGAACCTATAAATCCTTCCTTTCTATATTTCTTCTGTTTGGGGTCCATTTAAAAAATGCATGCAAAATCTGCACTGTGTGAACAAGGTCTAAGTAGTAAAGTCCGTCTAGTGACTGCAGCAGGCAGATTTGAATGGAAGGAGGGCATCCAGGCCCACAAACGTAACAATGTCCATACACTTTCAACAATCAAGTTGTTTTTCTAAAAAGACTGTCAAGTTTTAAAGTATTCCAAACAGAAGCACCAATTGCAGATTTGTGACATGATTTGTGAGCAATGTAGAATATTAGTCCGATGAGTATAAAAAATAGACGTGACCAGTTCTCTACCTATCGCATAAGCTAATAAACTTTTTAATATAAGAAGTGTTTCAATTCTTCAATTATTAAAATGTCTGCTTGCTGTCAGTGAATGGTATCATTCATTGTGGACACTGTCCTGATCACGTCCAACTAACCGAGGTGCTTGGTTCATTTTATTACAGACCTTCGATCGGCCACGTCCAGAAGTAAAAAATAAAATATTTTTTTTTTTACATCTCTGGACTAGTTACCATTAATCTCTCGTGTCTAGCTTTATGTAATATTGTGATGGTTACCTGCTATTTTTACCAACATAGGTAAGAGTAAGCCATGGATGCCTTCAGAAAAGAATTCATTCCACTCCGTGATAAGTTTTGCGGGAAGCTTCTCGGCAGCGCTCGCGGTGACAGATTGAAAGAAAGCAGATAAATCTGAAGCCAGGTTGCAACTTACGCAAGAAAATAGCCGAACAAGTGGTACATGGTAGAGTGCCCAGCTCTCACACGCGGTCTATGAATGTGTATACAAAAAAGAATATATGATTAGACCATAGAAATTTTTTTTATTATGTAGAAATTGTTCCAGCTTATCTATAATTGCAATAACCTGCAAGGCATTACACTTCAATGAGTAAATCGAAAATAATCTTCATAATGCCTTCCAGAGTAATCAAATCAGATTTTTCAGTATCATCAATACAGATCTTCATGCACGTCTATGCAAGAACGGATAATAATGTAGGAAAAGTATAGCGTAAGTTTTTTTTAAAGTTACAAAAACTTCTGTAGTTCAACACTCCCCTCTAGTGGTGTCTTGCATGAACTGCAGGCGTTCATAGGAAAGCAGCGAAACATTTCCACTAGGAATCACACAAATCATTTCCTGATATTTGTCATAACATGGTATAAATCACAAGAATTCTTGGCTATCTAGGAATGTTCACGTCTAATGCAAACTAACTTTTCATACTTCTATTTAGGAGTCTCGCAAAGAGGTCTGGACTGCAGACATTTATATTCAACATCTGCCCGCCGCTGACACTATCAGTCTTGTGCAGATCCCCTTTGGTTTAAATATTGGACAGGAGACAATCCTTAAACTTTCACTCGTAGGATATACATTATCTTACTGGGTTATTTGTGTGCTAACAAAAGTGAGATTGTTTGAAGACTTTGACACATGCAATTGCAAATAAGATTACAGTGACAGACTAAGACTGCCGAAATATATTCAAGAACATTTCCTCCATGTATTAAAAAAAAAATCTCTTGTAAACATACAGTACTGTGCAAAAGTTTTAGGCAGTTGTGGAAAAAGTGTTTCATAAATAGGAGTGTTAGTTTTTTTTTTTTTTAACAATTAACAAAATGCATAAACAGAAGAGAAATCTAAATCAAATCAATATTTAGGGTGACCACCCTTTGCCTTGGGATAACCACCCTTTGCCTTTAGGGTGACCTCCCTTGGATTATAGTCCGGTGTATGATCAACCAATTATAACAAACAGGTGATAATGATCATTTTCATATGTAGGCGGAAACACAGTCATTAACTGTAACAGAAACAGCTGTGTAGGAGGCTTAAAACTGAGTGAGGAACAGCCAAACTCTGCTACAAAGGTGAGGTTGTGGAGACAGTTTCAAGTCATGGGTCCAGCAACAAGACACAAAGTAGTTATACTGCAAAAGCAAGGTCTCTCCCAGGCAAAGATTTCAAAGCAGACTGCGGTTTCAAGATGTGCTATTCAAGCTCTTTTGAAGAAGCACAAATAATCAGTCAACATTGAGGACCGTAGATGCAGTGGTCGGCCAAGGAAACTTGATCCATATGCAGATTTGCCATTTAGGAAACCCAGCTTTCCCCAGACACAAATATAATTAAAGGCGAATTCCCAACATAGATATTGATGGCGTATCCGCAAAATATGCCATAATTGTCTGATGCTTACTGGTCCCAGAGTTGTAGTACTTTTAATCGATAACCAGGGTCACTGGACCCCTATTCCTCCTGGTGCTGCGGCCGCAAGCTACCAATTCCAGGTGGTGACTAGTGGAGAGTGGCCAGAATGCAGCCCTCTCTATTCTGTTGTATGGAAGTTACAGAAACAGACGATTAAGGACTTGCTCGGGTGTTTTCGTAATCTCTATTGAACAGAATGGAGAGAGCCGCGCGCATGCATGGCCCTCTATCCACTAGTCCCCACCTGGAAACTACCGCAACAGGTGAAGCGGCGGTTTAGTGACCCCTGTTCTCGATATAGGTGCGGGTTCCAGAGGTCATGTTAGATTGCTGGGGTCCCAAAGATCAGTGGGTGGAGCAGTGGGTGAGAATGCGTGCAACTACGCCACTCAAAGAGTGTTAAAGAAACAGCAGAGCACTATCACTAGGCTGTTTCTGTAACTCCCACAGAGTATAGAACTACAGCGCACGCTTTCAACCACCAAGCGACGACGGAAGACGCAGTCAGACAGGGCAATCACGTCGCCATGAAAACCGTACAATGCACTGACGCTGCGTCCGCTGCTTGCAAATTTCCAAGATGCGGTTTATGAGAATATCACTTTAAATTCCCAACAAATGAATCTTTAGATGTTCACTAAGATTTCAGGAAGATACTTGTACCCGGACACTAGACCATTTAGCTCAGGAGTCATTTAAAGTGAATCTTTGGAGCTAATTTTAATGTCATAATCAGAACCGTGACATTAGTCAAGGCAGTGACCTTATTATGAACTGCAGGGTTGCTGTATACTATAAACGTTGCTAGTCTATTGACATATTATCAGCAGGCTCCCAATGTGACGCAGCCCTTTGTGATATTTATATGGGCTCCGCGGCCGGTGTGGACACTGCAGTCGTTTGTATTCTGTTATCAGCAGCTGCTGGGTAATGGCGGGTGGTCAGAAATTCCTGGGAGCACTGCATTGACGTAGAATGGGAGAGAATCTCATGATAACCGATTCCATAATATGTAAAAGGTTAGGCCTTCTGTTAGAACTACTCTTTATAGGAGGAGAACTCCCATTATTTCAGCACAAAGTGAAAATATTCTAATCCTTGGTCATAGATAAAGTCTCCAAATCATTTGTTGTCGGCAAACTTACCTCTAACCATGCTAACATAGAGCACATTATAAAATCCCACTCTGTATCCCCCAGAGAAGCAGGAGCAGAGTATTTCAGGAGAAGTGAGAAGAATCTGAGGATTTCCACATTCAACCCAATTAGGTCCAGACCGGCATCCTTCAGATTACTGAAAAACACACAAACATTTGATATGATTATTTATAATATATGATATGTATGAAACAGGTAAGAGACAGACATAAGATAGAGAGCCCGACAGACATAAGATAGACAGCCAGAAGACAGACATAAGATAGAGAGCCAGACAGATATAAGATAGACAGCCAGACAGACAGACATAAGATAGAGAGCCCGACAGACAGACATAAGATAGACAGCCAGACAGACATAAGATAGACAGCCAGACAGACATAAGATAGACAGCCAGACAGACATAAGATAGACAGCCAGACAGACAGACATAAGATAGACAGCCCGACAGACAGACATAAGATAGACAGCCAGACAGACAGACATAAGATAGAGAGCCCGACAGACAGACATAAGATAGACAGCCAGACAGACATAAGATAGACAGCCAGACAGACATAAGATAGACAGCCAGACAGACAGACATAAGATAGAGAGCCAGACAGACAGACATAAGATAGAGAGCCCGACAGACAGACATAAGATAGACAGCCAGACAGACATAAGATAGACAGCCAGACAGACAGACATAAGATAGAGAGCCCGACAGACAGACATAAGATAGACAGCCAGACAGACATAAGATAGACAGCCAGACAGACATAAGATAGACAGCCAGACAGACATAAGATAGACAGCCAGACAGACATAAGATAGACAGCCAGACAGACAGACAGACATAAGATAGAGAGCCCGACAGACAGACATAAGATAGACAGCCAGACAGACATAAGATAGACAGCCAGACAGACATAAGATAGACAGCCAGACAGACATAAGATAGACAGCCAGACAGACATAAGATAGACAGCCAGACAGACATAAGATAGACAGCCAGACAGACATAAGATAGACAGCCAGACAGACATAAGATAGACAGCCAGACAGACATAAGATAGACAGCCAGACAGACATAAGATAGACAGCCAGACAGACATAAGATAGACAGCCAGACAGATATGAGATCGATAGATTAGATAGATAGGATATATTGTCACGAGAAGATGGTAGTGGTGCAGCCTCAGGTTCGGGGCCTGTATCTTTACGCACGGATAACTCCGCATAGAAGTGAGCTTTAAAAACCTAATGTTAAATGGGGATTCCCAACTCACACATTTATGGCATATCCACAGGATGTGCCCTTCATACAGGTGTGTGTCCCAGAGGTAGGACCCGCATCTATCTCACATTCCTGGTATATCCTGTGAACAGGCCATAAATCTGTGAGCTGGGAATCCCCATTTAAGTGCGTATAAAGTATCTTTGCCTAGTATCATATTCAACCCCTTTATGGGGGAAGGGAAGCAGCGAGCCACTGCAGTGTGCAATTCAGCAGACAGACTGTAAGGCTGGGTTCACACGAGCACATTAACGTCCGTAATGGACGGACATATTTCGGCCGGAAGTCCCAGCATCATAGTTATGTACGATGCTAGGAGTCCCTGCCTCCCCGTGGAACTACTGTCCCGTACTGAAAACATGATTACAGTACGGGACAGTTGTCCTGCAGCGAGGCATGGACTCCTAGCATCGTACATAAGTATGATGCCGGGACTTCCGGCCGAAATACATCCGTCCATTACGGATGTTAATGTGCTCGTGTGAACCCAGCCTTAAATGACAGCCTGTGCTATAGGCAGGGTACAGGTTGCTGTAAGGGTATGTTCACACGGGCTATTTTCGGGCCGTAAACGTCCCGAAAAATCGGAAGCAGAACCCCTCCAAATATCTGCCCATTGATTTCAATGGGAAATACGGCGTTCTGTTGCGACAGGGGCGTTTTTTTTACGCCTTGTTTTTAAAAAACGGTATGTAAAAAGACACCCGCGAAAAAGAAGTGCAGGTCAGTTCTTGGGACGTTTTTGGAGCAGTTTTTCATTGACCCTACAGAAAAACAGCTCCAAAAACGACCGTAAAAAACGCTGTGAAAAACGCGAGTTGCTAAAAAAAACAAAAAACGTCTGAAAATCAGAACCCGTTTTCCCTTGAAAACAGCTCCGCATTTTCAGACGTTTTTTGCGAAGAGTGTGAACATACCCTAAGACCCAGCTTATAGTCTGCTGGAAGGCTGCAGGACAATGCTGAGGAGTAGGTCTTCCCTGCAGGATCATGTGAATGTTTTCTCTCCTGCGGGAGGGATCTGATAACAGACATATCTGGGAACTGCAAGGCTAGGCTCAACAACGCTGACCAAAACTTTATTTTAAGCAAGAGTTCCTAATAGGGACAACATTTTTGGATTAAACAAGGCCAATGCTCAGCACACACAGCCCCAATCTAGAAGACAGACTAATCCTTATGGTCCCGAGAAGTCGGTAAATGTCGCCATTTTCCATAGAGAAGAGAGCAATGTTTTTCGCTAGTCAGGGGGTCTAAGGACATGACATAAGAAACACACCTGCTGAACAGAAAGACATCCTCATGAGCGTTCTTCCATTCCAGAATTATTTTCAGGATTCCAGGCAGAACTTCAGGAGAAGGAATAGACTCGGCATCCAGGCAGGAATTAATAATGGCAAGAAAACCAAATCCTCCTACATGAAAATAAGGATGTAAAGTAACTTCCCGAGTAACGCCTCATGTCACAGCCTCGTATCCAGGTCACATTATATAATGACCTAGTGCCTCATGTCACAGCCTCGTATCCAGGTCACATTATATAATGACCTAGTGCCTCATGTCACAGCCTCGTATCCAGGTCACATTATATAATGACCTAGTGCCTCATGTCACAGCCTCGTATCCAGGTCACATTATATAATGACCTAGTGCCTCATGTCACAGCCTCGTATCCAGGTCACATTATATAATGACCTAGTGCCTCATGTCACAGCCTCGTATCCAGGTCACATTATATAATGACCTAGTGCCTCATGTCACAGCCTCGTATCCAGGTCACATTATATAATGACCTAGTGCCTCATGTCACAGCCTCGTATCCAGGTCACATTATATAATGACCTAGTGCCTCATGTCACAGCCTCGTATCCAGGTCACATTATATAATGACCTAGTGCCTCATGTCACAGCCTCGTATCCAGGTCACATTATATAATGACCTAGTGCCTCATGTCACAGCCTCGTATCCAGGTCACATTATATAATGACCTAGTGCCTCATGTCACAGCCTCGTATCCAGGTCACATTATATAATGACCTAGTGCCTCATGTCACAGCCTCGTATCCAGGTCACATTATATAATGACCTAGTGCCTCATGTCACAGCCTCGTATCCAGGTCACATTATATAATGACCTAGTGCCTCATGTCACAGCCTCGTATCCAGGTCACATTATATAATGACCTAGTGCCTCATGTCACAGCCTCGTATCCAGGTCACATTATATAATGACCTAGTGCCTCATGTCACAGCCTCGTATCCAGGTCACATTATATAATGACCTAGTGCCTCATGTCACAGCCTCGTATCCAGGTCACATTATATAATGACCTAGTGCCTCATGTCACAGCCTCGTATCCAGGTCACATTATATAATGACCTAGTGCCTCATGTCACAGCCTCGTATCCAGGTCACATTATATAATGACCTAGTGCCTCATGTCACAGCCTCGTATCCAGGTCACATTATATAATGACCTAGTGCCTCATGTCACAGCCTCGTATCCAGGTCACATTATATAATGACCTAGTGCCTCATGTCACAGCCTCGTATCCAGGTCACATTATATAATGACCTAGTGCCTCATGTCACAGCCTCGTATCCAGGTCACATTATATAATGACCTAGTGCCTCATGTCACAGCCTCGTATCCAGGTCACATTATATAATGACCTAGTGCCTCATGTCACAGCCTCGTATCCAGGTCACATTATAGAATGACCTAGTGCCTCATTCTGCTGGGACTTTCAACATTTACAGTAGAATATATTACGCCCCTCATACACTCGATAAAGCTGTATTCACACCTGACATTTTTATCATGGTTTTGTCCCCAAAAATGTATTACTTTTACAAAAAAAACTGCCAAAAACTGCATATCTGAATACAGCCTAAATGACATAAAAGTAGCCTCAGCTGGTAGTTCCGCACCATTCAGCCAGAACATTAAACCACCTGCCTAATATTGTATAGGTCGCCCTCATGCCACCAAAACAGCGGTGACCCGTCGAGACATGGGCTCCACAATATCTCTGAAGGTTCCGGTGGTATCTGGTACCAAGACATTAGCATCCGATCCTTTAAATCCTGTAAGTTGTGAGGTGCGGCCCTCATGGATCGGACTCATTTTTCCAGCACATCCCACAGATGATTGATCATATTGAGATCTGGGGAATTCGGAAGTCAACACCTTGAACACCCCCCCCCCCATCGCCCATTACGCTGCCGCCGGTTTACCGATTCTCCTTCCTTAGATCACTTTTGGTCAGTACTAACCAACCACTGTATACCAGAAACACCCCACAAGACCTGCCGTTTTGGAGATGCTCTGACCCAGTCTGCTAAATATCAGCAAACAATGGAAAGCTGCCCCTATACACGAGGCCATTGTCCAGATGTGCCCAAATTGGATGCCAAATCTTTAGCCTCATTGAAAAGCAGAGCACGGGTAGGACATATGGCACATTCATGCCGCTGACTTGGAATCTCCCCTAACACGACGTATCGTCAGGTTATTCCTCTGTATGGTTATGTATTGCGGTCCACTCACCATCTGTACACGACAGATCAGTCGCAGCGCAGGACATAAACCGGGAGACAAACTGGATTATCAGAGACTCCTTCTCATCTTTATGTAAGAATGGCGACAGACACTGGACGGTGTGCAGGCTGCCTGGGGTCACAGGGAGATAACTAGAGGGAGATAGAAAAGATTGCTTTACATATCTACATACAAGGGAGAAAGTAGAAATCAGGATTACATGGGAATACAGGATTAATACTCACCAACCCTTTAATTATTAAAGAGGCTGTCACCAGATTCTCAACCCCTATCTCCTATTGCAGCAGATCGACGCTGCAATGTAGATTACAGTAACGTTTTGTTTTGTTTTTTAAAACGTTAATTTTTGGCCAAGTTATGAGCTATTTTATATATATGCAAATGAGGTTTGAAATGGACAACTGGGCGTGTATTGTGTTTTTAACTGGACGTGTTTACGTGTATGATGCTGACCAATCAGTGACCAGTCAGCATCATACACTCATCTACATTCATTTACACAGCAGCGATGTGCAGCCACATAAACGGAGATTAACGTTACTACAGTGTCCTGATAATGAATACACATGATCATCCAGCCTGGACGTCATGTGTACTCAGAATCCTGACACTTCTGACTCTTTTCTGTGAGATTCCAGCAAGGGAAACGAAATCTCGTTTACCTCCGTAATCTCGCGAGATTTCGTTTCCCTTGCTAGAAATCAATGTAGAGGAGTGTATGACGCTGACTGGTCACTGATTGGTCAGCGTCATACACGTAAACACGCCCAGTTAAAAACACAATACACGCCCAGTTGGACAGAACGAAAAAAAAACGCCCAGTTGTCCATTTCAAACCTAATTTGCATATATATATATATATATATATAAAATAGCTCATAACTTGGCCAAAAATGAACGTTTTTTTTTAAAGAAAAACGTTACTGTTATCTACATTGCAGCGCCGATCACATGCAATAGGAGATAGGGATTTGATAATCTGGTGACAGAGCCTCTTTAAGAACATTAGTTGTTCCTTAAAGGGTTATTCACATCTATTGTTATAGAATATCACTATAACTTTATGATGAGTGGGGTCCGACCTCTACAACCCCCACAGATCCAGAGAAGGAAGGGATTGGCGATCACAACCACCCTGTGTGCCGGGAGCCGCACCACCAGTCATCCAAGTGAATGGGGCTGTGTTATAGTTCCATGCACAGCGGGTGGCCGTGAGCAAACTGCCATCTTTACTAATGGTTGGAGAACCCCTTTAATTGGGAAGAGATCATGGAGTAAATAGTGTAAAATGTTCCCTCTCTTGGAAGCAGTACCAAAGAAAAGTCAGATTTTACTGTTCATATCATATTCACTTTGTTTCTAGCTGTTAAGTGATAATATTATTCCAGCGCTTGTTCCTGGCACGGGGGTTGTCAGATAATTTGGCTCCGGTCGTATCATATGTAGGATAGAATTATTTTATTTTGGCAACCTTAATTCTTCATTCAGCTGCACGGAGGATCGCTACTTTCAAGTCAACTGTTACCCACTTCTCTGAGGTATAATGGCCACGAGTTGTGTGCACGGACGCTGTACGGAGACACGCAATGTTCCTGAATCTCTGTACTACGGAGGCAAAGGCACTCTGTGTCGCAATATAATATTCAGAACGGCGCCATATTACAGAAGTGTTCTCCCCCAGAAGCAACGCATCCCCTAGACTATGCCGCAATATGTCCCTTTTGGTAGCACAGGGACAAAAAACCCCGGTCGTGTGCATTAGGCCATAGACATGAGAGGTTTCATGACAACGGGCACATAAGGTTATTCTAAAGGATTCTGGACCTATTGCAATAAAAAGGCAAAAGGACGGGCAAGTAGAGGAAACCCAATATATATATGTAGATTTCTGGATGGCTGGTTAACGTTGAGAATTCAGGGACAGTAAAAATGATACAATAAAGGGAACAAAGGCCACATTTTCTAGAAGCCCCCCCCCACAATAAGAAGAGAGAAGCGACCTCTGTGTGCTCGCGGTCAGCCGCTTCAGTTCATCATGTCCCGGATTGATCAGATGAATAAGCTTGTGAAGAGTCAAGGACCAGATTGTTCCCTGTAACTGAGAGAACATAGCGAGATAGAAAATATAGAAAGTGAACGGTAAGGCCCCATGCACACGACCGTATTTGTCATCCGTAATTACGGACCCATTCATTTCCACACCTTTCCGTATTTTTACAGATGACAAATACATAGAAGTCTATGGGCGTTTCCGTAATTACGGACGGCTACGGAGGTCAATGCATAGCCGTCCGTAATTTTGGAAGAGTTGCTATGAGACACCAGGTGATTGCCCAAGATTCCTCCCAGGTTTTTTAGCGCATTACAGATGCACTACGGACCATATTTACCGACACCCTTCCGTATATGCGGATGACTATAAATGACTATCCGTATTTACGGACAGTATTTACGGATGGATGACAAATACAGTTCTAAGGCCCCATGCACACAACCGTAGAATTTGTCCGTAATTGTGGTCCGCAATTACGGACCAATTCCCTTCTATTGACCGCAGACACCTTCCCGTAATTTTTGCGGGAAGGTGGCCGGGCCGTAGAAAGCCTCCGCAAAAGATAGGACATGTCCTATTTTTTGCTTTTTACGGTGTTACTTTTAATGGGAGCACGGGCCGAAAACGTGGGTGGCTGTCCGCTGCTGTGGGCAGTGGCCGCAATCACAGGCACGGCCGTGCGCATGAGGCCTAAGTGAGCGACATTTTGTAATGCGGCATTAATCTTCACCTTTTGTTGTTTTGAGATCCAAAATTCTGTGCGGATTAATAATGTGTCTCTATATCAGATTTTTTTCTAATACAGAGCGCCAAATCCCCTGCCAAGACAGATTTAAAAGATAAAATACTGGTTACCTGCAGTCACCACTAGAGGGAGCTTACTGCATACTGTACTACAACTGAACTCAATAATAAATCTGTCTGCAGTAAACTCCCCCCAGTGGTGGCCGCAGGCAGAAACAAATTATCTATGCATAGGATTTAGCGCTCCGTATCAGAAAAAAGGATCCCTGGCCACTACAAAGATATATTGAAAAATGTATCAGCGCAGAACTTTGAATCTATTTAAAGGTGATGGATTATAATATTTTCTGCATTATTGGACAAGAATAGAAAAATTATTAAAAAAAAAAAAGCTACTTGTAAAGGTAGAAAACCTCAAGGGAGACAGCCGCCAAATACTAAATATACTACTATAATTATTTTGTTTTTTCTGCAGGACAAGTTGTAGTTTTCAATGGCAGCAATGTAATGTACTGGGAAACGTTGAAAAAATATTTTGTAGGGTGGAATGGAAAAAAAACCCCAGCATATTCCCCGTTGTTTCTTAGGTTTTGTTTTTACAGCATTAACCCTTCAGTAAACATGACGTTAACTTTATTCTACCGATCAAAAGGATTACGGAGATAGCAAATTTATCTTGTTATTTTTAGGTTTTACAAAATCAAAACATTTTGTTAAAAAAAAATAAAAAAATGTTTTTGGGGGATTTGCTATATTCTGAGAGCAAGAACAATTGAGCGGTATGAGGGCTAATTTTTTGCTGGACAGGCTGTAGATTTTTATTGGTACCATTCTTGAGGTACATACGAACGTCTGATCAATTTTTATTCCATTTTTTGTGGGAGACAGGGCAAAAAAAAAATAAAATGAATTCTAGCGTTTTTATTTTACGGCGTTCAGCCACGCAGGTTAAATATTATTATATTGCAATAGACTTTTACAGACACCGTGATACCAATTCTGGGTTTATATTATGTTTTGTATATTTCTTTTGGAGAAAATGAGGAAAGGGTTTTACTACGAGCACAAAGCTGGCAGACCTGGGGGCCTTCATAATGGAACTGTTTTTTTACTCTTTTATTAGTCCCCTAGGGAACTTGAATCAGTGATCATTGGATCGCTTGCAAGATATACTGCAATACTAATGTATTGCAGTATAACGTGATTTTCACAGGCACCCTGCCTCCGGCAGGGCTTAATAGTAGCATATAGATGGCAGAAATGTGGGTTTCCATTAGGCCCCAGACTGCCATAACAACCATCGGCACCACTCGATCATGTCGCTGGGGTGCGATGGGCTACCGAGAGGGGGCAGTCCCCTCTTTCAATGCAGTGGTCGCATGTAAGCGGTTAAACAGCTGGGATTATAGTAATCCCTGATCGATCCTAGCTGCTAGAACAGGGTGTCAGCTGTAATTTACAGCTGACACCCGCAGCATAAGAAGCAGGCTCAGCCCGTGAGCCCTCTTCATACAACCACCCTCTCCTTACTATGTACAAACACTGTTTGTGGTCGTAAAGGGGTTAATAATTTCCTACACTTTGATATCTTTCAGTACTATGTTGAAATCAAATGCCGGACCATCAGAATCCCAGAACGTTGGACTATAGGAATTTTAGCATGCCTTGTTTATTATGAACGCATAGCAAAGCCGCAAACCAGCGTTTCAGCGACTCACTAGATGGAGTGCAAACTTTCTTGAATAAAAACCTTAAGAAAAATTAACCAGTAGTTTTTTTTTTTGTACTCTGAAGGGATAACAAAAAAAAAAAAACACGCAATCGTAAATCATGTTTGCCATAACTTCTATGAGCCATGGCTACGATAAAGGGAGACTGGAATCGGTCAATGACTGGATGAAACACTCCAATGATCCCCTCTCACTGACACAGAAAACATATTGAATCCTCTGTAAGCCATTTATATATATTCAGAATTCTTCAGAAGTTTTTGATGTCAGATTCCACCCAATATTTCATTCCTCCATGAGATAAGTCGTCATCTAGAGGAGGAATGTCAGCAAGGAAGGGCTGAACACTTCACGGTATCTTCTCCGTCCATCACCCGAGGTGCAAGATAAATGAAGTGTTCAGGGACTGGGAGTGGATGAGAAAAATGCTGATTGACCGGGCGACCTCAGCAGGGCCGCAGATCTGGAGTTTGCACTGACTGAGTGAGCCGATTGGCAAAGTTTTTCAAGTTGATGCGTGGGACTGAAACAATCCGCAATGTTCCGAGAGTGTTCCAGCTGGACAATGAATGGACACTAATTGGCTTTAATCTAAACATAAGTCGTTCTGTCCTAGAATCAGGATAAAGATTTGGCAGCTGCAGCATCAATGAGAGGGAATTCCAAACAAAATAAAAAATAAAGTCTATAGAAAAATAATACGTGCAAGAAAACGGAGAACTGGAATAAAAATAGGTTATTCCCCCTGCATTCCAGCACACGGCTCTTACCGGCAATGTTTATTTTCGTTTCCATTTTCTTGTCTTTCGAAACCGCGTCATTCTCCGCCATTCGGAAAGCCATATTGCTCAGTAGAGAGGCCGCGCAGAGGTGGTGGGGCAGCCAAGATTTAGGGAACGATTTAAGATCCATCCCAGATGTTTCCGAGTTCATGCTTAATTGACCTTCCAAGAGAGGTTTGCTTGACCACTGTAACAGAGCAGAGCCGTCACAATCATATTACAGCCACGTCAACACTTCATTTGAGACCTACCCTAGAAGTGGAGTCGTTTTAGGGGGTGCAGAGATAACTGTTGAACCTGGACCCGTATTATAAAGGTCACATTGTAGGTAAGGGCCCTGTTATAGATTTTGCATTGGGGTGCAGGAGCTTCAGGTTACGCCTCTGTATGGACAGAACTCTAATAATGAGTAAGGAAAACGGACCTGTCCTGAGAGACACTGGCGCATCTTCTGCCACCTCTCTTCACTTGGCATCATTCGGGACATGTGCTCAGCCAGTATATGAGAAGATGATGGACCAGACTGCAGCATCTTGCCATGTAGGTTATCAACAGCGACTATAAGCGACTGCAGGCTGAATGAGAAACATAAAAAGACATTAGTTAGGAATTAACATTTACAACTTAAAAGCAGATAAGTCAGCTTCATGGTCACCTACCCCTACAACAAGAATGCACCTCCAACCTAGGGCTGGACAATTCATCAAAAAATAATCGAAATTCAGCGCAATTAAAATAGACGTCATCTTGCGGATTTTGCTTTTATCAATTCTTTTCTCCCGATTTAAACTGTATCTGCATCTTAAGGACGCAGATACAGTTGAATCCAATGATCGAGCATGGGACCGTAATGTCCCTGCTCTACCATTCACTATTTATCGCTGGACGCGAAACAGTGACATCATCGTGCGTGCCTGCGCCGAGCTGCTCAGAACAGAGGAGCAGACGTGAGTATGTATATTATTATTTTTATCAGGCACTATTGGGGGCAGCTGAGGTGGCATTATACAGCGTGGGGGCAGCTATGGGGGACTTTATACTGTGTGAGGGCAGAAATATGGGCATTATATTGCGTGGAAGTCTGATATAGGGGCATTATACTGTGTAGAGGCAGCTATGGGGGAATTATACTGTGTGGAGGGCAGCTATGGGGCAGTTATGGGGGCATTCTACTGTGTGGAGGGCAGTTATGGGGGCATTATACTGTGTGGAGGACAGTTATGGCGGCATTATACTGTGCGGAGGACAGTTATGGCGGCATTATACTGTGTGGGGTGCAGTTATGGGGGCATTATACTGTGTGGGGGACAGTTATGGGGCATTATACTGTGCGGAGGACAGTTATGGGGGCAATATACTGTGTGGAGGACAGTTATGGGGGCATTATAATGTGCGGAGGACAGTTATGGGGGCATTATACTGTGTGGGGTGCAGTTATGGGGGCATTATACTGTGTGGGGGACAGTTATGGGGCATTATACTGTGTGGGGTGCAGTTATGGGGGCATTATACTTGTAGGGTGCAGTTATGGGGGCATTATACTGTGTGGGGTGCAGCTATGGGGCAGTTATGGGGGCATTATACTGTGTGGAGGACAATTTTGCAGGCATTATACGGTGTGGAGGACAATTTTGCAGGTATTGTACTGTGTGGGGTGCAGTTATGGGGGCATTGTACTGTGTGGAGGACAGTTATGGGGGGATTATACTGTATGGGGTGCAGCTTTGGGGGCATTATACTGTGTGGAGGGCAATTTTGCAGGCATTCTACTGTGTGGAGGACAGTTATGGGGGGGGGATTATACTGGGTGGGGTGCAGCTATGGGGGCATTATACTGTGTGAGGGTAGTTATGGGGGGCATTATATTGTGTGGAGGGCATTATACTGTGTGGGGGCAGCTATAGTGGCATTATACTGTCCGGAGGCAGCTATAAGGGGCATTATACCGTGTGGGGAGAACTATGGGGACAATATACTGTGTGGGAGAGTGTCAGGGGATATATTTTATATACAGTAGTATACAGCAGACTCAGGGGATAAATATTCAATGGCGTAGCGTGCAACTAAGGGGCGTGGTCTAAATAATTGTTCAATAATCGTAATCGAGGTTACATGTTCAATTAATCGTGGTGTTGATTTAGGTCATAACTCCAACGCTTGGACTTATAATTTATTGTGTGACATTGAATTTTTCACATCCAGCAAATCAGTATTTAGGAAATACTTAACTGGAGCTGTCAGCTCCCCTGTGTGGTGTAGTATAGAGGATCTGTCAGCTCTCCTGTGTGGTGTAGTATAGAGGAGCTGTCAGCCCCCCTGTGCGGTGTAGTATAGAGGAGCTGTCAGTTCCCCTGTGTGGTGTAGTATAGAGGAGCGGTCAGCTCTCCTGTGTGGTGTAGTATAGAGGAGCTGTCAGCTCTCCTGTGTGGTGTAGTATAGAGGATCTGTCAGCTCTCCTGTGTGGTGTAGTATAGAGGAGCTGTCAGCTCCCCTGTGTGGTGTAGTATAGAGGATCTGTCAGCCCCCCTGTGCGGTGTAGTATAGAGGAGCTGTCAGTTCCCCTGTGTGGTGTAGTATAGAGGATCTGTCAGCTCTCGTGTGGTGTAGTATAGGGGATCTGTCAGCTCTCCTGTGTGGTGTAGTATAGAGGAGCTGTCAGCTCTCCTGTGTGGTGTAGTATAGAGGATCTGTCAGCTCTCCTGTGTGGTGTAGTATAGAGGAGCTGTCAGCTCTCCTGTGTGGTGTAGTATAGAGGAGCTGTCAGCCCCCCTGTGCGGTGTAGTATAGAGGAGCTGTCAGCTCTCCTGTGTGGTGTAGTATAGAGGAGCTGTCAGCTCTCCTGTGTGGTGTAGTATAGAGGATCTGTCAGTTCCCCTGTGTGGTGTAGTATAGAGGAGCTGTCAGCTCTCCTGTGTGGTGTAGTATAGAGGAGCTGTCAGTTCTCCTGTGTGGTGTAGTATAGAGGAGCTGTCAGCTCTCCTGTGTGGTGTAGTATAGAGGAGCTGTCAGCTCTCCTGTGTGGTGTAGTATAGAGGATCTGTCAGTTCCCCTGTGTGGTGTAGTATAGAGGAGCTGTCAGCTCTCCTGTATGGTGTGGTGTAGTATAGAGGATCTGTCAGCTCTCCTGTATGGTGTAGTATAGAGGAGCTGTCAGCTCTCCTGTGTGGTGTAGTATAGAGGATCTGTCAGCTCTCCTGTGTGGTGTAGTATAGAGGAGCTGTCAGCCCCCCTGTGCGGTGTAGTATAGAGGAGCTGTCAGTTCCCCTGTGTGGTGTAGTATAGAGGATCTGTCAGCTCTCGTGTGGTGTAGTATAGGGGATCTGTCAGCTCTCCTGTGTGGTGTAGTATAGAGGAGCTGTCAGCTCTCCTGTGTGGTGTAGTATAGAGGAGCTGTCAGTTCTCCTGTGTGGTGTAGTATAGAGGAGCTGTCAGCTCTCCTGTGTGGTGTAGTATAGAGGAGCTGTCAGCTCTCCTGTGTGGTGTAGTATAGAGGATCTGTCAGTTCCCCTGTGTGGTGTAGTATAGAGGAGCTGTCAGCTCTCCTGTATGGTGTGGTGTAGTATAGAGGATCTGTCAGCTCTCCTGTATGGTGTAGTATAGAGGAGCTGTCAGCTCTCCTGTGTGGTGTAGTATAGAGGATCTGTCAGCTCTCCTGTGTGGTGTAGTATAGAGGATCTGTCAGCTCTCCTGTGTGGTGTAGTATAGAGGAGCTGTCAGTTCTCCTGTGTGGTGTAGTATAGAGGAGCTGTCAGCTCTCCTGTGTGGTGTAGTATAGAGGATCTGTCAGTTCCCCTGTGTGGTGTAGTATAGAGGAGCTGTCAGCTCTCCTGTATGGTGTGGTGTAGTATAGAGGATCTGTCAGCTCTCCTGTATGGTGTAGTATAGAGGAGCTGTCAGCTCTCCTGTGTGGTGTAGTATAGAGGATCTGTCAGCTCTCCTGTGTGGTGTAGTATAGAGGAGCTGTCAGCCCCCCTGTGCGGTGTAGTATAGAGGAGCTGTCAGTTCCCCTGTGTGGTGTAGTATAGAGGATCTGTCAGCTCTCGTGTGGTGTAGTATAGGGGATCTGTCAGCTCTCCTGTGTGGTGTAGTATAGAGGAGCTGTCAGCTCTCCTGTGTGGTGTAGTATAGAGGAGCTGTCAGTTCTCCTGTGTGGTGTAGTATAGAGGAGCTGTCAGCTCTCCTGTGTGGTGTAGTATAGAGGAGCTGTCAGCTCTCCTGTGTGGTGTAGTATAGAGGATCTGTCAGTTCCCCTGTGTGGTGTAGTATAGAGGAGCTGTCAGCTCTCCTGTATGGTGTGGTGTAGTATAGAGGATCTGTCAGCTCTCCTGTATGGTGTAGTATAGAGGAGCTGTCAGCTCTCCTGTGTGGTGTAGTATAGAGGATCTGTCAGCTCTCCTGTGTGGTGTAGTATAGAGGATCTGTCAGCTCTCCTGTGTGGTGTAGTATAGAGGAGCTGTCAGTTCTCCTGTGTGGTGTAGTATAGAGGAGCTGTCAGCTCTCCTGTGTGGTGTAGTATAGAGGAGCTGTCAGCTCTCCTGTGTGGTGTAGTATAGAGGAGCTGTCAGCTCTCCTGTGTGGTGTAGTATAGAGGATCTGTCAGTTCCCCTGTGTGGTGTAGTATAGAGGAGCTGTCAGCTCTCCTGTATGGTGTGGTGTAGTATAGAGGATCTGTCAGCTCTCCTGTATGGTGTAGTATAGAGGAGCTGTCAGCTCTCCTGTGTGGTATAGTATAGAGGACCTATCAGCTCTCCTGTGTGGTGTAGTATAGAGGAGCTGTCAGCTCTCCTGTGTGGTGTAGTATAGAGGATCTGTCAGTTCTCCGGTGTGGTGTAGTATAGAGGATCTGTCAGCTCTCCTGTGTGGTGTAGTATAGAGGAGCTGTCAGCTCCCCTGTGTGGTGTAGTATAGAGGAGCTGTCAGCTCCCCTGTGTGGTGTAGTATAGAGGAGCTGTCAGCTCCCCTGTGTGGTGTAGTATAGAGGAGCTGTCAGCTCCCCTGTGTGGTGTGGTGTGTAGTGTAGTGTACAGGATCTGTCCACTCTCCTGCAGTCATACTCATATCTATCTGTCCCCTATTTCTTCCTTACATTTGGTAGGTTAACAAGAGGTAGAACTTTTGACAAATAAAATTCTGACATCAGATTGGTTACTATGGGCAACTACTCCCCTTTTTCTTTGCACTACTTTGATAAATCTCTCCCCATTAAGCAGTCAACCAAGACATAAGCTTTACCTCTGAACAGTCAGGTGGGACGTCTCAATCTGATCTTTCACCCATTGGGCAGAGCGATTCAAGAACGTGCTTCCGTGGGGTATATTGTGGAACTGGTGGACAAGTGAATTTAGTCCTGACATCCACGTGTGCTTCAACTTTAACAATAATTTTTCTAATAGGAATAAGAATCGTGATTGGTTTATTCACACATGAAACGTTACATTAAAACAAAATACCTTTATATTAATACTATTAAGTCCTATATACAATTGGAGGTTTTTGTGACATTTTAGCTGCTGCTAAAAAAAAATCAGACACAAAGTTGCAGAATTTTTCAACATTAATTATAAGGCCAAAAGTATGTGGACACCTGACCATCACACCTGTTGGACATCTTATTTCAAAAGCATGGGTGTCAATATGGAGTTTGGCGCCTTTGCGGCTATACCAGTCTCCACTTTCCACAAGATTTTGGATTGTGTCTGTGGACATTTTTGCCCATTCAGACAAAAAAAACAACCTTTGTGATGCCAGACACTGATGTTGGTGGAGAGGGTCTGGCTTGCAATCTCCGTTCTAGCTCATCCCAAAGATGTTGGATGGGGTTGGGATTAGGGCTCTGCGCAGGGCCGTCAAGTTCTTCCACACCAAACTCGTCACCCCATGGTCTTTATGGAAAAGAAAAGGGGTGAACCACAAACTGTTCCCACAAAATTGGAAGCATACCATTCTGTAAAATATTTTTGCATGCTGTAGCATTACTCTTCACTGAAAATAAGGAAATAAACCCTGAAAAACAGCCCCAGACCATTATCCCTCCTCCAGCAGCTTTTACAGTAGTCACTATGTGTTCTGGTAGATAGCTTACTCTTTACATTCACCAAGTTCATCCATCAGACTGCCAGATAGTGAGACGTGATCCAACACTTTAGAGAACACGCTGCTCCAGAGTCCAGTGAGGACGTGCTTTACATCAGTTCAGCAGACTCTTGGCATTGTGCATAAATATGTGCAGCGGCCATGGAAACCCAATGTGTGAAGCTTCGGACGCACAGTTCTTGTGCTGATGTCACTTTTAGAGGCAGTGTGGAGCTTTGAAGCGATAGAACAGAGGATAGGAGATTTTTACACGCCATGTGCTTTAGTACTCGTCAGCCCCTTCTAGACGCTTCCTCTTCACAACAATAGCACGTACAGGTGACCGGGGCAGATCTAGCAGATCAGAAATTTCACACACTAACGTGAGGCACAGGTGGCATCCTATGACAGTGCCACATTTCAAGTCACTGAGCTCTTCAGTACGACCCATACAGTTTATGGAGATGGATATGGCTGTGTGTTTGATTTTAATGCGCCAATTTGCAATAGGCGTGACTGAAACACCTGAACTGAATAATTAGGGAGGGGTGTCCACATACTTTTGGCCATACAGTGAATAAAGATTTTGGACCAGCATATGATTCAAGGCATAAGTCTTGGTTTAGGTGAACCTATTACTTTAGTCAGTCATGTTAATCCTGGTCCATGAATCCTATCCTATTGGACTGGGTTCACAGTGTGGTCAAAACGCGTTTTGTTGTGGTCACAGCACAAAAAAGCATTTTGACTGCACCATGTGAACCCAGCCTAACAAAAAATTAAATGCAGGCATTAAGCACAAGTGGTACCTGATAAATGGGTGATGTCGGAGGGCTGGGCACAGAGCTGGAAAATAGTGAGGAGCAGGTCTTCCGCAGACGGCATCTGCAAGCAGTCTTTTACAGAGCTGAAGAAGTTGTAAGCCACATCACAGATGAAGGACACAGACTGCTCAATATCACCGGCCTCAGACAGGTCCTTGGCTTTGGTCAAAGCGCAGTGAAGTTTATCTATAATCTTCTCTACGTAGACCTCTGCGATCAAAGACTCTATGAGGAAGCACAAAAAATAATTACAATTACATATCTCACCATCATATTAATGCAGGATTGACAATTCAAATATTTAGCAAAATTCATTAGAAAAAAGGGTCAGGTTAATTTCCCAGAAACAGCTCCACTTGTTCATTGCCTATCTGGTATTTAAGTGAATTGAGCTGAGCTGCAATACCAGATACAGCCCAGCGTGGTGCTGCTTCTCAAAAAAAATCCTTTGATCCATTAGCCCATAAGTGTCTTTACGACAGCCAGTGGCCACATGATCGCCAGGATAACAGTCAGATGACAGAGCTGTTCGGTCTAACTATACCAAGCACATCTCTGATTATGAGACAAATAAAAAAGGGCTAGCAATAGAAAAAAAAAAAAAAGTCATCATGAACTGGTGAAAAAAACCCTGATAACCCCCATCCCACTAACCAGTCCAAATCCCTAGCCTCAATGCAATTCCCATAACTAGGCCGTGTTAGATATCGAAATAAGCAGACATATGAATTCTAGTTTAGGATTTCTCTATGCGATAAAAAATATTTGCTTAAACTCAAAATATTAGGCACTGTTCACACCTCTGAAGGCTTGGTTAGGCGCCACGGTCACAGATTACGTTGTTTTTGACAGACAAAATAGCACAGCATACGACATTTTATTTGGCAAAATGACAGACGCCATGACGGAAACCAATAAAGCCAATGGGTTCCGCCAAACGCTGTTGGGTCCTGTCATGTGACGGATATAACAGCTCCAGAGTTTTGTTGTTCTGCTCCTATGATGGAGCAGAACAGAAAACCTGAACGCAGATGTGAACAGAGCCTCACTACATCACAAACCAAAAGCCCAATAAGGTAAAAAAAAAATACAAAAATCAAATACACTATAAAAGTGTAGAAATAGAATTGAATGCCCTGTTGCAAAAAATAAATAAAAAAAAGGAAGATGCAAAAATCACTTTTATCACATAAAAGTTATGTCTGTTTACCCAGCAGAAGTGGAAAATCACTGATAATCTTTGGATCATAAAGACCAAAAATATATGCGGTATTAAAGGAGATCTGTCACCTCTCCTGACATGTCTGTTTTAAAAAAAATACTTCTATTTCCCATGAAATAACAATTCTAGAAAAAGTTCTCTTAGAAATCTGCATTGTGCCGCTCCTCTGTTATTACTCGTCAAAGGGGCGTGTTCCTACATAGTCTCACTCAGTCAGCACTGATTGGACAGTGTCAGTCTGTGTAAGGACACACCCCCTTCTGGTAACACCCAGTTGTCAATTTATTCATAAATTTCTCAGAGGAATAACAAAGGAACGGTACAGCGTAGAATTCTAAGAAAAGATGCTCTAGAACTCTTATTTCATGGGGATTCAAGTATTTACTAAAATAGACATGTCAGGAGAGGTGACAGGTTCTCTTTAAGTAAATGTAAGTAGCAGGTGGACCTCTGAAAAGATTCTGTCCGAGACCAGACGCTGGTTGTAGTGTCTCCACAGCAACCCATGGCAAATGTGACTCTTGCCAAAATATCCTACTCTCATGATGATCTCTCATACAAGCATGTGAAATGAGATCGACCACATTCATATATTATATATATAAAATATACAATGGGATAGGAACATATTTCAGCAATGTTGAGGACCTGGAACTCCGTAGTGTAAGGGGTACCACTCACCATTTCTAACATGCTCCGAGAGAACCAGGCTTAGCAGAGCCCACTTATCGCTGCAGTGCGGCTCTTCTGGTCTGGTCCGGTCTATTAACCCTGTGCTGCACAGATCACTTGCTAGAGAGATCAGCTTATCACCGAGAATATCGCCTTTCAGCCAGTCACAAATCAGAGAATGCTTCACAGGATCTGAACAAGCCTGAAGGAAAAAGATAGAAAAAGCTGAAATAAAGATGGTTTTCCTATTAAATGAATGAGTATTTTCCTCATAAAAAAGGCCCAGCAGTAAATAGAAGTCCTTGTAGTTGTCATCAAGTTTCTTCATTATGGGAAAGTCGGGTGACAACCAATGTGGTAACTATTAAAAAAGTTGTCTTATCAGGAAAACCCCTGTCCATTCACCCTGGTAGGGCACACGGACATCATAGAGAGGCTTCTCGGACTCTACGAACTATTGTGGAAGGCCACTAACATGCAGCAGATCTTGCAGACTCGGCAAATTCATGTTTTACATGGCCGGCCATTCATCTGAATTGTTGCCATGTAATACTGCATGTATCCTTCAGTGGTTGCTGCAGGGGAAAATAATCAGCCGGCGGCAAATTCCCCTCTGTCTGTAATGAGACAAACACTAAAGATTGGATTTCTACATAACTGAACCTGGGAGTGTGGACTGCGACATTCAACAAAAAGAATAATATAAAACACTTTCTAAAGAAATAATGAATAAAATGAGAACAAATGACATACCTTCTGAATGATGTAGAGGAAAACGTGCCACTGAAATTCCATCTGGAAGAGAGATCATGAGGGAATGAAGACGCTACAGAACGTATCATTTTACCATTACAGATATTGAGCCTGTCAATCACTCATAATCCTACAGCTGGCCATACACAGGAGACAAACACAGGCAAAATGGCACGTTTCGCCAGGGGGAAGCTTTGGCGAAACGCGCGGCGGTGTATGTGGGTCTGGTCATTCTCTGGCGCCGGTAATCTTTTCCATTTCTTTCATTGTACTATGTATGCATTTCCCGCTTAGGGTTGATTATATGTATCTGTTTAGCACATTATGCATTTGTACCGGTGTACCGTGATATTTGGATTATCTATGTCCATCACGATTTACCTGTGCTGGGAAGCATTAACACTACATCATTGTATGTCTTACATGAAGGACCGTTTCTTGTAGCCATTTCACCTGCCGTGCCTTCTTCTTTCTCTCTCTTTTTCTGTGAAGGTTGTACGCTCTATTTTATCATATTTTTGTATTTTTTATCTTGTTGATTAATAAAGTTGTATTTGATTTTTATGCTTAAAGATCGCGTTGTCCCTCAGTTGGCTTTCTTTGACACGAGCCATTTATATATACATGGGATCCCAATAAGGAGACATATTAGAAAGTTGTAGAACTTCTCATATATATAGTAATCAAACTTGGAAAACCCCTTTAAGGCTGGGCTCCCACGGGTCAGATACGCTGCGTAAAAGTACACAGCATATTCGACCTAGAACCTGCAGGGAATTACGCCCGAAACCCCGTACCAAATGGTGGTGCAGTTTTTCCGACTGAATCTCCGCTACGGAAAACAGTATTTGGAAAAAAGAAAAATAGCGAATACCCCCCCCCCCCCCCCCAACAATTGTCATAGTGACGTGTCCCTCTGTTCTCCGTGCAGTTTGGCCACGTGGGATGACGCTGCAGCCTATGTGATCACTGTAGCGGTCATTGGGCGCAGAGGTCAGATGGGATGAAACTGAATCCCAGGAGTCTGGCCTGGAAGGAGGAGAACAGAGGAATGCTACGCTATGACAACGGCCGCGGGTACATGTTCCATATTTGTATACATTTTTTATTTTTAGGTTTTTAAAAAGTTGTTTTTTTCTGATTTGCATTTTTTTGTGCCAAAATTGCAGCGTTTCAACCGCAAAAGTCACAATATTTTCTATTTGTTGCAGGTTTTAACGCCCCATTAAATTCAATGCGGAAAACTCGCAACAGAAGAGCAACGAATCCGCAGCATAAATTGACATGCTGCAGATAAATCCGCACCGCGGGTCAATTTATGAAAGTTTTCGCCGATTTTTTTCTGCAGTGTGTGCATGAGATTTCATCAAATGCCCTCCACTTTGCTGCTACTGCAAACGCTGCGGAATCTCTGCACAGAATCCCACTGCAGAAACTCTGCAGCATTTACGCTCTGTGGAAACCCGGCCTAAGTCTATGGGCACTTACTCTTCAAAGAAAACTATGTTGTAGCGAGGAGACGAGAAAACGTGACATGTGATCCGGAGTTCTGCCGCCTTATCAGATCTTCTGTTGAGTTCGAGTTAAATTTTGCATTCACTAATCTACATTATGACATCTTGAAAAAGAAGCTCTTACAAGACAGAATATCCATTTTACAGATGTAGTTTGAATATCGATTACCTTTACTAATCCATCCAAAAGAAGTTCTCTCTCCAAAGGTTCGGGACAACATATCAGAACACTATACAGGAGGTCTACTAAGAAGTCAGCGTCTTCTCGGGTGCCTTCTTGCAGCCAAACGGTTAATTTCTGATGCAAGAACTGCACAGCTGGATTTCCAGGATTCAGCCTTGCATCGTCCCCGGATTGTTCTAAGAGCACGTGAAATACTCTTACAGAGGAGAAAGTACTAAGGAGAGCAGCCAGAAACTTCAGGTGCCGGTTAGACCCTTGTTCGGCAATGTACGCCATGCTCAGCTCCGCCAGCTTACAAACCAAGTCCTGAAGACGCTTGTGTCGAAGGTCAGTCAATGCTTGGTCTCCTTCATCCTTTGTAAGGGAGGCCGGAGCGGTCGGAGGATCTACAGGTGGAGTCTCCAGCTGAACACCATCTTTCGCATGGTCTTCTTCATCTGTAAATCTAATCTTGGCTTTTTTCTTTTTAGTTGCCTTCAGAGAACAATTTGGGTTCTGCATGACTTTTAGAAATCCTGAAACTCCAGCCAGTTCCCGCTCTGCGGCTTCTGTAACATCCACGTGAGTGACACAGACCTGCTCCAAGCTCTCCCAAAAGGACGACAACACGGCAGAATAAGTTTTGGAAAAGTCTTCTCCCAGTTCTTGACTTTTTGCTTTCTTCTCCCAAGAATGAACGGTCTCCTCTACTTGGCCGAACAGCGGACTGCTCTGTAGTTTGGGATCTTTTAATGAGGAATCAATAAGAGGGATTAACTAAGGAAGAAAAAAATAAAAATAATCACACACACACACATGTAAACATCCAGGTATTACCATAGACAACAAAAGAAAAGATTACAATATCAACTACAAGAACAGTACTTTATAGGACTACATTAAAAGGGGGCTGTCGGAACACAAAAACAGGCCCCCCAAATGATCCCAAATAGGTCCTGCAGCCAAAAATCCCAGATGGCAAGTCCTCAAATTTCCTACACAGCGTCCGTCAAAATCAATGAACAGAAAATAACATACATGTTCGGCTGAGCTGCATGTCTATAGGGGACTCGGAGGTGACCATTGCTTGGTGGACAGCAATTGCATGTCTATGCCCAGTTATACTCTCACAGCTCGACACAACATGCCTGACATTTCTGCTTCAAATTATTTATTCTGTACGCTACAACTACGACTTCACCACCAGTCTGGTTCGTATACCCACACTGAGTGCCAGGTACAGGACTTTCTGAACTCCAGGTCTACTGCCAACTTTTATTTCCAACGCCAAACAATACATCACCACTTGGCACCAATGTATATATTATACAGAATAAGGTTTCGTCCCAAAAGATTATAATGTCGTCGTCCCCCTACACGTCCACAAATTATGTAATATATACAGATCATTTTACAACTCAGACTTCCATTGACCAAAATATATACTCCATGTAACAACAAGAGCAGCGGCTGCCAGCTGAAACAACATCCCACCCTGGACTCGATAACCTCGAAACACAATGAAATGTAATCCTTGAAACACAATTCCCTCAATACTTTGAATTTATAATCAGATTTATGTATAGCCGCAGAACAATGTTTACTTCTTCCAAATTAACAGCAGGATGTCTGGACTTGCACCGTCTTATTAGACTTCGTGCAATGGAAAAATACTATAGACGACCATTGTGCCTACAAGGAATCGGAATATTGTTATTCCATTTCCACGGATAAAACCTGCGCATCTAGTGTCCTATAAAGCAGCACATAAACCTCTCCGCTCCGGCGTTCTCCGCCCCTCCAGCATGATTGACAGGCTCCTCACTACAAGCACCAATAGCAAATCTTACACGTAAAGGAGGCAGAGCTCATAGTGCGGGACAAGCCCCTGAAACCAGTGGCCATCAGTCGATACAAGCCGGGGTTACATGGTTGTGCCGCATCTGCTACAGTGGCAGCCATTTTTTACAGTGTCTATGGGTCCTGCCTAATAAAGGGGGTTCCAATCAGAGAATACCAGTCTATGACGTCCATACAGTACTCAATGGCCCGCTCCGGACACTAATATATGTGCTGTGTGCTTTCAGCAAAAGTGGAACTACGCTTTCAAGAGGACCTCTCACCAGCAGCAGAGGCTGGAATTATATTTAGTGATCAGAATGGATGACAAGGGGAATGGTAACACCAGGTTTTTAATTAATGTTTTCATTTCCAGGAGGAATAACAGAGGGACGCCCTAACACAGAGTTCCAAAATAAGAGTAGTACAAGTATTAACTGAAACCAACATATCTGGAGCGCCGCCAGTTCCTCTATAACGTATATTACTTTGTTGTTATTGGCATGTTGGTCAAATCCTAGTAATCACTAACAGGTTAATAGTAAAGTCCCATACTTGGTCAGTTATGAGTGACTGTCGAATCTTCACATGCTCCTCGCTGTCTCCTATGTTTTCCTGCATGGTAAAGCGCAGACATTCGGTGTAGGCGCACAGTATGGCGCAACATTCGGTGGGGCTGGCAATAGCGCGTTCACTGGACAGGCTGGGAATAGTAAATGGTCACATTAGTTTGATGCTTGGTCCAAGAAAAATGAAAAAGGAACAAAAAGGACAAATTTAATTAAAAAAAATCTGGATTTATTTATTTTTTTTATATTAGGGATTAGAATGATAAATGAAAACAGCAACGAAGGGAAGCAATAAAACATGCAAAAACAAAGACCAACAACGAGACAAAAGGAGATTAAGGTTTAAGATCGGCCACAATGCAGTTGATTGATTGTACGACAGATCGATGGCATGAACAGTCCAACCATCAACGTGCCAAAAAGAACTTGCGGAACTGGGAAAAAAATTAAACATTTTTTTTTATATAAAAAATAAAGAGCCAAGTGACAATTACATGTCCATGATCGGGCAATCACACCATAGACACATAGTTAGCCACGGCCGCCGTCCAACATGGAAAATGCTCGGCAGAAATATCCCAGTTCAGTTGACTTTATCTAATGTGGATGGCCAGCTTAAGATATATTAAAAAAGGAAAAAAATACTATCACAGCTATGAGCTAAATCAAAAAAGAGTTACATTTATTAACAATTTACAGCTAATTACTTATAAGCACAAAAAAAATAAAAAAATAAAAATCGGTGTGAAAATGCCCTGAGGCAGTGATATTGTGGAGGTGCAAAGCGTAGATTGATAGTGCGGATTGTAGGATCGTAACATTGGGGGCAAGTACCAGTTATAGGACCTCTACTCTGGCGTCACCTGCTTTATATAATACATATTAAAAATTTAGCCACCTCCAAAATAATTTGTAATGCTTCTACTGCACTGATTCTCCGTTACAACCGGTGTTTTACTTTAATGCTGCATTCACAATTCTGCTGGACATCATTGGAAATAGTCGAAATTAGGCAAATTCCATTTGTTTTTCCTACAGATTACTGTACAGTGTTAGGCCTCATGCACACGACCGTGCTCGTATTTATGAGCACGGCCGGCCACGGGCAGCCGGCCGTTTTTCCGAGCCGTGCTCCCATTATAAAGTATAGTAGCACGGCCCGTAAAATAAAAAAATAGAACATGTTCTACCTTTTTAACGGCACAGGCACCTTCCCGTGAGAAAACGGGAAGGTACCCGTGGCCAACAGAAGTCTATGGGCCCGTTATTTCGGGTCGTAATTACGACCCGTAATAACGGGTGTTTTTACGGTCGTGTGCATGAGGCCTTAGATGTAAAGACCAGGAAAAAAAAAACAGCTGGAATCATGGAGACCGCACTATTGAGGTCATATAACCAGTTCAACTTATATGACCTAGTGACAGGTCCTCTTTAAAACCTGCAGAATTATGATTGCAGCTCAGGATCAGTACAACATATTTAAAGAGGCTCTGTCACCAGATTTTGCAGCCCCTATCTGCTATTGCAGCAGATCGGCGCTGCAATGTAGATTACAGTAACGTTTTTATTTTTAAAAAACGAGCATTTTTGGCCAAGTTATGACCATTTTTGTAGTTATGCAAATGAGGCTTGCAAAAGTCCAAGTGGGCGTGTTTAAAGTAAAAGTCCAACTGGGCGTGTATTATGTGCGTACATCGGGGCGTTTTTACTTCTTTTACTAGCTGGGCGTTGTGTATAGAAGTATCATCCACTTCTCTTCAGAACGCCCAGCTTCTGGCAGTGCAGACACAGCCGTGTTCTCGAGAGATCACGCTGTGTCGTCACTCACTTCCTGCCCCAGGTCCTGCATCGTGTCGGCCACATCGGCACCAGAGGCTACAGTTGATTCTGCAGCAGCATCGTCGTTTGCAGGTAAGTCGATGTAGCTACTTACCTGCAAACGCCGATGCTGCTGCAGAATCAACTGTAGCCTCTGGTGCCGGTGTCCTCGCTCGTCTGACACGATGCAGGACCTGTGAGTGACGACACAGCGTGATCTCTCGAGAACACGCTGTGTGTCTGCACTGCCAGAAGCTGGGCGTTGTGAAGAGAAGTGGATGATACTTCTCATCAGAACGCCCAGCTAGTAAAAGTAGTAAACACGCCCCGATGTACACACATAATACACGCCCAGTTGGACTTTTACTGTAAACACGCCCAGTTGTACTTTTGAAAGCCTCATTTGCATAAATACGAAAATGGTCATAACTTGGCCAAAAATGCTCGTTTTTTAAAAATAAAAACGTTACTGTAATCTACATTGCAGCGCCGATCTGCTGCAATAGCAGATAGGGGTTGCAAAATCTGGTGACAGAGCCTCTTTAACTCAATGTGACAGCGCAAGTGTAACCAATTCTCCACCGGCAACTTGGACCGGTCACCCTGATCCCAGGATCATATGGCTTTCAATAGATGTTACGGATCATTCTTATGGTATAGCTAAAAGATAAGCCATGAGAGTTCTGGTGGGAAAAAAACTTCCATTAAGTAGCATTGGGGAATGGCTAATATTGAAAATTGGTTCCTAACATTATGACACGGAGTCAGGTAGCCATTGGCGGACGTAAAAAATGCCCCCTTGTAAGTCACAAATAACATACCCCTGGATTAAAGAGTCAAACAAAGTGTTGTAGAAGTCCATCCGAGGCTGGGTGGTTTCACTGGGGACTTTGCTAATAAACGGTAGCAGATTGGGGAAGATTATGGTGGCCAGCCCTCTTCCTCCCTCTCTTAGCACGGTCCACAGCTTGGGTAAAACTCCCTTTTTGGCATTTACATGATCCCAGCAATTCTGCGTGATAAAGACATGACGGTATAAAAACAAACAAGAGTATTTACATATTACTAGAGAAACATCGATATTGAAGGGTAACTAAACTTTGAAAAAACGTTTGACTTGTTACAGTGACATGTCAGAAGTTTGGATCGGTGGGGTCCAAGCATCGAGACCCTCACCGATTGCTAAAGCGAAGTGGCAGAAGCGCTCGCGTGGGCTCTGTGCTGCTTCGTTTCTAAATTGACTTTCTATTGAGCCCATACACCGTTCCGAGGAAAGGCGATCAGAAACGAAGCAGTACAGCGCCCACCCTAGCGCTTCGTTTTAGCAATCGATGGGGTTCTCGGTGCTCGAACTCACTAGGACGTGTCAAAAGTTTTTTAAATCTTAGTAACACTATAACAGACCATTAAAACGGAATAAATAGAAGAAAATACTTAGGCAGTGTTGTATGACGGACAGCCCGCTCACCTCTATAGTGGTCAGTGTGTACAGAACAGACTCCCAGAGCGCAGGGCACACCACAGCATCACTGTCATCAATACCCAGCAGCACAGCCGGGCACACACGAGGCGCTTCAGTGTTTACCAGAGATGGAAGATGCTGGCAGAGAGCGGAAACCAGCTCAAAGAAAGCCGAGCGAATCTACAGAACAAGAGACATACCTTATATTAGACCATTGAGTGTAACAAATAATATCAGTCGTGACAGAAAATCTCATATACGGCACACGGATACTGATCGCGCGCACATCATCACTGCCTAATGGACTTGGAGTTGAGAGACTGCTCTAAAGTCTAGACAGTCAACAATTGACCGATAAAGACTGCAGACCATCAAATTCTAATACAACTCGGCTGATCTGGTGGTGGAGGGAGATAAGCGGCTCACAGACACCTCATGTCCCCTGACATAAGCAGCGCAGTAGAACATGATAGTTTGACTCCAACCTGATCAGAAGTGGACAAAGACATTGCAATACACTGTTATGCCTATGCAGGTCCTGACTTCTATCTTTGGGGTCATGCACCGACCCCTAAAGTTTTACACTAAAACACAGTGAATCAGTTTTGCCTTGACTGTTCCTTATGGCCGGGTTCACACGGAGTATTTTGCAGGCAGAAAATCTGCCTCAAAATCCCGTTTGGAATTTTGAGGCAGATTTTACTCTGCCTACACGCCGATTATAGCAGCGTTTTTCGCCCGCCGCCATTGAGCGCCGCGGGCAAAAAACGCTGCAAAATACGCTTCTTCTGTCTCCCATTGATGTCAATGGGCGGCCAGAAGCACAAACGCCCGAAGATAGGGCACGCCCCTTCTTTTTCCCGCGAGCCGGTTTTTTCGCTCGCGGGAAAAAACCGCCTCCGCCTCCCATTGAAATCAATGGGAGGCATTTTCGGCAGTTTTTTGGCGCGTTTTCAGACGCGGTTTCCAAAAAACTCAGTGTGAACTTGCCTTTAAAGAGGCTCTGTCACCAGATTTTGCAACCCCTATCTGCTATTGCAGCAGATAGGCGCTGCAATGTAGATTACAGTAACGTTTTTATTTTTAAAAAACGAGCATTTTTGGCCAAGTTATGACCATTTTTGTAGTTATGCAAATGAGGCTTGCAAAAGTCCAAGTGGGTGTGTTTAAAAGTAAAAGTCCAAGTGGGCGTGTATTATGTGCGTACATCGGGGCGTTTTTAATACTTTCACTAGCTGGGCGCTCTGATGAGAAGTAACATCCTCTTCTCTTCAGAACGCCCAGCTTGTGACAGTGCAGATCTGTGACGTCACTCACAGGTCCTGCATCGTGACGGCCACATCGGCACCAGAGGCTACAGTTGATTCTGCAGCAGCAACAGCGTTTGCAGGTAAGTCGATCTTACCTGCAAACGCTGATGCTGCTGCAGAATCAACTGTAGCCTCTGGTGCCGATGTGGCCGTCACGATGCAGGACCTGTGAGTGACGTCACAGATCTGCACTGTCAGAAGCTGGGCGTTCTGAAGAGAAGAGGATGTTACTTCTCTTCACAGCGCCCAGCTAGTAAAAGTATTAAAAACGCCCCGATGTACGCACCTAATACACGCCCACTTGGACTTTTACTTTTAAACACACCCACTTGGACTTTTGCAAGCCTCATTTGCATAATTACAAAAATGGTCATAACTTGGCCAAAAATGCTCGTTTTTTAAAAATAAAAACGTTACTGTAATCTACATTGCAGCGCCTACCTGCTGCAATAGCAGATAGGGGTTGCAAAATCTGGTGACAGAGCCTCTTTAAGGTGTACTTGGATATGCCATCAATATGTGATTGGTGGTGGTATGACTTCTGTGACTCCTGCTGATCTGTAAAACGAAGTGGCAGTGGTATTAGGAAAGGCGACTCCATCTCTTGTGCTCCACTCAACTATTCCTGAAGATCCACCAGAAAAAGCTGTGCAGATCCAAAGTAGCACAGCGCTTCCCTACACACATGCCACTTTTTGGCAGGGGTCACATCGGTCAGACCTTCACTGATAGGACATTGATTGCATATCCTAGTGATATCGCTTTCATTTTTTAGTGATACAACCACTTTAATATTAGAATATATCTTTATAAGAGCTGCAGCTGCGTTTATGCGATAAATTGCTCCAAGTCTCCTGCTCGCCATCACACAGCCAAAGAGTTAAAATAATAAAAATCTGTCTGCGTTCAGCTGCTATTTGGGGGCGCTGAGGAGCTTACTAAAGTGGATTTATCATTGAGATTGAGGAGAGAAGTATGAAGCTGTATGCAGTGAGCTCCCTCTAGAGGCAGGTTCAGGTAGCCAGAATTTGATCACATAAAGAGAAGCGGTCTGCTCTCAGGACATGTTAGTTTGTTCAATTCCCCATAAAACAACAAATCCGATGCACCTTTTCTTGGAACTCTGCATTGTACCGTTCCTCTTTTATTCCTCCTGGAAATGTATGAATAAATTGGGCGTTACCATTGTCCTTGTCAATAGGGTGTGTCCATACACAGTCACACCCAGAGCAGATTGCGACATTTCCAGGAGGAACAACAGAGGAAAGGTAGAAAAGCTGCTCTAGAACGGTTATTTCATGGGGAATTCAGGTATTTTACTTAAACAGACATGTCAGGAGAAGTGACAATCCTCTTAACTATGGATGTTTGAAGCCCCTATAACTATATTATATAAAATTAGGTGCAAATTTCTGTTCAGATAAAAAAAAACAAAATCAATACGATCACGGTATATTTTAGCAGCTGTTACCATGAGTAGCTGGCAGGATAACTTCACACCCACCAACAGAAGCCACATAAAATGGTGACTCATTTAGGAGATATTCCACTATTTGATTTTCAGCTTTATGTGAACACGACACATACAATCCGGCTAAATTCTTACATTTGGTGACTGGTGTTTGCTGTATTTCCAGAACTTGCTCTGTGCCAACAGGAGCGCTAGTCTGTCTTGAATGGCAGCATTTTCACTGCCTGGCAACATAGAGAGGAGACGCTTCAAAGCCAGCAAAGAACAAGTCACAACCCTGAAGTACTTCGATTCTCTTTCTTCAGGTGGGACAGTCCTGTAAAATAATCAAGAGAAGATTGAAGATCCACTCTAAAAATACAGAAACAAAATGAGATCTCTTAATCCCACCCAAAAAGACCCCAACATTCAAAAATGTATATGCCAGAATCTCCATGCAGCTACACGTAAGCTACTGAAATCTGTTATCAGTCATTCATTATTCAACATTTATTTAAAACAAATATTTAATTCCCAGTTTCTTCATTTTTCATACCCACTGGGTATGACCCAAATGTCTCATATTAAGCGGGGGTTCTACCTCTAGGACTAGGCCGGATCTAACCCACCTGGTGAATTAAGTGTGGGCTTCAAGCGGAGCGGAGCACGCAACAAACTATAAACCGGTACTGGTTGCTTTCTCAATCACTTATACGGCCATATAATAAACGGAGAAGTTTATTATATGGGCATGTAGCTGGTTGAGATGACAGTCACGGTCAGTCAGTGAGCAGCTGTAAGTGCAGGTGGGCTGTCAGTCCATCCCACCTACTCCATATGGCCATGGCCCCTCCTCATCTGTCACACAGGGCAGCAGAAAAGGCAGCGTGGCGGTGGGAGCAAGAAGAGTAGAAGCCCAACCGACGACTGCCACAAGTGAACAGTGTCCTACAGTGACGGTCCAAAACTCCCCACAGACCCCACCACTTTCAGACACTGACCCTGCATAGAACTAGGTAATTAAGACATCCAGAAGGACCCGGTATGCAAAGCACCTATGACCCTTCAACTACAACTCCCAGCATATCCTGATAGCAGCAGACTTGGCGTTTTGTAAATTGCAACTCCCAGCATGCACTGAAACTCCCAGCATGTCTTGTAGTTCTACATTTCTCAGGATATGCTTTGAGTTGTAGTTTGCCAACAGATGAATGGCAATCCCCTTTGATAACCACATGACCCTCCATCCGTTGGGAAACTGCAACTCCTTGCCGGTCCTTAAAGCTCCAGAATTTCAGTGCATGCTGCGAGTTGTAATTTTAAACACTACAATGCCCAGCATGCATGGAGGTCTGCAGCTCGTATGCCCCATGCACACGACCGTGAAAAAATCTCCGTAATTGCAGACTACAATACGGTCCGCAATTACGGACCCGCCCGGCTCTATTGGCCGCGAACACCTTTCCGTACCAATACGGATAAGTGTCCTTGCCGTAGAACCGTGCTGGGAATTATGGAACATGTCCTACTTTTTCGTTTTTTACGGGCCGTGCTCCCATACTTTGTATGGGAGCACGGCAGGAAAATGCGGCCGGCCGTGTCCGCAATCGCGAGCCATGATTACAGGCACGGCCGTGTGCATGAGGCCTTAGGGTATGTTCACACGGCCAAATTTCAGACGTATACGAGGCGTATTATGCCTCGTTTTACGTCTGAAAATAGGGCTACAATACGTCGGCAAACATCTGCCCATTCATTTGAATGGGTTTGCCGACGTACTGTGCAGACGACCTGTTATTTACGCGTCGTCGTTTGACAGCTGTCAAACGACGAAGCGTAAAAATACAGCCTCGTCAAAGAAGTGCAGGGCACTTCTTTCAGACGTTTTTGGAGCTGTTTTCTCATAGACTCCAATGAAAACAGCTCCAAAAACGAGTTGGTAAAAAAATGAGTTGGTAAAAATGCGAGTTGGTAAAAAACGTCTGAAAAGCAGGGTCTGTTTTCCCTTGAAAACAGCTCTGGATTTTCAGACGTTTTGGTTGACTACGTGTGAACATACCCTAAGGGTATGTTCACACGGCCAAATTTCAGACGTATACGAGGCGTATTATGCCTCGTTTTACGTCTGAAAATAGGGCTACAATACGTCGGCAAACATCTGCCCATTCATTTGAATGGGTTTGCCGACGTACTGTGCAGACGACCTGTTATTTACGAGTCGTCGTTTGACAGCTGTCAAACGACGACCCGTAAATTTACTGCCTCGGCAAAGAAGTGCAGGGCACTTCTTTGCCACGTAATTTGAGCCGTTCTTCATTGAAATCAATGAAGCACGGCTCAAGGTTTACGAGCGTCTCAGACGCCTCGTAAATTACGAGGAGGAGCTTTTACGTGTGAAACGAGGCAGCTGTTAACAGTCTGTCTTTTCACACGTAACTGCCTCTCAGCGTGTGAACATACCCTTAGGATGTGCTTGGAGTTGTCATTTCCCAACAAATGAACAGACAACACCGTTGATAATCGCTTGCACGATAAAAAGTTGTACTGACGGGCCTTCAGAGCGCGCTGGTAGTTGAATTTGTCATAAAAGCTTGGGAGCCACTAGAAACCCTGTTAACGAACAGTTCACTTTCTTACAGTGATGCCGATTATGAAAGAGATTGTCCTCAACTGTTTGGAAACTACAACTCCCAGCATATCGAGAGCTACATATCTTCAGGGCATTCGAAGAGTTGGAGTTTATCTAAAAGCTTGTGGTCCAGAAAGACACAGATAGGCAGATGGGTTGCCACCCCGTTTCTCCCCGGTTCTGCTGATCGGCGGTTTTGCTTTCCATGGAGCTGTATAGTGGGCACCCAGAGACAATTGCACTGGTGGGTCTTAGGCACTCTACTCAGACACTGCCTGGGACCCCCACCAATTGCGATAACCAGGCTCCCGTGATAGGGCAAATAGATGTCAATGGAGAAAGTCCTGCAGATGCTAGGCTAGCTTTCCCGGCTTCTCCTCCTATTTGTGGTTGGCGTTGGTTACCTTATATTACAAATCCGGGTTCAGGAAACCCCCGTTCTTCCAATAGGTGGGATCTCCATGGCGGACCCCCACCTATCAGATAATTATGACATTTGTGAGATGGCCATAGGCAGCGAGATTTAGTCCTAATGAGGGGAACGTTACAAAGTGGATTCACAACCAGAACATTTGTCCTTGGAAACCAGAAGTGCAAAAATATTTTGTTCTGTTCTGAACAAACATTTGTCCAATCGTAGCAGAAATAAGTTCGATTGAATATTTGTTCTGCGTCACATAAGAATGTTTAGCCTCTTGCTGTTCGATACTACAAGTGCAGTACCGTCTGCTTTTTATTTTGTTTCATGATTTTTTGGGCTACAACAGTCTAAAAAAAATATTCCATAAAATGGGCATGGATAAAACTTGAACCAAAATTATTATGGGCTTCCCTCAATTGTGGTGCATAATATTGGCACACGTCATCCAAGGTGAAAAAAAAGAAAAATGTGCCTAGCTGGCCCAAATATTGTCTATGCCTTGTGCGGCATTTTTAAAAATTGAGTAAAATATGAGACATTTCTGAGTTTGTTCACAATTAGGACACGATAAATGCATTTTCTGACTAGTGGAAAATTATAAAGAAAAAAAATAATGAAATACAAACGTACTGGGGATCACTCAGTGAGTCAGGTGTTTCTTTCAGCAGTTGATCAAGCAAAACCTGATAATGTAAAAAAAGAAGAAAAGTGAATGCATTTAATAAATAGATATATAAAACCTAAAATTCCAGCTTCCTGCAGCCACCACTAGAGGGAGCTTAGGAGCTTACTGCATACTGCTAGATTTAATTTAATAAGAACACAGTATGCAGAAGGACCGGGCGATTCATCGATTAATTCAGCATTTCAAGTGGAGCAGGATTCTGGATTTGCCCACAATCGTCAAATCAATATAAGCCCCGCCCACACGACAATAGAGAGGAGAAAACGAGGATTTTTTATTTTTTTTACATAGTCCCTCCGATTTTTGGGGCTAACTTTTTCATTTTAGCAGCCAAGGGCACCCCAGGTAAAATCCGTATATATTGAGAAAATACTTGATTGAATTTACCGAGACAAAAGGGTAGGTTTAAGATGCCTTCCCCCTCCCCTCTATGTCTGTCAGCAGTTTTGAGCCCTCAAAACTGCTGACAAGTTCCCTTTAAAGGGTCTGTATCCGGTTCCAATCAATAAAACAGCATGTTGTTCTTGAGATCTTTCACCATAATAGTTAATGGCCTGAAATTATCGCATGCCAGGCACAACAAAACCATCCCCTCGTCCAAGTAAAAGTTCACCAGAACAATCCCAGGATCAGATCAGATACGGAGCACGACTCTGGTGTAAACACGAAGTTGTCAAAAAGTTCTAGAACATGAAATACTCGGACGTAACCCAAACAAGGAGGAAGAGTTCACATTACGGTACTCTGTGAACCGCGCGCACTACAACAGAAGACATACAAAGAGCCGAGGCCGACAGAGGAACCCACACGCTGCAAACAGCAGGGACTGGAGCAAAGCCACAGAGGGCCATCACTCTCCGCCTGCGACGTAAATCAGATTGTTATGTTTCCATTCTGAAGCGTCTGATCTATAGGTGGCCAAACCACAGCAGATGTTGGGGTTGGGACCTTGTGTAATAACTGGCTCAGATACCAAGAACATTTTAGAGATAAAGATGTACAGGGAGGGAACAACAGATGTGTGTGTTTCATTCAGACAAATTGAGGTTCCAGGGAATCCTACGGAGTGATGAACCATGAGGTCTCTGTTACTAAGTATCTGAATGTTTATTTCCCCAGTACATCTATTCTGTATGTAACAATATAACAATGAGAGCCTATCCTAAGAATTGGACAGCAATATATGATCGCTGGGTGTCCCACCTTTGGGAGCTCCCCCGATCAGCAGAATGATGGGGCTGGAGCGCCACTTCATTGCAGGATTGGGCACATCAATGTCCTATAAATGTGGCCAGGCTTGCTACTACAGCTTAACCACACAGTCCCATTCAGTTGAAATGTTAGGTTAGTGGGATCCAAATGTCTGGTCCCTCATCTATTGCTAGAACTAGGGACCCCAGTTCCCAATCACCCCCACCAGCACATGCCGTGCCATACAATTCTATGGGAGATACAAAAAGCCTAGCCTCACCCGGCTGTTCTAGTGATCAGTGGAGGTCCCCAGACAGGTGATAAAAGTTAACAGCTGGAATACTCCTTTAGCAGGAAAAAGTTAAAGAGTAACTGTACATTCAGAAAACTTTTGATACGTCATAGAGACTTATAAGAAGTTTTGGTTGGTGGGGACCGGTTGCCGAGACCCCCACATCACTGATGTGATCGGCGCTCCTTGATAGACTGTCTATGAGCCCATGTTCAGCCTATGAGCGCCGATCACAGCCAAAAGGTGCAGAGCGCTCAGTTGAGCGCTTTTTCACCTTCGTTTCAGCGATGTTGGGGTCACCCCCACCGATTAAAACTTTTGATATTTCGCTGACATATTTCTGAAAGTGCAGATACTCCTTAAAGTACAACAAAGTACTTCATATACAAATTATAGTTACAGAAAAGTGCAACCATATGAATAGTTCTCGAGAACAGGAGCACCGGGGCCCCCACTGATCAGACATTTCTGACATCATAAGTTGTAGACGTCCTGGTTTAAAGTGAACCCGTCCCATGATAATACGACCTACCGTATACCTGTGACTGCTCCAAGCGATCACAAAATACATCAATTCCCCTATTACAAGGTTGCCCCGTCCCGGACTGATCTGTGCAGCCATTTTACATTCATACAGGTATTCCTGGGATTTCGCATACTACTGCAAGATCTATTCAGTGGGTCGAACCCTCATGAACATGAATGAAAAGCTGCCGTAGCCAAATCCACGTAGCCCACCACAGTAAAATAATCGTCTGCCCTAGAACACGCTACCCATAATGTGCTGAATCAGTCATACAATATATCTGAATGGCTTCCGACTCACCCCATTGACTTATAATAGGGGTTCGTTGGAGTTTATGTTGATTTGACATCAAGAACCGCGCTGCAGGCCGCACTATTGACGTCGTCGAAAGTGACAGGACTGCCGACTGAACTGAATCTTCAACGTCTATGGATCGGAGGCTGGCGAAAGTTAAGCTTTGATAATATTCTCAACTCTGGGTTCAGATCTAGACTTTATTATTATTATTATACTCGCTTTAAATCCCATGAACACCCTCCAAAATCTTGCTTTCCTGGCCTGCTGAATGGCAAATCTGCTGAGATACAGGAGCAGGGGATGTTTCACTGCATAACGTCAATAGCAATTGCGGCATCTGGGTGATTAGGCAGAGGGAGTGGGCTCCCTTTGTCCCATAATTGCCCCTGACCCCCACGATTTAATCGTGCCGAGAGGTTGCCACGGCTTTTAGGTCTGCCATCAGTGCAATATTAGTAAGCCTAGCCATTGGCAAATAATAGAGCACAGTAAAGGCAATACACCACAATACATAAGTATTACAGTGTATTGCATGAGCGATCGAAGGATCGCATAGTAAAGTCCCACCTGGGGGGGGGACGGGGGGGGACGACTAAAAAAAAAACAAAACAAGACTTGAAAAATGTTTAGCACAATGTTTAAAAACACAAATAAAAGGAGTAACCAATAAAAAAAAATAAACATAATTGATATCACCGTGTCAGTAAAAGCCTGAACTATTAAAACATCACGTTATTTAACTCACAGGGTGAACGCCGTTAGAAAAAAAAAATTCACAATGGCAGAATTGCTGTTATTGTAGACCTACACACCCAAAAAAATGCAATAACAAAAAAAAAAAAAGTTATCAAAAAGTTGTATGTACCCCAAAATAGTACCAATAGAGACCGCAGTTCACCTTGCAAGCAACAAGCCTCACAGCACTCCATCAAATGAAAAACAAAAAAAATTATAATGATGGGTCTTAGAATATGGCGACACAAAACAAATAGTTTTTATTTATTAAAAGTATTAAAAGATTTAAAAAAAAACAATATAAATTTGGGATCACTGTAATCGTACTGGCCCGCGGAATAAAGTTAACATATTTTTACCGCACAGTAAACAAAAGTAAAAACTGAACCCAAAATACTTGTTGGAATTGCTGTTTTTTCAATTCCACTCCACAAAAAATACTTTCTGAAAGTTTCTCATTACATTAAATGGCGCTATTAAAAGATACAACGGGTCTCGCAAAAACAAGCAGTCATACGGCTATATAGATGAAAAACAAAGATTGGCTGCTCCGTTGCGTGCCGCCTCTCACGTGACCCACACACTGTCAACTCAAATCCTGCAGCATCTGCTGTGTGGACCAGGGGTCGGTCTCTCTATACAAACCTTCGAGACCAACATGGAGGCTCTCATAGGCTTGCATAGAGAAACTGACCTCCGGTCCACACAGCAGATGCTGCAGGATTTGGGTGGACAGAGAACATGACCGAACACCGCAAAAAAAAAACAACGCAGGTTAAGTATTAAAAACCTAACGTAATTTACAAACGGAGGGGGGGGGGGGACGGGGGACGGGACATCATTTCCCGGAGTGCTTGACAGAAGAGGAACAACTTCCATTTACTGGTGAGGTTTAGATTTCAGGCGTTTGAGTTTTTTTGCAACAATATCAGAAGCATGAGGATCCACCAATTATGTTATACTTCATGTAAAACAGATGTCAAAAACATTTTGTAATCTCCTTTAAGAAACGGTTACATTTCAAGATTACTTTTTGGAAGCTGCGCAGCTTTCTCTATTTAACAACTCCCTGCAATCCAATTTCTTGATTCAAATATTTTAACGCTAGGTTACGGCAGCGGTATTTTGTTATTAAAGGAACAGTGTCATCACAAATAATTTTTTTATATGTTAAAGATGTTAGTGCTTTAATAAAAACGTTTATTTTCATTTGTGTGTTTGTGTTTTACTGTTTCTTATTTTTACACTTTTTTCTTCCCTATGGGGGCTGCCATTTTTTGTTCCATTTCTGTGTGTGTCGATTAACGACACACACAGACATGGAGTACGGCAGCCACAGTCCCATAGGGACTGCGAACGGCTCCCGTCCCATTGACTGCCGTGTACGGCGTCTGTGTGGGAACTGCGCATGCGCCGCTCCCACACAGTCCTATTCGAAATTGGCGCCGTCCGGCGCCATTTTCCTGTGGACCGGAAGTCGCGGCCGGACAGTAATATTACTACTTCCGGTCGCGGCTTCCGGACTTGTGCACATGGAACAGCGGCAGCAAAGGGAGCGGACGGGCCGGAGGGAGCCGCGGCGGCAGGAGCAGGTAAGAGATTTCAATGTATGTTAGTGTTTGTGTGTGTTTACTACTGTATGTAAACCTACTACACTGTGGGTTACCTCAAAAAATGGCGACACACAGTGTAGGAGGTTAAACCTTTCAAACCCCTCGTTTATCCCGGCACTAGCCAGGATAAAGGAGGGGGGGATGCTGAGAGCTCACTAGAGCGAGGGCTTTTAACCCAATGTTGCAATGCTGCAATTTTGGGAACTAGCTCCATCTAGTGACCAAAAATGGGTAGTATTATAAATTAGAATTAATTTATAATAATTCCTGACTATTTCCTGACTCGTGAAAAAAATAAAAAAAATTTGAACCATGTTTAATCACCCACACACTAAATGTTTAATTTTTAAAAAAAAAACATGTTTTTCTGGCAACACATTCCCTTTAAGCGCTTGTTTACATCTGTGATGACGGCCGTTACATAAACTCACATTCAATATTTCGTCTTTGCAGAACGTCAGGGCTTCCGGCTGTTTGTGCGGAGGAAAAGCCGCGTCAAAGGCCATTCTGGCTGCACTGGCTGCGGGGGAGTAAGTGTCACACTGGGCTAGGAGCCAGAACCCCATGAGGCTTTTTAAATGAGGAGCCAAATATTTCTTTACTTTCAGGATTAGCTGCTCGAAGGCTTGTTGCGTCGCTTCCCGCACTCTACGATCATGATCCTGGGAAGGAAAAGAATCACGTCAACATGGCTTCTTATTGGACAGGTTGTAATGGTAAAACACTACATGAAATTAGTGCATATCCAATTATATACTATAAATATAAAATTTTCAATGAGTTAAATAAATAGTAAATAGCAAAAAATAAAAAAAGAAGGACCTTGACCCACAGAACCCCATTTATCTAACCCATTAGGTTATAGGCCATAAATCAATCTGTATCAAGACAGATCAGAGCAATGTTCATATATGGCATTAGTCCCAAACATACTCAGGCCAGGGAACCCCAAACCAGCTAGAGTCCCCACTGAGAAACCCTAATTAATTCTCCATACAGACAACACATTACCAGACCACAGTGGTTGTCCTCCATAGTGACATCACCATGCGGGCTACCATTGGCCACCATGACCAGGTGCCGTCATAAGTATAGACAACACATTATTACATCAAAGTAGTATGCAGTTAAGTCCCCAGTCACAACACGTTTAGGCCTTCTGTCAGAGCTAAATGTCGGGAACAATCCAGAGCTATTGTTCTGCCAGGGGACTCCGGCACTGCTCCTGATGTCACGGTCCATATATGGACAGTAATGTCGGGAACTCCCCGAGGTATACATTTAGCGTATACCTATAACGGATGCACACATAGGCTACCAGGTTAAAAACCAATATACCGTGTAGTATACTATTTTTATGGTATCCCTCAGGATGGAATAGTGTAGTCTTCTACAACATTCCATCCTTCAAGAGAAAGATACACAGACATATATCAGCACAACCGAATACAAAAGGACAGTCTTTTGGTCTCGGTCGGAATAATGGAGCCCTATGAACACGTTTATTGTGTACATTGGGAGCTTTTCCGACGTACACGATAAAAATGGGGAATAATGTGATGTGAATGGGGTCTAACATAGGCGCAAAAAATCAGCACAGGAATAAGTGTTAACTGGCACACTATAGAACAGGGGTCTCAAACTCGGCCGGGTAAGTGGGCCGATATAGAAAAAATGGGAAGTTGACGGGCCGCATTACTTTCAAATTTGATACAATACAAAATTGTTAATCAATTAGTTATTTGAACTACTAGAACACTATATTACTATAATAATAATAATACTACATTACTATAATAATAGCGCTAGGTTTAAAATTTGAGATATTTCTCCACGTGCTTATTTCAACAATCCAGCTTTCCAGTTTAAGTGTCGCTAAATGCAGTCCGGCGGCTCAGTTAGCACACATGTCAAGATTGGGCAGCAGTGCCGCAGTGCCCTCTATGGATAATGCAACACACCCCTAGATAAGGCCACAGTGCCCCCTGTAGATAAGGCCACAGTGCCCCCTGTAGATAAGGCCACAGTGCCCCCTGTAGATAAGGCCACAGTGCCCCCTGTAGATAAGGCCACAGTGCCCCCTGTAGATAAGGCCACAGTGCCCCCTGTAGATAAGGCCACAGTGCCCCCTGTAGATAAGGCCACAGTGCCCCCTGTAGATAAGGCCACAGTGCCCCCTGTAGATAAGGCCACAGTGCCCCCTGTAGATAATGCCAGTGTCCTCTTCAGATACTGTCACACACCCACTTGTAGAGGCTGCCACAGTGCCCTCTGTAGAGGCTGCCACAGTGCCCTCTGTAGAGGCTGCCACAGTGCCCTCTGTAGAGGCTGCCACAGTGCCCTCTGTAGAGGCTGCCACAGTGCCCTCTGTAGAGGCTGCCACAGTGCCCTCTGTAGAGGCTGCCACAGTGCCCTCTGTAGAGGCTGCCACAGTGCCCTCTGTAGAGGCTGCCACAGTGCCCTCTGTAGAGGCTGCCACAGTGCCCTCTGTAGAGGCTGCCACAGTGCCCTCTGTAGAGGCTGCCACAGTGCCCTCTGTAGAGGCTGCCACAGTGCCCTCTGTAGAGGCTGCCACAGTGCCCTCTGTAGAGGCTGCCACAGTGCCCTCTGTAGAGGCTGCCACAGTGCCCTCTGTAGAGGCTGCCCCAGTGATGTCAGGGGCTTGCCCAGAGCTGGAGTCCCAGGCAGAGCGCTAGTAGGCTCTTCCTGGGACTCCAGCTGTGCTCCTGACATCACTGGGACTCGTGCTCTGGGGAAGCCCCTGACATCATTGTCGATGTATGGACAGCGATGTCAGAGGCTTCCCCAGAGTCCCGGAGCAGAGCCGATAATAGTGCTCTGCCCGGGACTCCGCTCTGGGGAAGACCCTGACACACTGTCCATATATGGGCAGCGATGTCAGGGAATTCCACAGAGTCCCGGAGCAGAGCCGATACTAGCGCTCTGCCCGGGACTCCGCTATGGGGAAGACCCTGATACACTGTCCACATATGGGCAGCGATGTCAGGGAATTCCACAGAGTCCCGGAGCAGAGCCGACACCAGCGCTCTGCTCGGGACTCCGGCTCTGGGGAAGGCCCAAACATCGCTGTTCATATGTAGACAGCGATGTCAGGGAATTCCAGAGTCTCGGAGCAGAGCCGATACTAGCGGCTCTATGTCCCGCGGGCCGCAGATGACAGCCCCAGGGGCCGCATGCGGCCCGCGGGCTTGAGACCCCTGCTATAGAATGTCCTGCAAATGTCTTACCTATGGCGGACTTATTAATATTGATATATTCCCTGCAGGCCCCTCACTTTGATCAGGTCTTCAACCTTTGACAACACAGAGGAGTTACCAAACGATGAGCCCGGCAGTACATTACTATTAATGTGCCATGTTCTCCATGCAGCTTGCAGGTGACCGGCATTAGTAGGAACCAGTCCAAGGAGCCCATCAGATCCTGCAACGGAACCCAATTTGGAAACTACTGATCCATGTAAAGGAGAAAAAGTCAAGAGCAAGCAGTGCAGGGACACAGAGGAGGTGAAGTGAAAAACTGCAATGCAGGGCAATTTATGCACAACCTAACAAGTATTTGTGACTGTGAGCCACGTATGTCCTTCCAGACTGTAATGCCTCAGTCTTTGTGTGCAGGGCAGTAAGGGACCTGGGCACTGTACTCTCTAAGCAGCAAGACAGCATTGCAAGAAGTGATATCCGCAGCGAGTATAGAACATTTGCAGCATGTGAAAAATGAAAAATATTTGCATTGTGCTGTACAATCTGCAGGAAAAATCTGCAACCAACATGAGGGGTGTGAACGTGGCTATAGACACACAGCAGCAAGAGACACGGAGAACTACATTTTATACAATGTCCAGATAAATCACGGCAGCGCATCGACTTTCCATGTCCCCAGATAAAGCAGTATCAGACTGTAAAATGTCACACCACATTCAGTGGGAAACGCCCAGTTGCCAATTTATTCATAGATTTCCAGGAGGAATAACAGAGGAGCGACACAGGGCATAGTTCTAAGAAACGATGTTCCAGTATTCTTATGTTATGGGGACTACAAGGAGTTGCTAAAACAGACATGCCAGGAGATCTGTACTATGAGACTTTGTGGTACTATGGTCTGCAGCAAAGTTGGTGACTTTTAAGGCTAGAAATTAAATTTCAAATTATTTTCTTTCTATGTTCACGTTGTAACATTGAGAATAAGAATACTTTTGGGCACTTCAGACAAGGCACAATACACACCAGAGAGATCTTGCAGTAGTTCCGAGGCCAATATGGAAGGACACCTCTAACAATCTCCATCTCCCTGTCCTTGCACATTGCACCAAATTCTTGCATTGCCTATAAAAATAAAGCACAGATCAGTTAATATCCTAAATACGCAAGTACACAGAGGTCTTCCATCCTAATTTTCTATGTGGACACAAGGCATAAATGATATGATTCTTTGTACTTCACACTCAGATTAATGGCTATTGTAGGAAATGGGGGGGTATTATTCACAGTTTCCAGGGAGACATAGTAAATGTCAATGAATAAATTATCTCCTTACTGTTCGCAAATACGGATCTGACAGCTACCACTTCTATAGGCGAGTCTGGAAAGGGGGGGGGCGTGAGGGAGGAAACGGGGGTGAGGAAGGAAACGGGGGTGAGGAAGGAAACGGGGGTGAGGAAGGAAACGGGGGTGAGGAAGGAAACGGGGGTGAGGAAGGAAACGGGGGTGAGGAAGGAAACGGTGAGTGAGGAAGGAAACGGTGAGTGAGGAAGGAAACGGGGGGTGAGGAAGGAAACGGGGGGTGAGGAAGGAGGGAGGAAAGAAGGAAGGAAGGAACGGGTGAGGGAGGAAGGAAGGAGGGAACGGGTGAGGGAGGAAAGAAGGAAGGAGGGAGGGAATGGGTGAGGGAGGAAGGAAGGAGGGAGGGAACGGTGAGGGAGGAAGGAAGG